>NC_091434.1:32466058-32808538 GCF_964237555.1 Oryctolagus cuniculus
GTCATTTTTCGAAAGATCCACAGTGTTTACTTTGGAGTTCCTTTGTACTCTTCCTGCGAGATTTTCTAACATCACTTTCTTTCATAGTGATGACCATGCTTCTGTGTTTCAGTGTGTAGGGCATTCTTAAGCATCTATTTGTGGGACTGAAAGAGTGGTGTCAAATTCTTTGAATTTCTGTTTGTTATGGTAGGTCTTTGTTTCACCTTCATTCATAAAAAAGAGCTTTAGAGGGTATAGTATTCTGTGTTGACAGCTTTTTTCTCTTATGACTTGGAATATGTCTTGCATTCTCTCCTAGCCTCTGGGTTTCTGCTGAGCAGTCAGCTGTGAGTCTATTTGGAGATCCTCTGAAAGTAATGTGGGGTTTCTCTGTGCACTTTTAGAATCTTTTCTTTTCGTTTTACTGTGGAAAGTTTGACTACAATGTGTTGTGGTAAAGATCTTTTCTGGTCATGTCTATCAGGGGTTTTGTTTGCTTCCTGTACTTGGATTGGACATCTCTTTCTTTCTCTAAACCAGAGAAGTTTTCTGTAATTATTTCACTAAAAAGGCCTTCTAATCCTTTCTGTCTTTCCACGCCTTCAGGAACTCCTAAGACCCATATGTTGGGTTGTTTGATAGTATGCCACAAATCTCCAACACTGTTTTTTTGGTCTGACTAAAATTTCCAGAGGTTTGTCTTCTAACTTGGATATTCTTTCTTCTGCCCCACTGAGTCTATTCTTAAAACTTTCCACTGCATTTTTATTTGATATATTGAATTCTTCATTTCTAACATTTAATTTTGATTTCTCTTTAAAATCTCAATTTCATGGAAAAAATTTTCATTCGTCACATGTACTGGTTTCTTTAATTTTTGGATTAGCTTTTGATTACTTCTAAGTAATCCTACAATCAAGTTTTTGAATTGCATTTCTTCAATCTCTTTATCTTCATGTCTAGTATTGAAGTGTTGTTTTGTTTCTGTGGGGGGTTCATGTTTTCTTCCTTATTCTTGTTTCTTGAATTTCTGCATTTATTTTTAGGCATTTCTGGAGATAGTTGTTGGTTTTTGTGTTTTGTTTTTTCCCTCTGATGGCTTTTATCTTTGGACTGTGTCTCTGTGGCTTACTGGAGTATCTTCTCTTTCAGTGAATACTCAGAGGCATGTGCTGGGTGTGGCCAGGGAGCTCTGTTTGGTATTCCAGGATGAGGTGACTGTCCATGGTGACATCCACATTGGGCATGATAAATTTATTTTTTTTTCATTGGAAGGGAGGTTTGATCAGCTCTGTTGGCATAGTCTCCTGTTCACCTCCTCTCCTCTAAGGAGACCAATATCTGGGTGCTAGCCCCAGAGGGTGTAATGCTTCCCTAAGAACCACACAAAGGATCTGTGCAGTCCTCAGTGTGAGCACAGATCCCAGAGCAGTGACCCTTACTAGGCAATCAGGGAGCCCTGAGCATGTGGAGCCACCCACATTGACTGTCCTGGGACCCAGACACACCCTGCACCCTCCCAGGAAGCCATAGTACTATTTATTTATTTATTTATTTATTTATTTATTTATTTAGACAGGCAGAGTGGACAGTGAGAGAGAGAGAGAGAGAGAGAGAGAGAAAGGTCTTCCTTTGCCGTTGGTTCACCCTCCAAAGCCGTTGCAGCCGGCGCGCTGCAGCAGGCGCACCACACTGATCCGATGGCAGGAGCCAGGTACTTATCCTGGTCTCCCATGCGGGTGCGGGGCCCAAGCACTTGGGCCATCCTCCACTGCACTCCCGGGTCACAGCAGAGAGCTGGCCTGGAAGAGGGGCAACCGGGACAGAATCTGGCGCCCTGACTGGGACTAGAACCCGGTGTGCTGGCACCACAAGGTGGAGGATTAGCCTAGTGAGCTGTGGCGCCGGCCGCCATAGTACTTTCACAATCCCAGCACACAAGGCTCCTACAGTAATGGTGTCCAGCTCCCTGTCAATTCTCCTATCCAGGCTCAAGTATTTCTTCTCGGCTGGTTGCTGGGTGTGTGAACACAAGCTGGCATAGCTGTTATGTATGTCCAAAATGGCACCCGCCCTCTCTCAGCTAGTTACAGGACACTGGTGCCAGGTGGTCAGGGAGAGAGAAATGTGCCCCCTTTTCCTTCTAGGTTGGCAGGTACACTGTCCCCCACAGATCTCCAAGCTGGAGTCTCTCCAGGCTCTCCCCACAGCTTTATCGCCAGTGGCTTGGGCTGCTGCAGTTTGGCCTCACCTCACTCTCCATGGCTGGTGGCTTTTGACTGCTGGGGTCCTGCACTGTATTCGTGTTCATGCTGCATGTCCATACCCTGCGCATAGATCCACAGTGTCCCTATAACTTGTGTGGAGTTTCCACTGCAGTTTTCTCCCTAATACTTCCCTGAGATTGTACTCTCTCTGCTTTTTTTTTTTTTAAACTATCTTCACCTAGAGTAGAACAGTAAGCTCCCCTCCCTATTCTGTGACCTATTGTTTGTTGTTATCACAAGTACTATGTCTAGATTTTCTTAAAAGATTTATTTATTTATTTGAGAGGCAGAGCTAGAAAGAGGGAGAGGGAGGGGAGAGGGAGAATGTAAGAGAGATCTTCCATCCAGTGGTTCACTCCCCAATGGCCGCATCAAATTGGAGCTGGGCCAATTTGATACCACAAGCCAGGAGCTTCTTCTGGGTCTCCCACAATGGATGCAGGGGCTCAAGCAATGCACCACTTTCTGCTGCTTTCCCAGGCCATTATTAGAGAGCTGGATCAGAAGTGGAGCAGCTGGGATATAAGCCAGTGCCCATATGGGGTGCCTGTGCTGCAGGAGGAGGCTTAAGCTACTATGTCATAGAGCTGGCCCCCTCCTGATTTTTTTTTATTTCTCTAATGTCACTGCATTAAAGTCTCAGATTATATAATTAGCATATTCTCATGAATTTGACCTTCCTCTGAAAGCAGAGCCTGCGACTAAGATATGAGTAAAAGGAACACATTTGGGCAATGGTCTCAGGAAGCTGAACTGAAGGAATGGGGAGTGAGATAAGAGTGGAGGAAAAACCAGAGAAAAGAGCATTCCTGGGGTGTTCTATGCAGCAGGCAGCTGTGAGGGTCACTCTTTCTGGGACCCTTTGGGGATCTTTGTAGATTGTGGCTCAGATTGAGTCTCAGGAGGGGGCCATTTATTCTCCATTTCCTTTTTTGGAAGACAGAGAAGAGCCCTGCACTCCCTGACTATCCTGTTGCTGGGGTAGAAAGAGTGTCCTTGGCTGGGACACAGACTTGGAGATGCTGTGGTCACGTGACATGAGACCTGCAGGGCTTGCTTAAGAACTGATTGCCCCAGTTGTAACCCATACGTGAGGTAGAGGGAGGAGGAGTGCCTGGGCCACAAAAGCCATCTGCTATGTTTGTGTTTCTCACCTAGAATAGATACACCTCTTTGAGAAGGATGTAGAGTATCAGGAGTAATTAAAGAGACTTGTTAAACATGGAGTACCTGCCTGAAAGCAACATTTTTTTTAATGTTAAAATATTTAGCAGGGATATAAACATTGTACATATTTATGAGCTACTGTGTGATGTTTGATACATGTAGATATTGTGTAATGTCCAATCAGGGTAAATATAGCTATCTCTTCAAAATTTAACATTTCTTTATACTGAAAGCATCCAAAAGCTTATATTCTAGTTTTTTTAAGTAGAGAAATATACAGTTCTACTGTACAATAGAACCCCACAATTTCTTATTCTTATCTAGCTATAATCTAGTACCTGTCAATCAACCTTTCCTCATCCTACCTTAATCCTTCAGACTCTGGTAGTCAGCATTTTATATACATATATATCAATCACTTGAAAAAGATTTATTTAGTTTTTTATTAGTGGACAGAGAGAGAAAGAGAGAGATATCAAGGTCTTCCATCTGCTGGTTCACTCCCCAAATGGCTGCATGCTCCAAGTTGAAGTCAGGAACTAGGAACTCCATTTGGGTCACCATGTGGGTGCCGGGGGCTTCAAGCACTTGGACCAACTTCCGCTGCTTTCCCATGTACTTTAGCAGAAAAACTGTAATGGAAGTGGAGTAGCCAGGACTTGAACCTTTGCTTATGTGGGATGCTGGTATCATAAGCAGTAGCTTAACCTGCTATTCCACAATATTGGCCCCCTGGCATTATACGTTTAACTTCTATGAGAACACGTAGTTTAGCTTATTTTATTTAACATAATGACCTCCAGTTCTATCCATGTTGTTGTGAATGACAAGATTTGCTCCCTTTCAGATTGTTTCCACTTCTTGGCTATCATGAATAGTGCTGCAATAAACATGGGAGTGAAGATGTCTCTTTGACAAAATGATTTCATTTCCCTTGGATATATACCCAGGAGTAGGATTGTTGGATCATATGATAGTTTTATTTTTAGCCTTCTGAAGAATTTCCATACTATTTTCAATAATGACTGTATTGCATTTCCAGCAAGAGAGTTCCCTGTTCTCCAAATCTATGTCAACATCTGTTATCTTTTGTCCTTTGGATAATAGCCAATTTTCTGGAGTGAGGTGATATTTCATTGTGGTTTTGATTTGTATTTCCTTGATGATTAGTGGTGTTGAGTATTTTTTCACATACCTGTTGGCCATTTGTGTGTGTTCCTTTGGAACTGTCTGTTTAGATCTGCTGCCCATTTTTTAGCTAAATTATTTGGGCATTTTTTTTTCTATTGAGTTCCTTGTATACTATGGTTATTAATCCCTTGTCAGATGTATAGCTTGCAAATATTTTCTCCCATTTTTTAGGTAGTTTCTTCATTCTGTTGATTATTTCCTTTGCAGCATAGAAGTTCTTTGGTTTGATAAAATCCCATTTATCTTCTTTGCTTTTGTTTCCTGTGCTTCTGAGATCTGATCTAAAATGTCCTTGCTTATTCCAGTGTCTTTAAGTGTTCCCCCTTATGTTTTCTCTTGTTGTTTCAAAGTTGTAGGTTTTGTTTTTAGGTCTTTAATCCATATTTAACTGATTCTTGTACATGATGAGAGACAGGTGTCTAGTTTCGTTCTTTTACATGTGAATATCCAATTTTTGCAGCACCATTTATTAAAGATTTTATTTATTTATAACTTCACCTGGAGTTATAGACAGACAGAGGGAGAGACAGAGAGAAAGGTCTTCCATTAACTGGTTCACTCATCAAATGGGCACAATGGCCAGAGCTGAGCCAATCCAAAGCCAGGAGGAGCCAGGATCTTCTTCTAGGCCTCCCACACAGATGCAGGAGACCAAGCACTTGGGCCATCTTCCACTGTTTTCCCATGCCATAAGCTTAGAGCTGGAGCAGAAGAGGAGCAGCCAGAACATGAACTGGCACCTATATGGGATGTTGGCAATGCAGGCAGAGTGTTAGCCTACTATGCCACAGCTCTGGCCCCAGATTACCCGTTTTCTAATGCATGTTCTTAGCATCTTTGTTAAATATCAATTGGCTAAAAATGTGTGGGATTGCATCTAGGGTATCTATTCTGTTCCACTGGCCTATGGATCTGTTTTTATGTCAACACCATACTTTTATAATTACTGTAGTTCATAATATATTTTACTTATTTATTTATTTTTTGACAGGCAGAATGGACAGTGAGAGAGAAAGGTCTTCCTTTGCCATTGGTTCACCCTCCAATCGCCGCCGTGGCCGGCGCACCGCGCTGATCCGAAGCCAGGAGCCAGGTGCTTCTCCTGGTCTCCCATGGGGTGCAGGGCCCAAGCACTTGGGCCATCCTCCACTGCACTCCCTGGCCACAGCAGAGAGCTAGCCTGGAAGAGGGACAACTGGGACAGAATCCGGCACCCTGACCGGGACTAGAACCCAGTGTGCCGGCGCCGCAAGGTAGAGGATTAGCCTATTGAGCCGTGGCGCCGGCCCTCATAATATATTTTAAAGTCAGGTAGTATAATGCCTCCTGCTGTGTTCTTTTTGTTCAAGGTTACTTTAGGTATTTGGGGTCTTTTTTGGTTCCATATAGATTTTAGCAGTGTGTTTTCTTTTTTTAAATTTTTTTTTTAATTTGAGAGATAGAGTTAGATAGTGAGAGAGAGACAGAGAGAAAGGTCTTCCTTCCGTTGGTTCACCCCCAAAATGGCCACTATTGGCCAGAGCTATGTCGATCTGAAGCCAGGAGCCAGGTGTTTCTTCCCGGTCTCCCATGTGGGTGCAGGGGCCCAAGCATTTGGGCCATCCTCCACTGCCTTCCCAGGCCACAGCAGAGAGCTGGACTGGAAGAGGAGCAACCGGGACTAGAACCCGCACCCATATGGGATGCTGGCACCACAGGTGGAGGATTAACCAAGTGAGCCACTGCTCTGGCCCCAGCAGTGTATTTTCTAGGTCAGTAACAAAATGTTGTCGGAGCTTTGATAGGGGTTTCTTTGAATTGTTAGGTTGCTTTTAGTAGTATGCACGTTTTAATGATACTGATTCTTCTAATCCATGAATGTATGGTCCCTTTCTATTTCTTTATGTCTTCTTCAATTTCTTTCATCAATGATTCATAGCTTTCCTTGTAGAGATTTTTCACCTCTTTGGTTAAATTTATTCCCAGAGATTTTTTTTTCTTTGGTAGCTATTGGAAATAGGATTGTGTTCTTGATTTCTTTTTTAGATGATTCACTATTGGTGTATACAAAAGCTAAAGACTTTTTTTTCAAAAAGATTTTATTTGTTTATTTGAGAGGGAGAGACAGAGACAGGTCTTCCATCTGCTGGTTTACCCACCAAATGGCTGCAATGGCCTGAGCTGGGCTGATCCGAAGCCAGGAGCCAGGAGCTTCTACAGAGTCTCCCATGCGGGTGCAGGGGCCCAAGCACTTGGGCCATCTCCTACTGCTTTACCAGGCCATTACAGAGAACCAGATTGGAAGAGGAGCAATGGGGACACAAACAAGCACCCTTACAGGATGCCAGAGCCCAGGTGGAGGCCTAGCCTACTATGCCCCAAGGTAAAGACTTTTGCACATTAACTTTATTTTCTGCAACTTTGCTGAATTTGCTTATTAGTTCTAACAGCTTTTTTTGGTAGAAGCTTTGTGATTTACTGTATATAAGATTTTGTCATCTGCAAATAGTGATAATTTCTAGTTTCTAATTTGGATGTCCTTCATTTCTTTCTCTTGTCTGCTTGCTCCAGCTAGATTTCCAGTAATATGTTGAATAAAATTGGACACCCTTGTCTTGTCCCAGATCTTATAAAGTTTTCAATTTTCCCCATTCAATAAGTTAGTTGTTGGCTTGTTATATATGACCTTTATTATGTTGTGTTACTTTCCCACTATACCTAATTGCTTCACAGTTTTTTTTTTAATCATGAAGGGATGTGGAATTTTATCTGATGATTTTTCTGCATCTATGGAGATGATCATATGATTTTTGTTCTTCATTCTGTTGATGTGGTGTGTCATGTTTATTGATTGGGATATATTGAATCATTCTTGTATCCCTCAGATGAATCTCATTTAATCATGGTGACTAATCTTTCTAATGTGTTATTGGAGTTGATTTGTTAGTATTTTGTTTAGGATTTTTTAAAAAACTTTTATTTAGTAAATATAAATTTCCAAAGTACAGTTTATGGATTACAATGGCTTTCCACCCCCCATAACTTCACTCCCCCCTGCACCCCTCTCATCTCCCACTCCCTCTTCCATTCCATTCACATCGATTCATTTTCAATTATCTTTATATACAGAAGATCAATTTAGTATATATTAAGTAAAGATTTCATCAGTTTGCACCCACACAGAACATAAAGTGAAAAATACTGTTTGAGTACTAGTTATAGCTTTAATTCACATTGGACAACACATTAAGGACAGAGATCCTAAATGAGGAGTATGTGCACAGTGACTCCTGTTGTTGACTTAACAATTTGACACTCTTGTGTATGGCATCAGTAATCTCCCTAGGCTCTTGTCATGAGTTTCTAAGGCTATGGAGGCCTTTTGAGTTCACCGACATGGATCTTATTTAGACAAGGTCGTAGTCAAAGTGGAAGTTCTCTCCTCCCTTCAGAGAAAGGTACCTCCTTCTTTGATGGCCCCGTTCTTTCCACTGGGATCTCACTCGCAGAGATCTTTCATTTAGGTCTTCCTCCCCCCCCCCCCCCCAAGAGTGTCTTGGCTTTCCATGCCTGAAATACTCTCAAGGGCTCTTCAGCCAGATCTGAATGCATTAAGGGCTGCTTCTGAGGCCAGAGTGCTGTTTAGGACATCTGCCGTTCTGAGTCTGCTGTGTATCCCGCTTCCCATGTTGGATTGTTCTCTCCCTTTTTTATTCTATCTGTTAGTGTTAGCAGTCACTAGACTTGTTTGTGTGATCCCTTTGACTTTTAGACCTATCAGTATGATTAATTCTGAACTGAAATTGATCACTTGGACTAGTGAGATGGCATTGGTACATGCAACCTTGATGGAATTGAATTAGAATCCCCTGGCACATTCCTAACTCCACCATTTGGGGCAAGTCCGATTGAGCATGTCCCAAATCGTATATCTCCTCCCTCTCTTATTCCCACTCTTATATTTAACAGGGATCACTTTTCAGTTAAATTTAAACACCTAAGAATAACTGTGTGTTAAATACAGAGTTCAACCAATAGTATTAACTAGAACAAAAAAAATACCAAAAGGGATAAAGTATTAAATTGTAACAGTACAAGGGCTGATCAAGTCACTGTTTCTTATAGTGTCCATTTCACTTCAACAGGTTTCCTTTTTTGTGCTTGGTTAGTTGTCACTGATCAGGGAGAACATATGATATTTGTTCCTTTTGGACTGGCTTAATTCAGTCAGCATGATGTATTCCAGATTCCTCCATTTTGTTGCAATGACCAGATTTCATTGTTTTTTATGCTGTATAGTATTCTATAGAGTACATGTCCCATAATTTCTTTTTTTTTTAACTTTTATTTAGTAGATGTAAATTTCCAAAGTACAGTTTGTGGATTACAATGGCTTTTTCCCCCCATAACTTCCCTAACTGTCCGATACTTTCTTTATCCAGTCTACTGTTGATGGGCATTTAGGTTGATTCCAGGTCTTAGCTATTGTGAATTGAGCTGCAATAAACATTAATGTACAGACTGCTTTTTTGTTTGCCAATTTCATTTCCTTTGGGTAAATTCCAAGGAGCGGTATGGCTAGGTCTTATGGTAGGGTTATATTCAGGTTTCTGAGGAATCTCCAGACTGACTTCCCTAGTGGCTTTACCAGTTTGCATTCCCACCAACAGTGGGTTAGTGTCCATTTTCCCCCACATCCTTGCCAGCATCTATTGTTGGTAGATTTCTGCATGTGAGCCATTCTAACCGGGGTGAGGTGAAACCTCATTGTGGTTTTGATTTGCATTTCCCTGATTGCTAGTGATCTTGAACACTTTTTCATGTGTCTGTTGGCCATTTGGATTTCCTCTTTTGAGAAATGTCTACTGAGGTCCTTGGCCCATCTCTTAAGTGGGTTGTTTGTTCTGATGTTGTGGAGTTTCTTGATTTCTTTGTAGATTCTGGTTTAACATCCTTGGTTAAGTTTATTCCAAGGTATTTGATTGTTTTTGTAGCTATTGTGAATGGGATTGATCTTAGAAGTTCCTTCTCAGCCATGGCATTGTCTGTGTATACAAAGGCTGTTGATTTTTGTGCATTGATTTTATATCCTGCTACTTTGCCAAACTTTTGTATGAGTTCCAATAGTCTCTTAGTAGAGTTCTTTGGGTCCCCTAAATAATCATATCATTTGCAAAGAGGGATAGTTTGAGTTCTTCCTTCCCAATTTGCATCCTTTTAATTTCTTTTCTTTAGCCTAATAGCTCTGGCTAAAACTTCCAGAACTATATTGAATAGCAGTGGTTAGAGTGGGCATCCCTGGCTGGTACCAGATCTCAGTGGAAATGCTTCCAACAATCAATAGCATGCTGTCCATGGGTTTTTCATAAATTGCTTTGATTGTATTGAGGAATGTTCCTTCCATACCCAGTTTGCTTAGAGTTTTCATCATGAAAGGGTGTTGTATTTTATCAAATGCTTTCTCTGTGTCTATTGAGATAATCATATGGGTTTTCTTCTGCAGTCTGTTAATGTGGTGTATCACCTTGATTGTTTTGCACACATTGAACCATCCCTGCATACCAGGAATAAATCCCACTTGGTCTGGGTGGAGGATCTTTCTGATGTGTTGTTGCATTCTATTGGCCAGAATTTTATTGAGGATTTTTGCTTCTATGTTCATCAGGGATATTGGTCTGTAATTTTCTTTCAATGTTGCATCTTTCTCTGGCTTAGCAATTAAGGTGATGGTGGCTTCATAGAAAGAGTTTGGGAGGATTCCCTCTTTTTCAATTTTTCTGAATAGTTTGAGAAGAATTGGAGTCAGTTCTTCTTTAACTGTCTGGTAGAATTCAGCAGTGAATCCATCTGGTCCTGGGCTTTTCTTTGTTGGGAGGGCCTTTATTACTGTTTCAATTTCTGTCTCAGTTATGGATCTGTTTAGGTTTTCTATGTTTTCTTGGTTCAATTTAGGTAGGTTGCATATGTCCAGGAATCTATCCATTTCTGATAGATTTCCCTGTTTGCTGGCATACAAGTCCTTGTAGTAATTTCTGATGATTCTTTTTATTTCTGTGGTATCTGTTGTTACGTTTCCTTTTTCATCTCTGATTTTATTGATTTGGGTCTTTGCTCTTCTTTTTATAGTTAGTTGGGCCAATGGGGTGTCAATTTTGTTTATTTTTTCAAAAAACCAATTGGTTGAGATCTTTCTGATTTTTTGATAAAGACATTGATTGCCTGTTGCTCCCCCTCTTCACGGAGGAACGACACTGGACCCTGCGCTGTTCTTTTGTCTGCTTGGCCCTCCCTGGGTTTGCTGCTGGTTCTTCCTGGGTTGGCTGCCGTCCCTCCACCTCCGTGGAGGGGCGGGCCCCCCTGCCACTTTCCCCACTTCCGTAGGGGAGCGGCACACCGCCAGCCGGCTCTCTCGGGGGCTGCTCAGATGTTCCTCAGGTGTTCCTCTTAGATGTTCCTGGTGCATGTTGTCTCTCTCCTCCTTTATAGTCCTCTTCCACCAATCCCAACTCTGCTACCCACATGCCGAGTATGCTGCTTTCCTCCAATCAGGAGCAGGATCAGCTCCTGCAGGTTATTGGTCGAACTGGAGGCAGCTGCGTAGAAGCTGTTTACTCCTCTCCCAGCGCCATATTGTGGGAGAGCAGATGCATAGAATAAGTCTTAATTCCAGTAACTTAGTCTAGTCCAAGTTGCTCCCCACAATTGCCATAAATTCCCTCTTTTTTTTTTTTAAGATTTATTTATTGGGGCCTGCACTGCGCAGTGGGTAAGGCCTCTGCCTGTAGTGCCAACATCTCATGTGGATACCAGTTCGAGTCTCAGCTGCTCCACTTCTGATCCAGCTCTCTGCCATGTCCTGGGAAAGCAGTAGAAGATGGTCCAGGTTCTTTGGCCCCTGTTCTTACGTTGGAGACCTGGAAAAACTCTAGGCTCCTGGCTTTGGATCTGTCATTTGGGAAGTGAGCCAGCAGATGGAAGACCTCCCTCTTTCTCTCTTTCTCTCTCTGCCTGTCTGCAACTCTTTCATATATGCAAATAAATCTTTTTAAAAAAGATATTTATTTATTTATTTGAAAGTCAGAGTTATAGAGAGAGGAGGAGAGAGACCAAGAGAAATCTTCCATTTGCTGTTTCACTCTCCAAATGGTCACAGCTGCCAGAGCTGGTTTGTCTGAATTCAGGTGCCAGGAGCTTCTTCTGGGTCTTCTTTGTGTGTGCAGGGACCCAGGGACTTGGAGCATTTTTGTTGCTTTCCTAGGCTCATTCATAGGGACCTGGATCAGAAGTAGAGCAGTGGGGACTTGAACTGGTGCACATATGGGATTCCAGTGCCATAGGGGTGGCTTTTCCCACTACACCACAATGCTGGCTCATGAATTTGTCTCTTAAAACTGCCTTTGCTGTATTACATATATTATAGTATGTTACACTTCCATTTTAATTTGTTTCAAGAAATTGTTAAGCTTCCTTGTTTCCTGCTTTATTCAATGGTATTCAGGAATTTATTAATTTTCATGTATTTTTGCAGTTTCTGAGGTTTTTGTTGTTCTAGTTTTGTTACATTGTGGTCAGAAAAGATACTTGACATAGTTCTATTCTTTTAAGTTTATCGAGAGTTATTTGTGAACAACCATATGAACTATCCTGGAGAAAGTACCATGTGCTGTTGAGAAGAATATGTGTTCTGTAGCTGTTGAATGGAAAGTTCTGTATATGGCTGTTAGGTCCAGGTGATCTAAGATGCAATTTTACTCTCTTGTTTCTTTGTTGATTTTCCATCTGGATGATCTGTCCATTTCTGAAAGTGGGGCGTTAAAGTTCCTTACTATTATTGTATTACAGTCTCTCTCTCTCTCCCTTTAGGCCTATTAATATTTGCTTTTTACATTTGAGTGCTCTGCTGTTGTGCATATGTATATATATTTACAATTGTTATTTCCTCTTGCTGGGTTGAGCCCTTTATAATTATTATTAATGACCTTTGTTATTTCCTTTTATTGCCTTTGATTTAAAATCTACTTTTTCTGATGGAATTATGGCTACTCCTGCTTTCTTTGAGTTTCATTTGCATGGAATATCTCATTCTACTCTTTTACTTTCAGTCTCTATGTGTACTTAGGGGTCAAATGAATTTCTTGTAAGCAGCATATATTTGGATCTTGGTTTGTTTTTTGAATTAATCCATTCAATCACTCTATGCCTTTTAAATGGAGACTTTAGTCTATTTGCATAATTATTGACAGTTAAGGTTTTACAAAGGTTATTTTATACTTGTTTTGTATTTTCATTGTAATTCCTTTCTCCCTCTCTTACTATCTTCATTTGTTGTTAAGTATTTTTTCTCTAGTACTGTACTTTGATTCCTTGTTTATTATTTTTGTTAAGTCTATTAGAGATTTTTGCTGTGGCTTCCATGAAGCTTACAAAAAACTTCTTTTGATTATAATAAGCCATTTTGAAATGATAACAATTCAACATTTATTATAAAGATAGGGAAGCAGACAAACAAAAGCATAGACATAAGAAATACTAATAAATAATTTTATACTTGCACTCCGATCCTCCTCACATTTTGAACTTTTGATGTTCTGTCCTAACTTTTTGATTCAACTCTCAGGAAAGTGGTAGATAATTATGAAGTTTTCTAACTGAAAGGCAATGTAAGCCTAGACCTGTGGATGAAGCTGTGCCTCTCTTTGTTACAGAGCCTGTCTTGGGGGGAAAAAAGAAATCAACAGAGAAAAAGAATCAGATTCCTGATGACATCATTTTAACCCTTGAATTTGCCTATGTGCTGAATGTCTCAGTGACATGTCCCAGGAAGATTATTCCTATCTCTTTTTTAGTTTATCTGTTTAATATGGCTTGATTTTTACTTTTGACACTTACAACTGAATGTTAACCAATAGAATAATTGAGCAGAATACCAACAAAGAGATGGAAAAGGCTACCATTATAGAAGAGGCTGAAAGTGAGGCCAACATTGTTATGTCAGGAGACATGAGAAAGACCTTTCAGTGTAAAGCACAGAGCACTGGAATCATTGCTTAATAGGGTGGTGTTTTTTGTTTTTATTTGAAGTGATGAACTCATAAGACAGCAGCTAAAGGCAGGACTCAAGAGCTATAATTGTGAGTTAAGGTATGCATGTAGAAAAATTTCCCGTAAAACATAAAAAGGCATTAGAATGACTTTTACATATAAATAATTTAATTGAATAATGTTAATGAGAAAATTTCAGCTCTATACAATAAATCGTTTAGTTAATTAAAAACAATCCTATTGAGAATATAGGTTGAACATTATTTAAAAATTTTTTTTTCATGTATCTCTGATGAGGAGGAGAGGGAGAGAGGGAGAGATAGGGAGGGAGGGAGGGAGGGAGGGAGCGAGCACACGTGCACAAGCATGTTCTCTCATCTTCCCAATACTCTGACTGGGACTGAACCTGGGAGTGAGGAACTCAATCCAGGCCTCCCACATGGGCAGCTGAACCCAATGAGTTCAGCCTTCACCACAGCCCTGTAGGATCCATACCAGTAGGAAGCTGGAACCAGGAACTGAACTTAGGTATTTCAATGTGTGCTGAGGGCATCCTAATCCACAGGCCAAACACTCATGCTTAGGTTGAGCTTTCTTAATCTGAAAATCTGAAATTCTCTGAAATCTGAAACTCTTTTGAGCACTGACATGATTCCAAAGTAGAAAATTCCATACCTGATCTCGTGATGGCTTGCAGTCAAAATACAGGTGCACCAAAAATTTATATAAAATTATCTCAGGCTATGTGTATAAAGTATGTATGAAGCATAAATGAATTTTGTATTTAGACTTGGGTCCCATCCCCAAGAGATCTAATTTTGTATATGTAGATATTCCAAAATCCAAAAATATCTAAAATCTGAAACTTTTGGGGTTCCAAGCAGTTTGGATAAGGGCTAGAAAACCTGGATTGATAAATGCAATTTGTCTTCATTATAGATACAAGGTGAACTCAGTGGCCACTTCTTTAACACTTGGACTTGAGTTGGCAAAAAAATTACGCATTTATTGGCACGTGAAAAAGGCAACTCTAAAGTGGCATGGTAGGCAGGCAAGTGAGTTAGCATTTACTGTAGGACATCATGATAAATATTATTTTAGATATGGATACAAAGCAACTGAGAGCTAAGATGAGGGCCTCTATACCAGAGTAGGGGTTTTGGAAGGATTCCTGGGACACAAGGCTTGAACTAAAGGTGGAAGATAAGAGCTAGATGATGGAAGGGTTAAATTAGGAATCAGAAGTCTGGGAGATGCCAAGTACCTCAGGATGGTGGAAATAAAATGTTCATGGGGAAGAGGTGGGAAATGATGGTAGGAAGGCAGTTTGGACAACCACTGGGGACTTTATGTGTTAAGCTTCATAATTTGAAATCTGAGCTGAAATTTTTGGGGTACAATTAGAGAATTTTAAAATAAGATATTGACCATTTATTTATGCAACTCTCCAAAGATGTATTCATGTATTTTTAAAAAGACATAGCCACACTTGAGGTTAGATGTACTTGCATGGCAAATAAGGAAATGAGCAATTACTCTGATCTGTAGGGTGTCAGAGGGAAAGCCTTGACTATCTATGAGGCTCTGATCAATAGGGCTTCCAAGGAGTGACTGAGTCATTGTTCTCATGGGGCTGAACCAAAGGCCTTGAGCAGATAGACAGCACTTGAGAGAAGGAGGCTTTGTACCAGAGGGTGGTTCCTGATTCAAATTCATGTATGTTGAGTCACAGCTGGGGCTTAACATTGATCTTCTGTACTCTTGGATCTGAAACAAATTCAGAAATACAATCCTTTAGAATGAAAGCAAAAATAAGGGTGGGAAAGAAAGACAAAATGCAGAAAAGAATTAGTCTTGCTTTAGTGAGAAATCCCCAGCAGGGTATTCTTTTAAGTAGCATGTATTCTGTTCTATTCCATTAATTTTAAAAGGAGGACCACTCGAAATGACTTATCTGAGTAACCCAAAAGATTCAGATCAGCTAGTCAACTAATGGGACCCAGGTCACCTTTTACATGAATGATGCATGAGAGGTGATAGATACAAAGAGCTTGGCTATGTCTGCTGATGTTCAATGTCTAAGAAATTGAGGGATTTCAGTCAAATGAATAAAGATTCTTCCAACCTAGTGATATTCTGTGTTTTGGGAGATTAAAACTTGTATATGATTTTTGCTAGCAGTTTATTTTTCAGGCTTGATAAAGGGAAAAATTAAAAGAAATGGAAAGGTTGGTATGGACACATATCTCAAAGATGAGGGATTTATAGAACTGCATTATTTTACTGTTTCTGAATGACCCTTTTTTAATGGAAAAGAGACCTGTGACCTCATTTGCCTTTCAAATATTCCTGGAGTGGAATGGTGAAGATCAATGAATTGATTGTCACAGGAACAGCAGGAGTGACAAATTTCTTAGTAAAGAAAAAAATACAAAGAGGAAAATAGTAAGGTTTTCCCTTCTTAGGAGTAATGGAACAAAAAGTCTCAGTTCTATTCTTGATCTCATCTTTCTAAAATTTAAATCATCTATGAGGATAAGCAGAAAAATGCTGATGTGAAAGTGTGGTTAAATATTTTCTTGGTACATAATTATGTGGCACTGGAATATGGCCCAACATGTGTTTTGAGGGTGGGCTCCATTCCCCAGGGAGGGAGATCTTTTGAGGGGCAATATGAGGTCATAAAAAATGGGTTCTATTTGGAAGCAGAAAGCCATCCTGCCAGCAAGCCAGGCCTCAACTGTTCAAGTCCAGAGGAGGGGAGTTCCTCTTTAGAATGGTTAGTAGTAATGGTTACTATTTTCAGAGGATTTCCAGTCCATTGATGTCACCCCAAAATAATCACTTCTTGCACTTGTCCCAAATCTGAATATTGTATAAAGTGCCTCTTCAGCAGTCATCGACTGGGTGAGGGCCCTTTGAGTAGCATCACACATGGCATTGTGATTGCCCTGTGTGTGTAGAGAGGCAGCAAGGTGGGTGCAGCTCCTCTCGCAGGCCCTTCTCCAATTCGGGCGAAGAGCTGGTCAGTGTGTATGTGGGTTTCCCAGGGCTGCTCTGATGAAGTACCATAAACAGAGGAGCAGCTGCCAAGCCTGTGGCATGAACAGGCTGTCACAACAATAAACAGATGTCCACCACCATCCACTTTTTTTTTTTAGCTGTTAAGCAACAATAAGTTATTGTCTCACAGGTTTGCAGGCCGAAGTCCGAAACCCAAGTGTCCCTGGGGCCACACTCCTTCTGAAGGTGCTAGAGAAGAATCTGCTGCAGGCGCCTCACCTAGCTTTTGGCAGTTGCTAGTTGAAGTCCAGTCTTCAATGGTGCTCTCACTCTGGGCACGTCTGTTTCTGGTATTCCTGATTTTAACCAGTCAGCCGCATTGCCTCTCTGAGTGTCCCTCATGTCTCTTACTAGTTCCTGGCTCTCTGGTTTTTGTCAGAGGTGTAGCACAGAGTTTGAAAGCATCCTGATTTCGAGATGTCAAGATCCTATCTCCTGTGAGCAGAGAGTATCTTCTCTGCAGGCAGCATTGTGCAGAGGTGCAGGTGTTCTGAACAGCCCTGCTGACTGTCTTCCTTTTTAAAATGCCACGGCCATTAGCTACAGTAAATTTGCTCTCCTCAAGAAGGGTGGGTTGCAGTCAGCAGGAGTAAAAGCCATGCCACTTATTGGTCTAAAAAGGTGTTTAGCAGCTACAAATAATCCCCTGGATTAATGGAATCAACAGTCTGCAGGTCTTCAGATGTAAAGAGGCCATTTGTTCGACATCCATTCACTTATTCAACAAGCCGTGGTGCTGGTTTGGGTTGAGCTAATTCTGAATTGAGGCTGCTGTCCTTCCTTTTAAGGCTTTCTTCAATAATTATTCTGTTATTGACACATCACTGACCCAGGCATGACTAATGGTTTAGTATTACTGAGAAATGCAGCTAAAGGTCACCTGGGAGAGGGCGTGGGGGGAGTCGAGTTGACATTTGCACTGCACAATGGTGGAGCAAATGGAGAGTTTAAGGGGGCAGAGCCCACTCAGACTTTACAGTAGACTTGAGTGCCATTACAATGCTGCATAATCAAATTTCGCCCTTTTCTGAAATCTTTGTTCCGTGTATTAATTAAGTGAAATGACACAACAGGGTGAGCGGAGGGGGTGTGCGGCACACTTAGGTGCATTGTTAGGACAGCAGCAGCACTTGAGTACAGTCAGCGTGCACAGTAGCAGGTTACTTATTGGGTAATCAGACAGACCCAGGAGTGTCTTTGTAAGAGTTGGAAGAGGAATTTTCAGATAAAGAAGAAGAAAATGTTTTTAATGAAATTTAGAAAATGGGATCAGAGAATAATTTATGGACTAACTCTTGCCCTCCAGCATCTGCGAAGACAGAAGGAGCCTGGGAGAGGGAGAATTCCATGCTTTGGGGTATTTCTCATTATCTACCCCTCTCTTTCTCTATCTTTAACCCTCTGTCAATGATTTGCTGTATTTCTGGGCAAGGTTTCCTATAATCTCGTCATAGTAGCTTTTCCTCTAAAAATGGGAGGGCTTGCCTGTACAAATCTCTCGTCGATTGCTTTTCTCTACTGTCAGTTTTCTTTGTGTAAAATGGGTAGGTGAGTGCTTGATTCAGTGTTGCTGCACAGAGAATTTGGAAGTGGAAATGGATATAAAGCTCTTGGTGTTTGTGAGTCAAGGCTTGCTAGGAAACATTAATCAGTAACTGTATTCACAGAGCAGTGCCATGCCCACTACAATGATGCAATAGGCGCAGGTGTTTGGTGGAGTGGTTAAGACACTGCTTGGGATGTCAGCATCCTACATCAAAGTGCCTGGGTTTAAATCCTGTCTTTGCTTTTGATTCTAGTTTCCTGCTAATACACACCCTGGGATATACTCAAGTGGTTGAATCTGCCACCCATGTGGGAAACCCAGACTGAGTTATCATGCCCTTTGACCTGGTCCAGTCACAGCTGTGGCATGCATGTGGGGAGCCAACCAACAGATGGGAGATCTCTGTCCTTTCTCTGTTTTTAAAGTAAATAAATACATGAATAAATAAAAAATATGGTAATGCAAATGAATGCATGAACCCCCCCCCCCCAAAAAAAAAGGCTTTGGGGTGGAGGTGGGAATATGTTGTGTAGATGTTTGCCACAGTTTGAATATGGCCTGCCCTTGGAGATTCAAGTTCAGATTGGATCGTCATATGCAGTGTTGGGAGGTGGTCCCTTTAAGAGAGGACTAGGTGGTTAAAAGGAGTGGGTTCATTCCTGAGGGAGTGGTTTATGATATAGGGCACGTGCTTTGTTTCATCCTCATGTGTTCACATAGCCTTTCACTTCTTTTCTTTATGATGTAGCTTAAGGAGCTTTCCAAAAGTTCCTGCCCCATCTTGCACTTCCACTCTCCAGAACTATGAACCAAATCAACTCTCCTTAATGAACCTCCCATTCTGAGGTATTCTGTTACAACAGGAGACAAGGGACAAAACTATCCTCTTTCAGAGCTTGGGCCTGACCTGCACCACTGAGGTATAGGGAGTAGCCCCTTCTGGGATTGTTTCAGATGAGGAGAGCAGCCTTGAACAAGTGGAGCACTCTTTCTTAGAGTGGCTGCAGCCCACAACTGGCAGATGAAGGGTAGAGAGCCCTGGGCTTCTCACTCTAATTGAGGCAGAATCAAAGGGTCAGTCCATCTTCAGAACCCCTCAGAGAGTCAGCTGAGATGTCTGTTGCAATAGTATTGCAGCACAATTTTTCTTCTCTTCTCCTCCCCTCCCCTCCCCTCTCCTCTCCTTTTCTCTCCTCTCCTTCCTTCCCTTCCCTTCCCTCCCCTTCTCTTCCCTTCTCTTCTCTTCCTTTCTATTTCCTTTCTTTTCCAATTGTCAAATCCCCAAAGCACCCCCAATAACATTTTGCAAACAAATCTGTGTCTCAGGTGACTTCCTGGGGGTTCCCAGGCTGTGACATTCTTAAAATTATATAGATATCATATACTATGCCCCAAATACAGAAAAGTCTGATGCACTGATTGGCTAGAGTGACAAAAGCAATGCTCTACTCATTGAAGTGAAAACTCTTGTTTGCAACCATACTTTTCTGTGGAATTTGCAGGCAGGATGGCAGTAATGCCTGTCAGCTTCAGTGCCTCCTTCCATTCCCCTTTAATCTGGGGTCTAATAGCTTTGTCCTTTTGAAGCAAAATTCTTCGGTTCTCTCCCGTTTAAAGCTAGAACACTCTGAACTCAGTTTACTGGGAGCACAACTGTATAACACACAGATGTTAACAAAGAATGGGCACACGGGCCCACAGTACTTTCTGATTGGTGAGTGCATTTGGAAGAGAATACTGAAGCTATTAGAATGTGCAGTTGGGAAACAGAGCCTATGATGCCATCTACATATTTTTTGTGACCCTTGCTTAAAGGGTCTCATTCAGTTCTCTAATGAGTGAGGGTAGCAATTCCAACAGTGCCTTCTATTTATTTTCTTCCTTTTTTTATTTTTCAGGGCAGATGACATAATACAGACCTTCTCTATGTCGCAGGTCTGTTTATTTGCTCCTGCCATTTGCTTGGCTCTATTGTTAAGGGAAGAGGATATGTGAGAAAAAAATGTTATGTTCCTTAGAGGCTTTTCTAATTAACTGTTTGAAAGAGACTTTTAAAAAATGCCTAAGTGTGAGGTTATTTGTATGCCTAATTTCGTTTTTATGTTACACTTACTTTTAAGTGTAATTTACCAAGGCTTAACACTTGGATTCTTTCAGGGGCATTACAAAGAGCATTGCACATTTATTACAGCCCTTTAAATGGCTGCGTTTTATTTCCATATGCTTTTAAACTGTTATTGAGTGGATTTGGTGCTCTTCCTGTAGTTAAAGTGCATTTTTTATTGTACATAAATGGTAAATAATTGATACCTGCCATATGCTTCTCACTCCCTTTCTGAGCTACCCTTTCCTTTCTCCCTCTTCATTCTCTTCCCTTCTCTGTTCCTATTGGTCGCTGCTCTTATCTTGTTCTCCATCCTTTCCTCTATACTCTCTGCAGGCTTCCACTGCTTTCAACACCATTTTCCTTGCTTCTTCGGGTGCATGGATTCTTGAGAACGTTGCATTACCCAGTTGGGGGTGAAGGGAGGGAGTACAAGCATATTGCTTCTAATTAGGGATCCCTGCATCAAAAATTTGGAAGAAGAATGGTTTCAGGGAATGTTTTCTTTGAAAACGATTTTTTTTCCGGGTTGCTGAGTTGATATCAGGCTAGTTCTTGTTCATTGCCTCTGCTTCTCCCAGTTGTAATCAGTGACAATTTCCGTAAGCCTGGAATTGTGGGAGATGGGACCATTCTTGGCAGGCAAAGCCTCCCAAATTGAACAGCTTTAAAGGAACTGTCATTATGAAAATGAGAAGATAAAAAATACAAGACAAATTTAAAGAATGGCCAGTCCTCACTAGTTTGTTTTTGGGAAAGTTCTGCTACCGTGAAGACACAGAACTGTAGACACTTTAGACGTTTTTTGCTTTTAAATTCCTAGAAGGCAAAATTCAAAAGCATTTACAAATGTTATAACCCATCCATCACTAGAAGACTTTTCCTTTTTGAAGTAAAAAGAAGTTGAAAATTCATATGGAAACTCAAGGGACCCAGAATAACAAAAACAACCTTCAAAAACAACCAAGTTGGAAGACTCGCTTTAATTTCAAAACCTGCTACAAAGCAATAGTAATCAAGACAGTGTGGTTTCAGAACCAGAACAGACATATTAGTCAATGGAAAAGAAATGAGAATACAGAAATAAACCTACATGTATATGATCAACTGATTTTTAACAAAGATACTAAGATCAGGAAATGGAGAAAGAACTATCTTCTCAACAAATGGTGTGAAAGAATGAAGTTGGGTCCTTATTTTATGCCATATGCAAAAGTTAACTGAAAATAGACTGAAGATCTAAATAAAGAACTAAAACTATAAAACTTTTAGAAGAAAATGAAGAAGTAAATCTTTGTGACCCTGAATTTGGAAATGGATTGCTTCTTTAGATATGACACCAAGAGATACATGGTACCAGCAAGCAATCATTCTCTTTTGTACATGCAACAGCTGAGACTCAGGGTTCAAGTGAGAGTCAGAGTAGTCCAGGTAATTGATGGTAGTGATGAGAAACCTAGATGTCTGTGCTGGCTGCTTAGTGAAAGGCTCTGTCATCACATCAGCTCCTCTTGGCCTTTTCTTCTCAGAGTCCTATGAAAGAGTAAAAATAAAGCACAAAGTTGCCTTTTCTTATTTTTCTATATTCTTATGAACAAATATAAGTCCTTTGTGGTAGATATCAGGAGGCTTTGTAGAAGGTTGAGGTGGCAGAAGTTTGGTACCCTCACAACCTTTCCACCAGGCTATGATGAAAACAAATCTCAGACTACATTCTGCCCTCCCTCAGTGTGAACATTTATTCAATCGCCACATGAGCAAGCACAAAGCAGCTCCATCTGATCTGCAAAGGTCATCTGTCCTTTTGGTTGTATGTACCCTCACTTCCATGAAGGGTCTAACTGAGGAAGACGTGAGATATTCCAGTGGCAGACTTGTGTCCTGCTATGGTTCAGGCAACTGAAAGTGCTTCTGTAGCTGCACATGGGACCATTCAAAGATCAAGCTCTAGGTGTCATCTCAAGAGATAGGCTACTGCCTTGACTACATGCCGAGACCCTGTTTAAGCAAAGGTGAGGAGAGTCTCTTAAATATTTCAGTCAATGAGCAAATTCAATTTTACCAACAAAGCCCATTTCTAAGCTTCACGAATCTGAGATTCCATTACTATAAAATGAGATATTTGAGAAGTAAATATGTGACAAATTCAGTGATATGCTAATTAAAAGGTGTTCATTTGTTTAATACATAACCATTTTAATATTTCTAAAATTTGCTATGTTAATTAGCAAAACCTTGGGTACTGGGATACAAGTAGCTGAACTAGAGAGGTCCTTTCTGAGATAATAGTAACTGAGCACTAAAGAATATGGCTTTTCTGTGAGGGCAGCTGACTTCCCCTGAAGTGGAAACCCAAACTAGAATATGCAGAACATCTCAGACTGGGTTGAAATATGTCTAATTAAATTACAGACATATTAATATGCAACAAAACTCTAAGCAATCTATGAAGGTTATTGCTTATTTTGTATAGTTTCATTACATATTGTGATACTTATATCCTCAGGCTTGTTAGCTAAGGATATACTTTTTCTTTTTTTATCAGGCAGAGTGGACAGTGAGAGAGAGACAGAGAGAAAGGTCTTCCTTTTCCATTGGTTCACCCCCTAATGGCCGCTGCAGCCGGTGTGCTGCGACCAGCGCACCGTGCTGATCCGAAGCCAAGAGCCAAGTGCTTCTCCTGGTCTCCCATGTGGGTGCAGGGACCAAGAACTTGGGCCATCCTCCTGCACTCCCGGGCCACAGCAGAGAACTGGCCTGGAAGAGGGGCAACTGGGACAGAATCTGGTGCCCCGACTGGGACTAGAACCTGGGGTGCTGGCACCTCAGGGAGAGGATTAGCCTAGTGAGCCGTGGCGCTGGCCAGGATACAGTTTTTGAAATCAGATAAAGAGAAAATGGATGAAAGAGGAAGAGAGATGCAGAGAGATAAAACCCAGAATAGATAAAAAAGAAAAAAAAAAACAGAGACAATAAGCTGGGGAAGAAACAGTGATAGAGTAGCAGATTTGAGAATCAGATCCCAAGAAATAGCCACAAAGAGAACCAGCCGCTGAGATGCAAAGCAGTCATGCTTTCCCAGTTGTTCAGTTTTCTAATTTTCCTGCCATGTTTTCATGACCTCATTTCTACAGGCCTAGAGTAGCAGATCTATCTCTTCAAAACCATCCTCAGCAACTAAACGAGCATCTAAAATGATATCCATTGAAGTGAAATGGACACTATGAGAGACAATGACATGATTAGCCCTTGTCTAGACTGTTGAGGAACA
This sequence comes from Oryctolagus cuniculus, assembly GCF_964237555.1. Lineage (NCBI taxonomy): Eukaryota > Metazoa > Chordata > Mammalia > Lagomorpha > Leporidae > Oryctolagus > Oryctolagus cuniculus. The sequence goes on from NC_091434.1 coordinate 32,489,671, forward strand.
ACTTACTATTTTATTCCTTTTAGTATTTTTGTTGTTGTTGTTGTTGTTGCTCTGTTTGTTCTATGTAAGACCACTGGTTGAACTCTGTAATCAATGCACAATCATTCTTAGGCGTTTAAAATTAACAGAAAAGTGATCTCTGTTAAACATAGGAGTGGGAATAAGAGAGGGAGGAGATATATAGGTTGGCACATACTCACTCGGACTTACCTCCAATGGTGGAACTAGAAATGTGCCAGGGGATTTCAACTCAATCTTACCAAGGAGGCAGGTACCAATGCCAATGCACTTTGTAAAGTGATAAGTATAAATACACAACCGATCAAAAAGATAGGGTATGTGTCGATGAGATTTCACAAATAAGACCAGTGTAAGCAACTAATGAAGGATAGAATTAAAAGGGAGAGAATGATCCTGCAGGGGAAACAGGACACAAAGCAGACTCATAGAATGGCAGCACTCCTGCCTCAGAATCAACCCTTGGGACATTTGGAATTGGCTAAAAGGTCCATGAGAGTCTCACAGGCATGGAAAGCCATGACACGGCGGCAAAAAAAAAAAATCTAAATGAAAGATCCTGGTGAACAAGACCACAGCAGAAGCAACAGGCCATCAAGGAGAGAGGCGCCTTTCTCTGAAGGGAGGAAGGAACCTCCACTGTGATATGGCCTTGACTAATCAAGTTCAGAGTTGGTGAACTCAAGGGGCTTCCATAGCCTAGACAGCTCATAACAAGAGTCTCGGGTGATTGCTGACGTCATAAATAAGTGTGCCAATTGTTAAATCAACAACAGGAGTCACTGGGTACATGCTCCCCACGTAGGATCTCTGTCCTTAATGTGTTCTACTATGAAACCTAAAAAACAACACTACTAGTTGAACAATACCCTATACCTTGTGCGGTTGTGTGAGTGCAGCCTGTTGAAATCCTTGCTTAGTATATACTAAGTTGATCTTCAGTATATGAAGGTAATTGAAAATGAAACTCGATGAAGGGCGGGATGGGAGAGGGGGTGGGAGAGGGGAGGGCCACGGGAGGGAGGGAGGTGGGGGGGGAGCCACAACAATACAAAAGTTGCACTTTGTAAATTCACATTTATTAAATTAAAAAAAACTATATAACAAACAAAAAAAAGAAAAAGAAAAAAAAAGAACTTAATACTTTATCCTTTTAGTATTTTTTATGTTCTACTTAAAACTATTGGTTGAACTCTGTAATTAATACACAATTACTCTTAGGTGTTTAATTAATGCTATAACTAGTACTCAAATAGTATTTTACACTTTGTGTTTCTGTGTGGGTGCAAACTGTTGAAATCTTTACTTAATATATGCTAAATTGATCTTCTGTATATAAAGATAATTGAAAATTAAAAAAAATCCTCAGCCATGCTGTAGGGATCAACAGAGGTCAATAGAAATATCTCCTGAGAGAGTAAACCTCTTTACTCTCCATTCATGGAACTGCCAGAGCCCTGTTACGGTACTAGGGATATGGGAAGGATCTCTTATCGGGCAAGCTAAAGAGCTACTACTACACACTAGCTAGGAGCAATTTGAGATGGTTCTTTCATATAGGTGGAGTGGGTGATTGACTGTGGGCAGTGACATGGAGGTCGAAACACAGCTCTCCTTTTCTCACTCTTTCTACTCATTGCCTGTTGTGGCTTTTCCACCTGCAGTTATGTAATATTGGGCAAACTGCTGAACCTTTCTAAACCTCAGATTCTACTTTTTTTTTTTTTTTGTAAGGGGAAGGGTTTATTGGGGGAAATCCAACAGACCTGAAGGAAGGGGCAAAGAAGGAAAAGAGGGAGAAGGAGAGAATGAGAGATCAAGAGAGAGAGAGAGCGACAGAGAGATTGAGAGAGACAGAGAGGGGGAGAGATCAGGAGATGGAGAAAAAGAGTGAGAGAAAAGAGATACACGTGTTCAGGAACAGGTCCTCTTAGAACTTTCCCCGGGGGGTTGGCAGGGAAGAAGTAGCAAATCCCATTTGGGTGGGGGTGGAGCTGACACTGGTGGTTGGACCATGTGGCCACCTGGCTTCCAACAATGGCAGTGGGGGCTAGAGCCTGGGATGGTGTTGGGGCATAGATCGCACCATAGATAAGACTGTGCCATTTTACTAACATTCCCCCTTTTGTTTTTTATAAAGCATGAGTTGTATGGGATTACATTAGCCCCAAAGTCCAGGATGGGTAGAGGGACGATGATCTGTCTTTAGAGCTACTTCCTGCTGACAAGGGGCAATGAGGGTGATGTCTCAAGATGCTGTCTCCTGGGTTTAGCATTTGGTTGACTGCCTGGTTGCTTAAGGCCTTGGTTCATTCCATTATCAACTCCTATAAACACTTAAGCAGACATGGTAGTATAAAAGACAGGGTGAGAACAGCAGCCAATTATCTTAAGACTGGCATTAACCAAATAATGACAGGATTTCATAGATAGGAAATGAAGGGGGTCTTTGGACCCTTGTGAAGACTATTTGATGGATGTGATTTAAAGCTGATCCCAGCCAAGACTGGGAGAAAAGCCACTCATCTTTTGCGGGTAGAACTGTTTATCTGTAGAGAAATTCTGAACAATCATACAACATTAAGTGGGGGAGAGGACCATCAATACAAACAGGTCAGGGGTAGAGCCATTGATGTAAGAGTAGAGGATATAATTACAAAGGAATGAGGCCCCAAGTGGGTTAGACAGGGTCTAGAACAAAGGACAGATTCATTATTAGAAGACCTAAGAAAGGTGTTGTCTAAGCCACAAATAAATTCTCTGATTGAGAGGCAAATAGAAACTGACAGAAAGGGCTTGATAATAATCTGATAGGCTTAAGATCTTGTCAGTTATGAGGCTCAGACTTATCTATCTCTTTCCATGTGGTATATCATAAGGGAGGCACCCTGTTGACTTCCATTACCTAGCTGGCTCAGGAGGAGAGCTGGCTTGAAGAGAAGGTAGGTAGCATTTCTAAAAGGAAAACATTTATTAGTTAGTATACAGTTCTGCCTGCAATGTTATTGATCCTACTTGGCCATACCCTTGACAACAGTGGTTACTTCGGAAGCTGGCTGAGTGGAGGGCTTTTCAGCTTAGCGCGAACAAGGTCTGTGGCTCTGACCTTGAGCGTTTTGACTCCAGGGCAGGTTCGTTTCCAGTGACCCAACTCTTGGTTTGCATAGCTGCCTGGACTCTTCATAAGCTGATGTCTGCTGAAGCCCTGGCTTTCCATATCAAAAACCAATGAGGTGGACTGGCCTGTTGGGTCTCCTTGATGGCAGATCACTGTGTAAAGTAGTCATTAATTGGCCTGCCACCTATTTTTATATGACTTCTGCAGCCTAGCTTCCTCTTCCTCCTGGTTTTTGTTAATGGAGACCAGAGGAGAACTTTAAGAGAATGAAAGTCAAGGGGGTGCTCTGACTCTAATCTTTGGTGGCCTAAACTAGAAATCTGTAGTCACAGGCATGTTCTGATAGTGTTTCTTCTTTGAGGTAGACAATGCCCATGAGGAAAGCTATGTCAAAAATGATGACCACCTCATTTATTAAATTTTAAGTCATCAGTAAAACTCTCTCCCTTTGTTTGGTTTAAAAGAGGGAGATTTTGCCTGTTTACTGTGCCCAGGGAAAAGTAAATCTAGCTGTGGAATCGTAATTTAAGGTCATTTTGGCTATGCTGTTATTATAGAAAAATGTTAGCCATCCCTTTTATAAGGTCTAAAGATCAAATTGTGCATCTTGGAGAGTCCTTCAAAATAAAATTAGTTTCCTACCTTGAAGAGAATAGAGAAATGAGGGAAAAAGATGGGCTTGGAATAGAGAAATGAGGGAGCAAGTCCCAGATCATTTACTGACAATAGCATATCAAATGAAAACTTAGCAATTTTAACTGTTAAGTAACAACTTATGGAAACATTTAGCAGAAGGTCCAATGCCTTCTATAAATTTCAGGAATACATGTATTTGGAAACATCTTTTTTTTTTTTTTTTTTTTTGACAGGCAGAGTGGACAGTGAGAGAGAGAGACAGAGAGAAAGGTCTTCCTTTGCCGTTGGTTCACCCTCCAATGGCCGCCGCGACCGGCGCGCTGCGGCCGGCGCACCGCGCTGATCCGATGGCAGGAGCCAGGAGCCAGGTGCTTTTCCTGGTCTCCCATGGGGTGCAGGGCCCAAGCACCTGGGCCATCCTCCACTGCACTCCCTGGCCACAGCAGAGGGCTGGCCTGGAAGAGGGGCAACCGGGACAGAATCCGGCACCCCAACCGGGACTAGAACCCGGTGTGCCGGCGCCGCTAGGCGGAGGATTAGCCTAGTGAGCCGCGGCGCCGGCCGGAAACATCTCTTAAATATCTAACATGGTGTAGCTTGTTTTATCAACAAATTCAAGCACAAGCATATAAAAACATTTTTAGTTTCTTTCTACCAACAAATTTAAAACATCTGATACAGAGATTCAGGTCACATGAATCAAAATGTATCTTTGATTAATTTTAGCTGTTTAAATTTATGGGCAATCTTTTATCTATAAACAAATTAAAACAAAGTTCTTAATAGATTTTCCCATGTAGACATACAATATGTATACACATATAACATAACATACAAGATATAACAATAAAACAGTTTCAGTAATAGCTTTTTTAACTCCTTAACTTTTTTTTTAATTACCAATTGATTCAAATTACTTTCTGCTCTTAGTAACCTGAATTAACCATTCTTTCTTCCAGTTGCAACCTGTAGTGTGTTATTGGTTTCATCTGTTTACAGAACCATCCCAAAGTACTGAGTACAATAGATATGGCTGGAAAAAGTCCATCGGAACCTTTAGGAGGACAGCTAAACACAGAACCAACAGTGTTTTAGTTTTATGAGCAGAAAATCTGATATACAAAATTGTGGATGAAAAAGACTACAAATAGCCATGTTTAAAATTAGAAACTCATTAACCAACAAGAGGCACTTGCTTACTGTAGGATTTTACAGAACATTTTAACCCTTTAGGCCTCTGGGCCTTTCTCATTAAGATAACCATCATGTCTAGTAACACAAGATCATTAGACTTTTTAACTTTCAGACATTTTTATCAGTAGTATTTAATATTATCAAAACTTAAAATTTAGCACTACTTCACATCTTGACAGTACTTCTAATATAGTCCAAATAGCCTGATTAGTTGGTGTCTCTAGAAGATGAAAGACATATGTCCTTCAATATTTCTAGGTGGGCCCAAATTGAAAAAAATCGAAGTCTAAATTTACTGGAAATTTCAAAGTTCAAATTCTTTGGAACCTTGATTTTTGATTTTTTGAATTATGCAAGGAAGGCTTAAAATATCTGGTTGAAATAAGAGACCTTAACATCATGATGTAATATAGACCAAATTTGATCATTGTTATAAGGTGATTATTCAAATATTTGAAAATAAGCACATATTTAAAAAACCCATAGCTCTTAAGAAAAAAAATCAACTGTTTTTACAAAATTAGAATATTTTGACAGAGTTATACAGTGAGAGAGAGAGAGACAGAGAGAAAGATCTTCCTTTGTTCACCCAACAAATGGCTGCTATGGCCAAGGCGCTGTGCCAATCTGAAGCCAGGAGCCAAGTGCTTCCTCCTGGTCTCCCATACAAAAGCGCAGGGCCCAAGCATTTGGGCCATTCTGCACTGCCTTCCCAGGCCACAGCAGAGAGCTGGACTGGAAAGAGGAGCAACCAGGACTAGAACACAGCACCCCAACCGGGACTAGAACCCAGGTAGCGGCACCGCAGGTGGAGGATTAGCCAAGTGAGCCATGGAGCTGGCCTTTTAAACAATTAGAATTTAAAAGAGACATCAAGAAAACATAATCAATTACTTTAACTCATTGCTTTAACAGATGATCAGATTCTAATTCTATGTCAAGGAGAAATAGATTAATAGTTTTGTATCCAAAATTTCTTTCTTTCATAACCTTCTGTGACTTCCACACACCCTTTTCAACTTACTTGAAACATTCTGTCACTTCCATTCCAGTCTAGAGTGAACTAGCCATCAGGATGAAGTTATTCTTTTTTTTTTTAACTTTTATTTAATGAATATAATTTCCAAAGTACAGTTTATGGATTACAATGGCCCGCCCCCCATAACTTCCCTCCCACCCCCCACTCTCTCTCCCCTTCCATTCACATCAAGATTCATTTTCAATTCTCTTTATATACAGAAGATCAGTTTAGTATATATTAAGTAAAGATTTCAACAGTTTGCACCCACATAGAAACACAAAGTGAACAATACTGTTTGAGTACTAGTTATAGCATTAAATCTCAATGTACAGCACATTAAGGACAAAGATCCTACATGAGGAGTAAGTGCACAGTGACTCCTGTTGTTGACTTAACAAATTGACACTCTTGTTTATGGCATCAGTAGTCACCCTAGGCTCTTGTCATGAGTTGCCAAGGCTAAGGAAACCTTTTGAGTTCGCCGACTCTGATCATATTTGGACAAGGTCATAGTCAAAGTGGAAGTTCTCTCCTCCCTTCAGAGAAAGGTACCTCCTTCTTTGATGACCTGTTCTTTCCACTGGGATCTCACTCACAGAGATCTTTCATTTAGGTGTTTTTTTTTTTTCTTTTTTTCTTTTTTTCTTGCCAGAGTGTCTTGGCTTTCCATGCCTGAAATACTCAGGATGAAGTTATTCTTAAAAACCATGTCCTTTCTTTATTCAAAAGAACCCTTTCCTTCTTAACCTTTCTTACCAAGTGCACATTTCTATACTTGTGATATTTTCCATCTGCCAATTTCCTTGATTTACATTTTGAAATAACCTGTTAAAAATCTCCAAATTAAGACAACATTTTTAAATAAGGTAACACATAAAATTTCAGCCTGATTTTATTTTAAGCAGTGTTAAACTATTTTTCATGGATAGTTTATGAAGACATTTGTTAAACAAACCCAGATGGTTTTTCTATAGAATATATAACATGCTGTGAGTACCAAAGTTTACATTTAGATACACTTATCTCATTTGTCTTTACCCAATTTAAATTAGCAGTTATACCTAAATGACTTAAGATGCTGATATTATATTATATTATATCTCTACCTGAATTCAATTAAAATTAAAATTGCATTCATCTAAAACAAATACTAAATACCCATTGCTGTTTTATTGAGTACTGACCACCTGGAAACCTGTTAAAATAAATTGCAAAATAAGTTCAGCAAGTTACAAAGCAATATTTTAAAGGTAGTGATCTTCCTAGATTCAAAGAGAGAAATTTCTTCAAACTCAATATCTAGTTACAGTTGCTTTTTTACCCTAAGAACACCTTAGGCCATGCTGTCATAGTCAACCGTCAGCCACTTGGGACTGCCTCTGAAACAGAAGTTCAGGCAGCTGCCAGACAGTTCCCAAAGGTGATTGTGGGTCAGCCATTGATGCACCAAAGACAAGAAATCCACTGGGGTGGAGGTCAAAAGACCCAATTTTCCTGTCTGGCTTGCTCATGATAAAACAAAAGAGTCATCAGAGGGTGGGATACCTAGTTTGTTTCAATAAGCCGGGAGCTCAGAAGGATGGGATTACCACTCTCTTGCTATTCTTATGGTAGAACTGGAACAGGAAAGGGAGGGGCAAAGACCAGTTGGAGGACAAGGGCTGGGGGGTGAAAGCATGGGCCATTTTCAAACTTGCAGGAGGATCATTGATAAGACAGGGAGAATAGACTTTGGACCAGACCTGGTTCTAAGATAAAGTCAGAATTCCTGAGTGGGAGGGGGAGTTACAGTGAGCCGAGACAGTGAAGAGTCAGAACTGTGAACGTAGAAGGCGGAAGTTTTGGCTCAGGCCCTTGACCAATAGGACCTGGGCCAGAGAGCAGGAAGTACACATAGGTTAAGATCTTATACAGGAAAAGCTTGAACATATGGGATCTCCTTCCATTTTCCTGATCACTCACAGAAGTTAAAAAGCTATCAGGGTTCAGCGCTTGTGGTCTGGAGCCAATTTGAGAAGGACCATATTACTTAATTGGAATGTAGGAAGAAAGAAGCTCCCATGGTGACCTGTAGAGTTGGATCTGCAGATATCAGGTGTCCCCAAGATTCCGGCTGTCTGACTGGAACCCAGGGCTTAGCCCATAGAAGGGAAACAGGAGGTTGCGTTGTCACCCACATCTACTGTTGCCTGGACACAGTGTCCATAGGGGTTGTGGTGCCTGGTACCAGGACTTGGAGACAAGAGAGTAGAACCACAATCAGTAGTAGAAGTTGCCATGGGAATTTCTTGCTCCACATCTTACCTCAGAATTTGGAAGGCCGGTGTGTGGATGAAGATCATGAAGCATTTGTTGGCGTGGAAGGAGTTCTGGGGATGTGTTTTGTGACTGGTAGAAATCCAGGACCTCAAGGCAGCTCAGAGATCTCCAAAAGGAGAGCAAAGTCATTAGTGGAGCCTTCAACCGAGTCATGGCACCAATGTAAGGCCATCACAAAACACACCAAACACTAGAGTAAGGGAAAGGGTTTATTGGGGGAAACCCGACAGACTGAGGGAAGGAGTGAAGAAGGAGAAGAAGGAGGAGAGAGAGAGACAGAAAGATGGAGAGAGACAGAGAGAGGGAGAGAGATCAGGAGATGGAGAGAAAGAGTGAGAGAATAGAGAAGATTCTACTTTTTTATTTTTTAACTTTTATTTAATGAGTATAAATTTCCAAAGTACAGCTTATGGATTACAATGGCTTCCCCCCCATAACGTCCCTCCCACCCACAACGCTCTACTTTTATATGGAATGAGATGTATTGAAGACTAATGCATAATTATTTAAAGAATCATGAACATTTCTTTATTCTTTTTTCCTTAACTAGTTGTTATTTTTAGGTAACATTTTTTTTCAACAAAAATATCTTGTTAAAATGTCAACAGTTGGGCTGGCGCCATGGCTTACTTGGTTAATCCTCCACCTGCGGTGCCGGCACACCAGGTTCTAGTCCCAGTTGCTCCTCTTCCAGTCCAGCTCTCTGCTGTGGCCCAGGAAGGCAGTGGAGGATGGCCCAAGTGCTTGGTCCCTGCACCTGCATGGGAGACCAGGAGAAGCACCTGGCTCCTGGCTTCGGATTGGCGTAGCTCCAGCCATGGTGGCCATTTGTGGGGTGAACCAACGGAAGGAAGAACTTTCTCTCTGTCTCTCTCTCTCACTAACTCTAGCTGTCAAATAAATTTAAAAAATGTCAATAGTCCTGGGAGAGATACATTAGGACAATTTTTTCCTCAAATACTCATCAAAGTGACCTTAATGGAATAGGAATACAAACCCTTGGACCCTAAGATCTGGCCAAGGATTTGGGAACCTTTGCCTCAAGCTCAAATTGTATTTTCAGTTTTGTTTTATTTTGCATTTTATTCCAAGTTTGTATTTTATTCTAGTTTGTCATTCTCTTAAAATAATGCCATTTCCTCTATCACTGGCACTCAGGGGAAACATACCACACTTGTCTTGTGGCTTCTTGTGCTGTTGGCATGTGAGCTTGTACTCTTTAGTGTCTTTCATCCCTTCTTGAGCCTTAACGTACTGACTAATATATCAACAAGTAAAGCTGCAATGGAAAGGAGATGGATAAAGATGATCCTAATTTTCTTGTGCCCAGTGTCCTAATCATTCACACTCAAACTACTCTAAATCTCTGGCTAGAAACTGCTGATTTCATTTACAGACTAAGGCAAAAAGAGGATGAATAGATAAGTGGTTTAGAGAACTAATTTAGAGACTTTCTGATGGCTCAGCCTCTTCAGAGTTGGGCTTAGGTTTGAAACCTTGGGCATATAAAGAATGCCCAGGGATTCCAGATTTCTCAAAGAACGTCTTTATTAAACTCAATCATCCCGAGGCTATCAGAGAAGGTCAGGAAAGAAATGATACTTGAACCTAAAGTATACTTTTTGGTAATATTTATAGTCTCAGGGCATCTGAAGCTCTCAAGAACCTCTTCTTCCAAAGTGCAAGTGTTACTTTAAGAGGCCCATGCTAAGTGAGAAGGCATCATCTAGTCTTGTAGGGATATTAAATTCAAGATGTCTGCTGTCATGAAAAGGTACTAAGAGGTTAAATATTTCCTGGAAGAGGATCTTTTTGGAATCATCTCCCAACAAGTTGACTTATACTGCACAGATTGTCTTGATCATTACTAACAGATGCATCTGAAGCAAAAGACAATTTTGCAAGCCCAGGCAGAAAAGGACTCATACTTTTCTAAAATCTTTCCCCTGGCTCATATTAAAACTAGCCAGGAGAAGAGACATAGCAAAGTTTATTAGGGATAGTTCCCTGGAGGGGAAAATAATGGGGATAATGAGACAAATATTCTGAAGGTGTCCAGGGGCTTCTATAATAAGCAGACTCTGGTCCACTGGAATAGCTGGTGGAGAAAATGCTTTGTTATGCATAGTTTTAAGAAAGATATTCTATTATGTTAGATATCAGATACATTTGAAATTATTTGAAGGAGCTCTGGTCACTTTTGAAATCATCATCACCAGAAATTGCCAACTAAATAGCATCTACTGAGGTAGACGGGGTAACACAGTAATTTCCTTTATTCACCTCAGCTTCAGAAGCGGCTAGATTGAGCACTGTTCATGTGTGGAGACAGCAGCCTGCAAGCATAGAGATTTGGAGGAGGCAAAGAAGGAGAGTTCCCATTGCTTCTTCAAACTTGGTCCTGTTTAAGAAGTGAGAATTCAGGCTTGGGGAAAAGGTGCTGGGAAAAGATAGCTCTCCTGTCTGGGAGGTTTAGCAACTGTACCTAGTATTCTGCAATTTGAATCAAGAAGGAAGTACATGGGGTTGGGGATAGGAGGGCAGAAATCTTTTGGATCAGGTTGAAATAAGCATTACTTACAGAGATATGGTTAAGTGTATCTAGTGATTTAAAAGCCCTTGGAACAGATGTGTTAGCAACAGGTAAATATTATCAAGAGCTCTTTAAGTCAGTACAAGCTCCAGATATGAAAAAAGGAGAGTCTTGTTTAGTGCATTGTTCCTATGGCACTGTAGCTAGCCATGACCACAGATCATGTCATGGGAAGGGCTGGGGGTGGGTTCTGTGTGCTAATTAGGGATACTTCTCAATGCATTACTTCCAAATATGTTGGCCATCTTCCAAAAGGCCAGGCCTTGAGGGAATAGGAAGTCAAGTAAATCTGGACACCGATACTTGTGAGGAGCTCCCAATCTATTGTGCAAAATGTATGTAAAGGCATTGTATGGTGTATGGAGGCACAGGAAGGGACATTCTAGTGTTGTGGCTAAGCGTACAGACTCCTGAAGTCAGACTGTTTTAGTTCACATCCTATGGCTGAGTTTCAGTTTTACCATTTGTAAAAGGGGAATAGTAGTTCGGTTATGGAGTTGCTATAACCAAAAATAAACTGATAAATTTAGGAGGGTACTTCAAAAATCTCACGGAACATGGAATTAACAGATAAGCTTACTTTGGTGCAACTTTTTTTTTTTTTGAGATTCATGCATATTAAGGGTCTGCATAATGTTCTTGGAAATGCATATCATGAAAAAGGCTCATAGATTTCAAAACTGTTTTGCATTAAACTTATTTTAAATTCAGTTTTCCAGAAAATTTTGAAGTATACTTACATGTGAGGGGAGAAAGAGCGAAGGAGTGTTGGGATGGAGTTAATGCTTTTTGATGATGAACCTGGGAACTTCTTGATCAAAAAGAAGAGTCTTTTTTCCCCAAAAAAACATGTTTTACAAATTTCATGTATTTCATAGATACAACTTTAGGAACATAGGAATTCTTCCCACCCTACCAGCTTCCCCACTTGCACTCCCACACATTTTCCTCCTCCCTCTCCTCTTCCAATCCTTATTTTTTTCTAAGATCTATTCTCAATTAGCTTTATACACATAAGATTAGCCCTACACTAAGTAAAGAGAATAACAAATAGTAAAAAAAACCCGCTGTTCCTCAACGGTCAAGACAAGGGCTGTACAAAGTCATGGCATCTCAAAGTGTCAATTTCACTTACATAGATTACCTTCTTGGTACTCTATTAGTTACCAAATATCAGGGAAAATATATGGTATTTGTCCTTTTGGGACTAGCTTATTTAACTAAGTATAATATTTCCCAGTTGCATGCATTTTGATGCAAACAACAGGATTTTTTTTACTGTTGTATAATATTCCACGGTGTACATATCCCATAATTTCTTTATCCAGTATTCAGTTGATGGACATTTGGGTTGATTCCATATCCTAACTATCTTGAATTGAGCTGCAATAAACATGGTAGTACAGATAACTCTTTCTTATGCTGATTTCATTTCCCTTGGGTAAATTCCCAGGAGTAGGATGTCTGGGTCGTATGGTAGATTTATATTCAGATTTCGCAGGCAACTCCATACTATCTTCCACAGTGGCTATACCAGTTTACATTCTTACAGTGCACCTTCTCCCTACATCCACTCCATTATTTGTTTGCTGATTTCTGTATGAAAGTGATTATAATGGAGGTAAGGTAAAACCTCATTGTGATTTTGATTTGCATTTTCCTGATAGCTAGTGATCCTTAGAATCACAGACCAGTGTCTGTTGGTCATTTGGATTTCCTGTTTTGAAAAATGCCTGTTTAAGTCCTTTGCCTACTTCTTATCTGGGTTTTTTGTTTTGTTGTTGTTGGGTTTCTTGATCTCTTTATATATTCGTGTTATTAATCCTTTATCAGTTGCATGGTTTCCCAATAATTTCTCCCATTCTTTCAGTTGCCTCTTCATTTACTGAGTGTTTCCTTTGCAGGGCAGAGGCTTACCAATTTGATATAATCCCATTTGTCAATTTTGTCTTTGATTGCTTGTGATTTTGAGGTCTTTCCCAAGAAGGCTTTGCCTATGCCAATGTCTTACATTGTTTTCCAAATGTCCTCTAATAATTTGATGGTATGGGGTTATAGATTTAGGTCTTTTATCCCTTTTGAGTAGATTTTTATATAAGGTGTAAGGTAGGGGTCTTGCTTCATTTTCCTGCATGTGGAGAACCAGTTTTCCCAGCACCATTTGTGTAAGACACTGTCCTTGTTCCAGGGATTGGTTTTAGCTTCTCTGTCAAAGAAAGGTTGTTTATAGATGTATGGATTGATTTCTGGAATATTTACTCTATTCCATTGGTGTATCTATCAGTTTTTATGCCAGTACTAGGCTGTTTTGCTAATAACTGCCCTGTAGTCTGTCTTGTCTGGTATTGTGATGCCTCTGGCTTTGTTTTTGTTGTGTAATATTTCTTTGGCTATTTGGGGTCTCCTGTGTTTCCATATGAATTTCAGCATCATTTTTTCTAGATTTAAGAGTAATTTCCTTGGTATTTTGATTGCTATTGCATTGCATCTAAATTGCTTTTGGTAGTATGGACATTTTTATGATGTTCATATTTCTAATTCGTGCACATGGAAGATTTTTCCATTTTTGTATCTTCTTTATTTTTTATAGCTATTGTGAATGGCATTGATCTTAGAAGTTCCTTCTCAGCCATGACATTGTCTGTGCAACAAAGTCCATTAATTTTTGTGTTTTGATTTTATATCCTGCCACTTTACTAAACTCTTTTATGAGTTCCAATAGTCTCTTAGTGGAGTCTTTTGGATCCCTTATATTTTGAATCTTGTCATCTGCAAATAGGGATAGTTTGACTTTCTCCTTCCAAATTTGTATCCCTTTCATTTATTTTTCTTGCCTGATGGCTCTGGCTAAAACTTCTATGACTATATTGAATAACAATGGTAAGAGTGGGCATCCTTGTCTGGTTCTGGATCATATTATAGGACGCTGGCCATGGGTTTGTCATAAGTTGCCTTGATTGTGTTGAGGAATGTTCATTATATATCCAATTTGCTTATAGTTTTCATTATGAAAGGCTGTTGTATTTTATCAAATGCTTTCTTTGCATCTATTAAGATAATCATATGGTTTTTCTCCTGCAGTTTGTTAATGTGGTGTATCACATTGATTGATTTGCAAGTGTTGAACCATCCTTGCATACCAGCGAAAAATCCCACTTGGTGTGGGTGAATGATCTTTCTGATGTGTTGTTGGATTCAATTGGCTAGTATTTTTTGAGGATTTTTGCATCCGTGTTCATCAGAGAAATTGGTCTGTAGTTCTCTTTCTTTGTTGTATCTCTTTCAAGTTTTGGAATTAAGGTTATGCTGGCTTCATAGTAGGAGTTAAGGAGAATTTCCTCACTTTCAATTGTTTTGAATATCTTCAGAAGAATTGGAATTATTTCTTCCACTAGGAGTTTTACTGACCATAACTGTTCCCAGAGAGAATCAAAAGTGGCAGGTATAGCATGTCTGCCTTAAGGTGCAGCAGTTTTGATGTGATGAAAACAAAGGCTTTACTTACCTTTTTGCCTTTTGAAGAGGTACTTAAGGTCTCCATTGGTTTACAGGAATAATCAGGTGTGTCTTTTGAGTTCCACTATGAAGATTTAAGAGGTTGAAGCTTAATCCTAATGTTACTGAGGTAGCCATGCTCAGTAGTACCTGGTAAGGTCCCTTCCATTTAAGTTGCAATTGATCTGAAGAGGATCTTTCTATGAATGGCTTGATCAGGAATTCCTATGTTGGAGCTTTTGTTAAAAGCTCTTTAATTCTTTGGAACACCTTTTGTAACTCCCCTTCCAGCACAGTGTGACTGTGTCAGGGCCTTTTAAAGCCTCATAGAAAGGCCTGGAATCCAAATCCTGGAATCCTTATTTCATAGAATCCTGCCATCAGCAATTTCCAATGTTGGAGCTTCTGCTGGAATCTCCTTAATTCTTTGGAACAACTTTTGTAGCTACCTGTCCAGCACAGTGTGTCTGTGTCAGGTCCCTTTAAAGCTTTGTATAAAAGCTTGGAATCCAAGTCCTAGAATCCAAATTCCACAAAATCCTGCTGTTCCTAGAAATCTCCTTAGCTGCATTTTTATATGGAATAGCTTCCTCTTGGTGTTAGAATATATCCCAGGAGTTCAGTGGAGGATGGCCCAAGTGCTTGGGCCCTGCACCCCATGGGAGACCAGGAGGAGCACCTGGCTCCTGCCTTCGGATCAGCACGGTGCGCCGGCCACAGCGTGCCGGCCGCGGTGACCATTGGAGGGTGAACCAACGGCAAAGGAAGACCTTTCTCTCTCTCTCATTTAGAAACCTGAGATTTGTTTGGGAACTTTTGTATCCTCACTTTCCCAGATTCTGGGTTAAGTGAGATGCAGAAGAAATTATCTCGTTAGCAAAAGTTTAGCACACAATAAGATGCATTGAAATAACTGTCTCATTAGTAGTTCCGAGGCCTCTAACCATTCTGTAAAACATATTAGATAGGAATATCACAGAGAGACATAGACCTAAGGGTCCATGTTTGAGATACTTAGTTAACTTTAAAAAAGCACCTAAGAATACAGGCAATGGACTTTGATACTTAGACACCACTAGAACTTATGATATATAATAATATAAGACACTACAACAAGGTAAATCTTTGGGGACAAGATTAACCATTAACACTAATACTGTAGTTTTTTTGAGGACAGAAGTCCTGAGTGGAGAGTTAGTGCACAATGACTCCTGTTGTTAATTTAATAGTTAACACTCTTATATGATGTCACTGATCACCAGAGGCTCTTGACATGAGCTTCTTAGGCTATGGAAGTCTTTTGAATCCACAAACTCTGTCAGTATTCAAACAAGGCCATAAGCAAAGTGGAAGTTTTTTCCTCCCTTCAGAAAAAGATAAATCCTTCTTTGATGACCACTCCTTTCCACTGGGGTTTCACCAGGGGGTTTTCCATGTAGGGACACTTTTTGCACCAGTGTCCTGGCTTTCCATGCCTGAAATGCTCTTGTGGGCTTTTCAGCCAGACCAGAGTGCCTTTAGGGCTGACTCTGTGGTCACTGAGCATTACTTATAGCAATTGTCATTCTATGAGTCTACTGTATGGACTGCTTCTCATGTTGAAGCACTCACTCCTCTTTAATCCTATTTATTATTATTACTTAATGCTTAATCCTATCTATATGATCACTTTAAAACTTAATCTTAGCTATATGATCACTTTAACCATTAAGATGTTACTTTTGGCAGGTGCTGCAGCTCACTAGGCTAATCCTCCGCCTTGCGGCGCCGGCACACCGGGTTCTAGTCCCGGTCAGGGCGCCGGATTCTGTCTCGGTTGCCCCTCTTCCAGGCCAGCTCTCTGCTGTGGCCAGGGAGTGCAGTGGAGGATGGCCCAAGTGCTTGGGCCCTGCACCCCATGGGAGACCAGGAGGAGCACCTGGCTCCTGCCTTCGGATCAGCACGGTGCGCCTGCCACAGCGCGCCGGACGCGGCGACCATTGGAGGGTGAACCAACGGCAAAGGAAGACCTTTCTCTCTGTCTTTCTCTCTCTCACTGTCCACTCTGCCTATTAAAACAAAACAAAAATATGTTACTTTTACCATCTAGCCCAAGGGGATATGTGATACCATGGCAAGTTTTTAAATTGTACCCTTGGAGATAAGTCCATAGGAATGCATGCAGTGCAATATAGCTTTACAGTTTCTTTGTAGGACCAAGCAGAAAATAGGCTGGTTGCCATGTGGAGCAAGCATGTAAGGCAAGAAATCAGAGCATGGGTGGCCAGGAGGCCATATGCCCTGAAGGTGTGGGGTAACAAACTCAGCAACAGTAATAAGAGCAACAAAGGGCCTCCATAAGTTTTGATGTTTTGTATTGTCATCTTCATTCATCTCCAGAAATTTTTTGATTTCTTTTATATAGTCCATTGTTATTTCAGGAGCATGTTGTTCAGTCTCCATGTGCTTGCATATGTTCTACAGATTCTTGAGTTGTTGATTTCCAGCTTCATTTCATTGTGGTCAGAGAAGACACATGCTATGATTTTGATTTTTGAATTTGCTGAGAGTAGCTTTATGGCTTAGCATGTGGTATATCTGAGAGAAAATTCCATGCACTGGTGAGAAGAATGTGTATTCTGCATCTGTATGATGAAAAGTTCTGTAGATAATTGTTAGGTCTATTTGGTCTTTAGTGTTGATAAATGTTGTTGTTTCCTTGCTGGTTTTCTGTCTGGTTCATCTGCCCATTGCTGAAAGTGGAATATTGAAGTCCCCTGTTACTATTGTATTAGAATCTATGTCTCCCTTTAGATGCATTTACATTTCTTCAGCCATGTGCCTTGTAAGTCTTTGCTAGTACTTTTATTATACTCACCTCTTCCTGTTGAATTGATCCCTTGTTTATTACATAGTGTCCTTCTTTGCCTCTTTAACAGTGTTTGTGTTAAAATCTATTTTGTCTGAGATTAGGATGGCTACACCAGCTCCTTTTTGGTTTCTGTAAGCATGGAATATCTTTTTTCCATCCTTCCACTTTCAATCTGCACGTATCTTTGTTGGTGAGATGTATTTCTTATATTTCTTGTAGGCAGCAAATAGATGGGTTTTCTTTTTTAATCCATTTAGCCACTCTGTGTCTTTTTTTTTTTTTTTTTTGGACAGGCAGAGTGGACAGTGAGAGAGAGAGACAGAGAGAAAGGTCTTCCTTTGCCGTTGGTTCACCCTCCAATGGCCACCACGGCCAGCACGCTGCGCTGATCTGATGGCAGGAGCCAGGTACTTATCCTGGTCTCCCACGGGGTGTAGGGCCCAAGCACTTGGGCCATCCTCCACTGCACTCCCTGGCCACAGCAGAGAGCTGTCCTGGAAGAGGGGCAACCGGGACAGAATCTGGCACCCCAACCGGGACTAGAAACCAGTGTGCCAGCGCCGCAAGGCGGAGGATTAGCCTAGTGAGCCGCGGCGCCGGCCACTCTGTGTCTTTTAACCGGAGAGTTGAGGCTATTTACATTCAAGGTGACTATGATAAGTAATGACTTTGCCCTGCCATTTTCCCATAAATATTCCCATTTTTTACTTTGGATTTCCTTTGTACTTTTTCTGCCTTCACCTTCTTTCATAGTGATGACCATGTTTCTGTGTGTGACACATCCTTAAGCATCTTTTGTAAGGCTGTTTGTGATGATGAATTCTTTCAATTTCTGTTTGTTATGGAAGATCTTTATTTCACCTTCATCATAAATTAGTTTTGCTGGTACAGTATTCTTGGTTCACAGTTTTTTTCTCTTAAGACTGGAATGTATCTCACAATTCTTTCTTAGACTATAGGGTTTCTGATGAGAATTCAGCTGTGAGTTTAATTGCAGATCCTCCGAAAGTAATCTGGCACTTCTCGCATGTACATTTTAGAACCTTTTCTTTTTGTTTTATGCAAATAGTTTGACTACAATGTGTTGCAGTGAAGATCTTTTCTGGTCATATCTATTAGGAGTTCTATGTGCTTTCTGTACTTGGACCTCCCTTTCTTTCTCCAGATTGGGGAAGTTTTCTGTAATTATTTCACCATAAAGGCCTTCTAGTCCATTCTTTCTTTTCACACCTTCAAAAACTACTATGAACCATCCATTGTGTTGTTTGATAGTATCGCATAAACATCCAACATTCTTTTTATGTTTTGGAATTTCTTAATATTTTTTTTTGTCTGACTGTAAAATTTCCAGAGATTTGTCTTCTAACTTGGATATTCTTTCTTCTGCCTCACCGAGTCTGTTAAGGCTTTCTGGCACATTTTTTATTTGATTCTTCATTGAATTCTTCATTTCTAATGTTTAATTTTCATTTCTTTTAAAACCTCAATTTCATGGGAAAATTTTTTACTCATTTCATGTATGGATTTGCTTGTGATTTTTTTCTATGCAATCTTATGATCAATTTTTAAAATTCAATTTCCAGCATTTCTTCAGTCTCTTCATCTTCAAATGCTGTTGTTGAAATGTTGCTGTGTTTCTTTGGGGGTGTCATGTTGTCTTTGTTACTCTGTTTTCTTGAATTTCTGCATTTATTTTTAGGTATTTGTTGAATGATTATTGATGTTTTTTTCCCCTCTAATGGCTTTTATCGTTGGACTATTCCTCTGTGGTTAGTAGAGTGCCTGCTCTTTCAGTGAATACCCAGAGCTGTGTGTTGGACATAGCCAAGGAGCTCTGTTCAGTTTCCATTGTGAGAGGAGTGTCCAAGAAGACAACCAGGTTGGGAGTGGTCAATCTCTTCTTTTTTAAATTTTTATCAGAGGGAAGGGTATGATCAGCTCTGTTGGTGTAGTCTTGAGTTTGCCTCTCTCTTCCAAATCTACCAGTGACCAGGTTCTAGCCCCAGTTGTTTAAATATTCATCTGTACTACCATGAGAGGCACACAAATGACATGTGTAGTCCCCAGTGTGAGCACGTATCCTGCAGCAAGGATTTTCACCAGATGAATAGGGAATCCTGAGCATGTGGAGCCTTCCAAAGTAACTGCCCAGACCCAGACATACCCTGCACCCTCAAATACAGCCCCAGTGTTTCCATAGTCCCAGCATACAAGGCTCCCACAGTCATGAGTGCCCAGCCACCCATCAATTCTTCCAGCCAGACTCAGGCATCTACTTCTGGCTGGTTGCTGGGCCCAGGGACACAAGCCGGTGCTGCTGTTATGGATGTCCAAAATGACACCTGCTCTCTCCCGGCATGTTACAAGATGCTGGTGCCAGGTGGTTGGGGAGAGAGAAACGTGCCCCTCCTTTTTTCTCTCTAGGTTGGCAGGTACACTGTCCCCTACAGGTCTCCAAGCTGGAGTCACACCAGGCTCTTCCTATGTCTTTATGGCCCATTGCTTGGGCTGCTGCAGTCTGGTCTCACCTCACTCTCCAAAGCTGGTGCTGAGGCTCTCAGTTGCTGGGATCTTGTGTTGTTGCCAGGTTGTGCTATGTGTCCACACCCTCCACATAGATCCACAGTGTTCCTCTAACTTGCATGAAGTTTTCTCTGTTAGTTTTCTCCCTAATTCTTCCCTGAGATTGTACTCATTCCACTTCTTTAAACTATCTTCCCCTAGACTGGAACAGTAAGCTCCCTCCATATTCTGCCATCTTGGAATCTCGAGGAGAGAACTCTTTAAGGATGTTGAGCCATTTCAGACAAGCTACCATGAATTCAATCACAAACTACTTGGAAACAACTTTTTTTTTTTTGGTAAGATTTATTTTATTTATTTGAAAGGCAGAGTTACAGAGAGAAAAGGAGAGACAAAGACCTTCCATGGACTGGTTCACTCCCTAAATGGCTAATTTGGAACTAGGAGTGAGGAACTTCTTCTGGGCCTCCATGTGCTTGCAGGGGCCCAAGCATGTGGGCCACTCTCTGCTGCTTTCCCAGGCAATTAGCATGCAGCTTGCTTGGAGATGGAGCAGTGGGGACATGATCTGGCCCTATAGAGGATCCTGGTGTCACAGGCAGCAGCTGTACCCACTATGCCACAATGTCAGCCTAGAAACAACTTCTTTAGCTTTCATTATTCAATGGAAAAATTCAAATTACCAAAATCCATGAATGTTCAAGTGTTTTATATAAAGTGGCAAAGTATTTACAAGTATCCTACTCATATCCTCTTGCATACTTTAAATCACCCCTGGATTGCTTGCAATATCTAATATGAGGTAAATGCTCTGTACATTTTTTTCTTTCTTTTTTTTTCAAATCTTTTTTTTTAACTTTTATTTAATGAACATAAATTTCCAAAGTACAGAATATTGATTACAATGGCTTCCCCCCCATAACTTCCCTCCCACCCGCAACCCTCCCCTTTCCCACTCCCTCTCCCTCTCCCCTTCCATTCACATCAAGATTCATTTTCAATTCTCTTTATATACAGAAGATCAGTTTAGTATATATTAAGTAAAGATTTCAACAGTTTGCACCCACATAGAAACATAAAGTGAAAAATACTGTTTGAGTACTAGTTATAGCATTAAATCACAATGTACAGCACATTAAGGACAAAGATCCTACATGAGGAGTAAGTGCACAGTGACTCCTGTTGTTGACTTAACAAATTGACACTCTTGTTTATGGCATCAGTAGTCACCCTAGGCTCTTGTCATGAGCTGCCAAGGCTATGGATGCCTTTTGAGTTCACCAACTCTGATCATATTTAGACAAGGTTGCAGTCAGAGTGGAAGTTCTCTCCTCCCTTCAGAGAAAGGTACCTCCTTCTTTGATGACCTGTTCTTTTCACTGGGATCTCACTCACGGAGATCTTTCATTTAGGGTGTTTTTTTTTTTTTTTTTTGCCAGAGTGTTTTGGCTTTCCATGCCTGCAATACTCTCATGGGCTTTTCAGCCGGATCCACTTACCTTAAGGGCTGATTCTGAGGCCAGAATGCTGTTTAGGACATCTGCCATTTTATGAGTCTGCTGTGTATCTCGCTTCTCATGTTGGATCATTCTCTCCCTTTTTTATTCTATCAGCTAGTATTTGCAGACAGTAGTCTTGTTTATGTGCTCCCTTTGGCTCTTAGTCCTATCATTATGATCAATTGTGAACAGAAATTGATCACTGGGACTAGTGAGATGGCATTGGTACATGCCACCTTGATGGAATTGAATTGGAATCCCCTGGTATGTTTCTAATTCTACCGTTTGGGGCAAGTCAGCTTGAGCATGTCCCATATTGCACATCTCTTCCCTCTCTTATTCCCACTCTTATATTTAGCAGTTAAGTTTCAACACCTGAGAATAACTGTGTACTGATTATAGTATTCAACCAAAAGTATTCAGTAGAACAAACAAACAAAAATACTAAGAGGGATAACGTATTAAGTTGTTCATCAACAGTCAGGGCAAGGGCTGATCAAGTCACCGTTTCTCATAGTGTTCATTTCACTTTAACAGTTTTCCTTTTTGGTGCTCAGTTAGTTGTCACTGATCAGGGAGAACATATGATATTTGTCCCTTTGGGACATTTTTATTATAATATATTGTTTGGGGAATAATGACAGAATAAGAGGCCTGTATATGTTCAGTGAACATGCAATTATTACCAAATATTTTCTATCATCAGTTGGCTTAATACCAAATTTAGAACCCATAGATACAGATTCCTGATTGTATAACTTTCATGTTCTCCATTTGTTTTCCAAACAGAAGGCTCAAATATAAGATAGTTGGGCTCAACTGTAAGTTAGAAACTGCCTGGTCCTAGTTACAGGTGGGTTGCATTGTTCAAGGAGGTTGTCATGTGACACTGCTATGCCTGGGCCACTGTTTTGTAGCATTCTAACACAGGTTGTGATCGGGTTAGAGTTCTTTCTCTCCTACCCTACCTACCTTGGTGCTGGCTTGATTGAACACCTTCACCAACACCTGGAAAGACTGTGTTTTAACATGTCAGTTTGCTTGTGAGAGTTAGAGATGATGAAGAATGATATAAAGCACCAAGTACTATGCTTGTCACAGACCACACGTGCAACAATGGTCCTTGTTGTTGGAATTTTTAATCCCCATGCCATCTGTATAAACTTTAATCATAAATCTTTAAAAAATTTCTGCATTGGACTCTAGTGTTGTGGAGAAAGTCAGTTACCACTAAAATGGTCTAAGAGAGTGGCAGCTGGAGTAAGCCCTGGGAACCCACGTTTTTCTGGGATAAACTCAAATTTCTTCTTCCCTTAAAAATGTGGCCCATAGGAAAAAATGAATCATTCATCAAACAACTTCACTAGAACTTGTGACTTGTACTGCTGGGATCTTTTGCCATTACAGCCTAAGCTAAATGGGGCTGAAGACAAGCCATTATTTCACAGAATTCTCAATTTTAACCTGTAACTCAGACACCAGGTTTCCTCAAGAGAAACATTCCCACTCATCAATAATATCATTGGCTTGACATTCTAAGCAACAAAAGAGTTACTTTTGAAGAAAAACATTTTTAAGCTGATTTACCATTTCCAGCACACACTATGAATAAAGCTGCTGTGATTCAGAGGTTATTTGCATTATTTTAATTGATAAACCAAAAGCCAACACGGTATTCTTGGACACCTCAGTCTTCTTTTCTTTGCTTTGATGATCGTCATTTCTTCCTTTCTCCTCCTAAGTTTGTCTCCGTTCAAAGACAATCCTGCAAGGAGAAATGAGAACAACTTGTGGGCTTTGCACAGCAACTAGCTAATACCTCTGAATAGTCTTTGTTCTGTTTTTTTTTTTTTGATGTACATTTTTAAAGGAATAATCAACTAAACTTTGCCCTTTAAAATCTTCAAGTAAGTCAAAATAAATCAATTAGCATCAGGAAGGACTAGATGAAGAGCAGAATGAACAAAAAATTAAACACAACTGGGCAGATGCAGAAAAACTCTAAAATAAAAACTCTAAAATGGAGTTGGTGGGTTGCTACTGTTGCTCTTTCATATATTTGTGATTTTTGAAAAGATTTATTTATTTGAAAGGCAGAATGACAATGAGAGAAGGAAAGACAGGGACATAGGGAGATGTTCTGTACACTAGTTCATTCTCCCAAAGGGGCACAACAGTTGGGGTTGTACTGGGCAGAAGCCAGAAGCCCCGAACTCTAGCTGGATCTCCCATGTGGGGGTCAGTGGCCCAAGTATCTGGGCCATGATCTACTGGCTTCCCAGGTGCATAGTAGGGAGGTGGATCAGAAATGGAACAGCTGGGACTTGAATCCACACTCAGACATGGGATCTTAGCCCCCTAACCATAGGCTTTAACACACTATACCACTTTCTTGACTCCATGTGTTTGTGATTTAAGCAAGTAAATTTTGAGCACAAATTTAAACAAGTAAATATATAAGAAAAAGAGAAAAGTGGTCATTGTATTTAAGCCTTTTCACAGGTAAAGATTTGTAAAGCAAAGAGAAGGAGAAAGGAACTAGGGAAATCCCTGCAGCCCTCTGGGCACCTGTTCCCACCAGCAAGCTCTACCCTCTGCAGGCACCTGTCTCCACACTGTCATTGAGTTATTTGTTCTTTGTTTCCAAGAGGGAGTGGTAATCATTTCCCTGTTCTCTTCCTTTTCCTCTTCTTTCCCTTTTATTTTCCCTTCTCTTTCTATTATTTCTCTTCCTTTGCTTTTAAATTCAATTCGGTATGGCGAACTTTTCCTGATTTGCTTCCAAGCATTGCTTCTTCTCCTGAAACAGATAACAGTTTTGTTAGATCAAAGTAGGATCTGTGAATTAAAACTTCTGCTACCAAAGTTCCACATTGTATGACACTGAACTCCTCAAGGATGTCCTTGAAGTTGTTTTTCTCTGGCAAGGAACACAGGCCCCAAGTCAAAGCCAGCTGCAAGATGAGTTCACTTGCCACATGTATTTGAGGCTAAGGGGAAATCGCTCCAGAGAGAAGAAATGTGTTGGCTTAAATTCACTATGAAGTACAAATCACTAATGTCAAATCTTTTGCTGGAGCAGAAATTCATGGAGGGGAAAACAGATAGGAAGGGTGCTGAGCCCTTTAAGAAGAGGGGAGCTCTCTGCAGAGGTGAGGAAAGACAGTGCACTAAAGGCCAACTGAGTATGGATCCTCACTTTTTCTTGAACTTGCTCTATGCTTGAACTTGCTCTATTGCTTTCAATGTCAGGAATGTCGCTCCCCCTCTTCGTGGAGGAACGACACAGGACCCTGCGCTGTTCTTTTGTCTGCTCGGCCCTTCCCGGGTTTGCTGCTGGTTCTTCCCGGGTTGGCTACCGTCCCTTCCACCTCCGTGGAAGGGCGGTTCCCCCTGCCACTTTTCCCCACTTCCGCGGGGGAGCAGCACACCGCCGGCCGGCTCTCTCGGGGGCTGCACGGGTGTTCCTTCAGATAGATGTTCCCCTTAGATGTTCCTGGTGCATGTTGTCTCTCTCCTCCTTTATAGTCCTCTTCCACCAATCCCAACTCTGCTACCCACATGCCGAGTACGCTGCTCTCCTCCAATCAGGAGCAGGTCCTACAGTTTATTGGTTGAACTGGAGGCAGCTGTGTAGAAGCTGTTTCTCCCTTCTCAGTGTCATATTGTGGGAGAGCAGATGCATAGAATAAGTCTTAATTCCAGTAACTTAGTCTAGTCCGAGTTGCTCCCCACAAGGAATATAGAAAGTGTCTAGTTACAGTCATTCCAAATCAGACAGAAGATAAACTCCTCCCTCAGAAAAATGGGAGGCCTCTATGGAGTTTCACAGAATGCCAGGCAGTTCCAGTCTAATTCGATTTCACTAAGATGTGGGTTCACTCTTCTACCCTGGACAGTAATTTTTCCTGTCATTATTTCCCCAAACAATATCATATCATAAATATGTACAGAGAATTTACATTGTATTAGGTACTGCAGGCAATCCAGGGGTGATTTAAAG
Source organism: Oryctolagus cuniculus (assembly GCF_964237555.1). Classification (NCBI taxonomy): domain Eukaryota; kingdom Metazoa; phylum Chordata; class Mammalia; order Lagomorpha; family Leporidae; genus Oryctolagus; species Oryctolagus cuniculus. The sequence continues at coordinate 32,514,941 of NC_091434.1, forward strand.
TATGCAAGAGGATATGAGTAGGATAGTTGCAAACACTTTGCCATTTTATATAAGAAACTTGAGCACTCTTGGATTTCAGTATCCACCAGTGTATTGGAACCAATCTCCCACAACTACTCAGGGGACAGCTGTACTGTTTTTGTCACCTTGTGATGTAACTTGTGCACCAATATTTTCAACCCTTTTTTCATCCTGGACTGTTTCTGACATCAAAATGGTTCCTGGAATAAGGGTGGGTATGGAGTCTAAAGTTATATGGCCTGGATTTGACCTTAGTGCGACACTTAAAAACCATGAGATCTTGCATAGGTCATTTCAATTTCTGTGAGTCTTGGGAGCCTCCTCTGCAAAACCCTCTTGGTGTAGGGCCTAATGTTTGGAAATCAAAGATTGGAATTCTAATCACCCACCTGAGGAAGCTTTTGTGTAGCCCATGGTGTATGGATTCTATATGTCTGAATGTAGATTATTCCCTTTGCTAATCATGTTGAAAATGTACTGTGATGCTGAATGTTTTCCTTTTAGATACACTGTTGTGACAGTCAGATAGTCTTTTTTTTTTTTTTCTTGACAGGCAGAGTGGACAGTGAGAGAGAGAGAGAAAGGTCTTCCTTTTGCCGTTGGTTCACCCTCCAATGGCCACCGCGGCCGGCACACCGCACCCATCTGAAGGCAGGAGCCAGGTACTTATCCTGGTCTCCCATGGGGTGCAGGGCCCAAGCACTTGGGCCATCCTCCACTGCACTCCCTGACCACAGCAGAGAGCTGTCCTGGAAGAGAGGCAACCGGGACAGAATCTGGTACCCCGACCGGGACTAGAACCCAGTGTGCCGGCGCCGCAAGGCGGAGGCTTAGCCTGCTGAGCCCAGATAGTCTTTTATCCTTTTTTTTTCTTTACTATTTAATGCTTTCCTAAGGGATGAGTTCTTGTGTAATTTTAAATATAAATAAAAATAAAAATAAATATATTATTAAGATATTTAACTGTGTATTATACTCACATTGGAATATGGTGTTTTATCAAGTATGTCCAATTTTTTTTTAAAAGAGGCAGGGGCAATACAACATCAATTTTTATTTATTTATTTGAGAGGTAGAGTTACAGACAGAGAGAGAGGTCTTCCATCCGCTGGTTCACTCCCCAGATTGCCACAATGGTCAGAGCTACACCGATCTGAAGCCAGGAACCAGGAGCTTCTTCTGGGTCTCCAATGCAGGTGCAGGGGCCAAAGTGCTTGGGCCATCTTCTTCTGCTTCCCCAGGCCACAGTAGAGAGCTGGATCAGAAGAGGAGCAGCTGGGACTAGAACCAATGCCCATATGGGATGCCAGTGCTACAGGCAAAGGATTAACCTACTGCACCACAGCACTGGCCCCTCCAATATTGTTTTGGTCCCACCAAATGTATCTATTTTAAGAAGCTATAAGTGGCTTAGTATTTTTCACTGGGAACACAAGTGGTAAATTATGTGATATCAGGGCCCACAAAAATGCCACCCCCAAATACTTAGACCTGCAGGAGATGAGGAGGGCCCTGGAAGCAAGGTGATGGTGCTGATGGCACCCTGCCCTTCTGTGTGAAGCAGAGACATGAAACAACTCTGGCCTGTGTTGCCTGAAAGTAGTCATAACAGCCTCATTCGAGGAGGGTCCTGCCTCATAGCCAGGGAGAAGGAGCGCTACACAGAGAGGCCAAGAGAAATCTGAACAGACAGGCGCTATTGAGCCGCGGAGCCAGCCTGTGTCTGTGTTTTTAAGATTTTATTTATTTATTTGAGAGGCAGAGCTACAGACTGAAAGAGAGATAGAGAAAGACAGAGAGAGGTCTTCTACCTGCTGGTTCACTACCAAAATGGCCATAATGGTAGGGGTTGGGCTAGGCTGAAGCTAGAAGCCAGGAGCTTCTTCCAGGTCTCCCACGCGGGTGCAGGGGCCCAAGGATGTGGGCCATCTTCTACTGTTTTCCCAGGCCACAGCAGAGAGCTGGATCAGAAATGGAGCAGCTGAGACATGAACTGGCACCCATAATGGATGCAGACACTGCAAGTGGCAGCTTTACCCAGACATTGCTCTGTGAGTTTATGTACTGCTTCAAGTGGAAGCCTCAGTGATGTCAGCCTCATGGTTCTGGTAGCTACCTGTTTTTCTCCTAACTTTAAAAAGTGAAGCCTTCAGAAAAATTGGACACAGAATACACCTGCTACCCTTGTTGGCATTCAATGAGTTCTATAATACTTTGTTACTCTTGTGTCCCATGGCCCCCGGGCTCCCCATCTATGTCACACCACAATCCGGAGTAGTCTGAATTTCTCCTTCTGATAAGATTCAGGGTAGGCATTTTTGGAAAGAATGCAGTACAACAGAGGTCAAATGAGCTTTTAGAGTGCAAGGTGGACAATCGTCTCCTTCTACATAAGGAAAGAACTTGGGCAGGGCCATCTCTAGATCAGTTGATGGGAGCCTGGGGCAACCCTGAATGTTGTACATATGTGGAGGCTCTGGGTTTCTAGATGTGAGGGCTGAGCTAGAAAGAGGGTGGAACCTCCTTGTATTTAAATGCTCTGAGTAGAATGCACCTGTCATTAGTTTATGAAATATTCCCCCTCCTGCATTTCCAAGGCTGTCTCTACTGTATTCTCACACAGTTCCTAGGTTGACCTTCCAAAAGTTTGTTTTTCCCTGTTAAGGGTATTCTTAATAGTCATTTGTATCAGGTTGGACTTAAAATACATGAGGTGGGGGTACAGGCAGGGGGAGGCAGTCACAGTATGAACTGCCCCAGGCCTTGACTTTAAGTCAGCTCAAAGCTTTGTTTGATTTTTTGCCTTAAAATCATGATTCTCTGAGGTGGAGGGGGCAAAGGAATACTTGGGAAGGGAGGAGTTGAGACTTGTTCCCGAAAGTGGCGTTTAAGAAAGTGTGATTGAAATCCTGTAAGAGGCGATGAAACAAATAGAGTGGGGCCAAGTGCCTGAAGTCCTGGAGTCTGCAGGAGGAAAGATGAATAATGGCTGGCTCTCCTCAACATAAAACTAAAAAAAAAACAAAAAAACAAAAAAAAAAAAAACAAACCATAAATGACAGAAAAACAAATGATGAACTTCAGAAGACTTTCCAGGATTGTCTGTGTCCTGAGGCACATTACTTTTGTGGAAATGATGTCATAAAATTAATATTAAAAGAAGTACATGGGCTGTGGTGCAGTGGGTTAGGCTGCTGCCTGAAGTGCCAGCATCCCATATGGGCACTGGTTTGTGTCCCGGTTGCTTCCTTCTGATCCAGCTCCCTGCTGATGCACCTGAGAGAGCAGCAGAGCATGGTCCAAGTATTTGGGCCCCTGCACCGATGTGGGAGACCAGGTTGAAGCTCCTGGCTCCTGGTTTCAGACTGGCCCAGCCCTGGCCATTGTGGCCTTTCGAGGAGTGAACAGTGGACGGGAGATTTATCTCTCTCTCTCTCTCTTTCTGTCTCTGCCTCTCCCTCTCTGTAACTCTACCTTTCAAATAAATAAATATATTTTAAGAAAAAGTACAGAGGGCCTTCTTAGCCATGGAGCCTGTATCTATGGATTCAACCAAATCTTGATTACACATAAAAAGGAATGTGTTTGCGCTAAGTGTGTACAGGCTTCCTTGTCATTATTTCCCAAACAATATAGTCTAACAGCTTGACAGCAGTTAGCTTGTATAAAGCATTACAAATAATCTGGAGATGACTTGATGTATATGGGAGGATGAGCATTCCTAGGTTACATAAGAGACGTGAGCATCTGCAGATTTTGGTAACCATGAGTGCTCCTGGAACCAATCTCCTGAGGATGCTGAGGGATGACTGTATTGGATATACCCTGTAAGTAACAATGGCAACCGGCTATCACCGAAGAAGGGAGAGGATGGGGTCCTGGGCACACTCTCAAGTTCTAGCTTGAGCCAGATAAAGGGACAACACTGGATCTATGGTGCTTTTTCCTTCCAGGTGGTTCTGCAGGCTGCAGTGTTGCCTGTTTCCTGACAGGGAGCAGAGCAGGAGAGTGATACAACAGTGAAGGCAAAGGGTGTGCTTCCTAACCTTCTCTTATTGTCAGTGGCTTCTGGAATGTCAGGGCTGAAGCCACAGATAAGTGACAGGCATACTGGTTGTGAATTAAATGCTGCTACGTTTCTATTCCTATTTCCTTTAGCTTCCACCAGCAGGTGGCTCATGCTTAAGTGCTGAAAAACTTCAGCGTCAAGATGCCCTGGCCGAGGTTGGCATTATGTGAGAAGAGCCACATAAGCACCTCCCTAACACCATCCTTATCAGTGGCTGTGATACAGAAACACCTGCCCCCACAAAAAGTCAAGGGCAAAGGTCATCTGGCATTCCAAGGGAACTCTCCAGCAGGGAGCCTTCTAATTGGCCAGTATTGATCGGTAAATTGTGTCCCTGCTGTGATTAATTCCAGCCCCCCCAAACTCCCGCAGCATGAGCGTGATAGGTCAAGGTTTGGGGCCTCTAAGCATCCTTTACAAATGGGCCTCAGGTCCTTAAAGGTGCCAGCGAGAGATTGCAGCTTGTTAACTCTCTCCTGGCTACTAATGCTAACCCAGGAAGCCCGTTTCATTCCGTTTCCTCACTATCACTAATAGAGCCTTAATGGGATGCTAATGTGAGGAACAGACGTTATCAGATGGCTTGTGTGATTTATGATGGATTTATTACCACTCTGAGTTCCCTTGATGTTCACTGCATCTTTCCCCCATCCATTCCTATTATTGGCCTTAGCAAATGCTTTCATAATTAATTAATTTTTTTCCTGAAGGGGGTTAAATTATTTTTGCCCTGCTGCTTTCCCTCCATATTTAATTCCCAATGGATGCTTCTTCTCTGTGTGCCTCCCAGAGATGGAACTTACTAACTAACAGCTGTTCTCTCTGCAGTCTCCTCTCTTCCCCACCTAGCCTTCCATCTAATGCCCACTCATCTTTCTAGAATAGTTGTTCTCAAACTTGAAGGTTTGCTGGAGTTACCTGGGAGAGCTTTTAAAGTACTTATTATGCCTGAGTCCCATTCCTGGAGATCTTGACTTCATTAGTCTAGGGGTTCTGCCTGTATCTTAAGAATTTGAAGAGCTCCCTGGGTGATTCTCATCTGTAGGCAAGGCTGAGAGCCACTGGAGTAAAATCTAGACCACCCTAAATGCTATGTCCTCATGAAACTTTCTGTATGTCTCACAATGGACACAATCCCTCTCCCCTGGAATCTATGTAGCACTTTGTATGTGTCCTTGGAAATTATCTAGAACTTTGTATATTTCCAAGATCAGTTACCTTATAGTTTACCTATTTGCAAACTTCTTTTATTGCCACTATCAGACTGTGAGTTCCTTACAGGCAAGGACATTACCTGAGATATCTTTGTGCCATTGCATTATTGCAATATATGTTAACTTGAGTCTTCCTAGTGACCACACTTCTAGGAAGTGTGCTTCCCACTTCCCAATCCTGCATACATCTCAGGCAACCTGAGTGAATTTTACTTTAGGGCCCCGATGATAGATTTTGCCTGCCAGTGTGTCCCTGCTGCCTCTATCATCCCTCCTCACTTCGTGACCATGTGTCCTAGTTTGCTGGGGAAAGTCACTACTTACGCTCTCATCCCCATATTATTGTGAATAGCTTCTCTCCTTTCACTCTCAAAGTATCCCAGTTTGGATGACAAATCACGTGGTTCTACTTCTCATCCTTCTCCTCCTGGTCTCTTTTCTCAGATCAACCTAGAAAGAATACATGTCTTCAGGGCTCAGACTTTCTTCAGTGATAAGCTTAAGAAAGTCCCAGAGGGGTCTGTCCAAATGCTGTATAATTAACAGGCACAGCAGATCTATGGTGTTGGAAGTCAGGACAGTAGCTTCCTCGAAGGAATGCATCCTGGGGCTCATGCGAGGGAGCTTCTGGGGTGCTGAGGGTGTGCTGCTTCTACTGAGGACTGTTGGTGAGAATTCATTATACTGTAGTACTTATCCTCCTTTTCTGTATGTGTTAGACTTCCATGATTTTTTTAAAAAGGAGGGTGAAATTATAATCCATATAGAAGTGCTAAAGTCAGTGCTTAGTCTTTTTCATGAATACAGTTGCTCTCATTGACAAATTCTTATCAGCACCAGCAAGTGCTACAGTACCCAAGAAATCTACTGCCCATCTTCTTGGATGTTTGCATTGTTTTATTAAGGAAATATATGTTGTCAATCACAAAATACAGTGCAGTCTTGTTCATTATGTGATTCTTTCAATGATTTGTGAATGAGACATTTTCTTACATTACAGATGAGAAACTGTCACCAAGATGTTGAAAAGCAGATTGAGTTTATATATGGGCTGAACTTACTGATAACAGGGAAATTGCCGTGGTTTTCAGCTGTCTTGATCACAGAATCAGATTAAATGTATGGCTGAGCATATAGGTCGGCAGATATCAACTATGAGAACTTAAAACCAAATAAAATTAAACTACAACTAGAAAAGATATATCAATTTATTTTGGCTTTTGTCCAGAATGTTAATATTTGAATTGAGATCAAGACCAATGGTTTCTGAAATCATTGTCAAGTTCCAGGCGACAAGACTCAGTTTCATATTGAGAGAATTCTCTGAGTGTTCAACATGAGCCCTATCTGTTTGAGTCCAGTTCTTCTGGTTGAGAAAGAGGTCCACCAGGTAGAGTTATCCCAGAGAATCCTTAACCACTGTCTCCACTTCCGTTCCATTCTATGCCACGTTACCCTCAACCCTGAGCAAGAGAGTAATGGCTCCCCTCTTTAGGCACAGCTAACATGGACAACTGAAGTGAATGAGTTGTCATTACTAAATATATAAATACAATACATAAATGTCATGGTGAAATAAACAATATGCCAAGTAATAGAGGACTGAAAAAACATCAGAGCACTTAAGAAGTTCATGGAGAAATAGAATTAAAAGATGATTTTATTTTGATGCAAAAGAAAATTTAAATCCATGCATTGGCGAGTTTACCCAGCAGGACTGAGAGGTGACCAAAGCCACATAATGTCAGTAACTCGTTCATCCGTCCATGCCAAATGGATTGTGGGGAAAGTGATTGGGACAGCAATGCAAAAAACTGCCAAAGTGAGGGTGACCAGGCTTGTTCTGGATCCCTACTTACTAAAGTACTTTAATAAGAGAAAAACCTACTTTGCTCACGATGCTCTTCAGCAGTGCACTGTTGGGGATATTGTGCTTCTCAAAGCTTTACCTGTCCCACGGACAAAGCACGTGAAGCATGAACTGGCTGAGATTGTTTTCAAAGTTGGAAGAGTGATAGATCCAGTGACAGGAAAACCCTGTGCAGGCACCACCTACCTGGAGAGTCCAGTCAGTGTGGAAACCACCCCCCTAACCAAAAATCTGGAAGAACTCAATATCTCCTCAACACAGTGAAGGAGGGTTGGAAGGAGGAGCCAAAGGGAAAGACTGACACATTTGCTTTGTGGAAAACGAAATTTGCCTACCGTTCATCACACACCGTCCAGCGTCTGCTGTAGTATTTATGAAATAGCTAAAAGTAAATGAGGTAAAGGGCTTGTTATACCTTTTCGTAAAAGCTCATGATCAAGTTTCAGATTTTAAGTAAAGATACTTTTATGTTATGCTAAAAAAAAAATCCATGCATTATGTTTTCATAGTACACATTTCCATGAATGTTTTGAAGACCCATTATATAAATGATTTCAAAAATTGTTACCCCAATAAATTATCTAATTACATTTTCCATGAACTTTGAAATACCCTCATAGAGGCCAAAAAATACCAAAGCTGTATAAAAAGAGAAACTATCAAAAGTAGATAAAGTCAGAGAGCTATCTATTCAAGTGAACAAATAAAAAAAGCAGCAAAATCCTGGCGGGGGGGTGGTGTCTCATGTCTTGGACTGAAGTGAGTTTGAACTACCCATGCTGTGTTAACTGTTGATGAAATGTCATTGAGCTTAAAATAAAATAAGTTTGTAGTCCTAGATAACACTCTCCACCAACATATAAAGAAATAACTCACAGCAATGTACCAATATGTCAAGATTTCTCACAGGAGGCAATATGAAAACTAGCTGGATGGTGTCAGGCTCATTTAAAAGCTCATTTGCTCCCCTTAGTCACTGTCCTTTCACCTTTACATGTCATATATCCTGGGCTCTTGTCTACGTGGCTGTCAAGGCACCAGCTTAATAGTGCCGGTCCGTCAACAGAGATGTGTTAAATGTAAAGATGGCAAAGATCCCTGCGGAAAGGGAAATGCAAAGAACCGGAGCCAGCTGAAGTCATGAGACACCAGGTGACAATAAGACTGTGTCATTTGATAATACATATCCCTGAGGTACCCAATGAACTTTACACAGACTTTTTTTCCTGTTATATCACTCTGACATCCTGAAAAAAAATTCATAACGAAAGACACTTCCATTCTACACAAAGAGATGATTTGTCTGAAAAAAGTTAAGAAGTGAATTGCTCTGGGTCACTTTATTTTCGGGGATTTCTGGTTTCTGTAAACAGCCACTAATCTGCCTACAGCATCCTCCGCCCCATCCCCATGGCCACTCCCACCCTTACCTGTCAACTCTCAGTTAGAAGGAGCAGATGAAAGGTCAGAGGGTGTGTGTGTATGAGGTACATGGGAAGGTATACAGCTCCTTGACTGGTTCAGGGCTACAGACACTTGCTTGGCTAGACTCAGCCAGTTCAGGGCGCTTCTCTTCTACCTCTTGAAATTCATATCTGCAACAATCCAGTTAACAGCCCTGAGTCAGAGGATGCCGCCCAGCAAGAAGACTGTACATGGGCAGGCTCGGTAGTCGCCGATCTGAGTTCTGAGTTTAATTCTGCTGCTTATTGAGGATACCACCTGTATCTGTCCTGATGTCACATGGTCAAATTGAGTAACTTCTGATTTCGTATCTAAAAGACATTTAAGAGAATTGAATGGGAAAATGAATTTAAATTGTCTAACATAGGCATCATCAAGGGACAGCCTGCCCGCTGCCTGTTTATGGAAATAAAGTTTTACTGAAACACAGCCATGCCCACTCAATTCAGACTATCCTTTCTCTTCACTGTCTACTGTTGCTTTTTTGGCTGTGCTGTTGGCCTGTGATATATATTGCTTCTCTGTTCCTTATGTTTGTTCTGGCTCCTCCTGATCATCCCATGCTTCCCCAGAAGTGGGTTGACTACATTTTCTTTTAGCAATTGTTCACTAGAGAGTTTCAATTTCACTTCAGAACTGCTACATCTTAACCAGAAAGGGAAACCGGCTGGTCTGGGAGGCTGCCAGCCAGAGGCGAGAACAGGAAGCATTGTAGCTCCCCACTCAGTGAGTGGGCTCATGAGGGACAGTCACAGGCACTGGTTCAGTTTCATGTTCCATGTATACATTTTGGCCAGAGTTTACATAATATGATTTTTTAAATAAAATATTTATTTATTTATTTGAAAGAGTCACACAGAGAGAGGGAGAGACAGAGAGAGAGAGAGGGAGGAAGGGAGGGAGAGGGAGGGAGAGGGGGAGGGGACGGGGGAGGGGGAGGGGGAGGGGGAGAGAATGTGCTTCCATCTGCTGGCTGCAATCACCAGGGCTAGGCCAGGTTGAAGCCAGGAGCTAGGAACTTCATCTGGGTCTTCCACATGAATGCAGGGGCCCAAGGACTTTGGCCATCTTATGCTTCCTTCCTGGGTACATTAAGAGGGAACTGGATTATAAATGAGGTGGCTGGGACTTGAACCAACACCCATGTGGGATGTTGGTATTGCAGTGACAGCTTAACTAGCTGTGCCACATGCTGACCCAAATATAATATGATTTTTAATATTGCAACAATTTGCTTGTTGTTAGTCAGAATATATAGTATAAAGGCAAGTCTAATTTTTTCTCTTAGATTTCAGGATTTTTTAAAAAAGATTTATTTATATATTTGAAAAGTAGAGTGGCAGAGAGAGAGAGAGAGAGAGAGAGATGGACAGAAAGAGATTTTCCATCTGTTGGTTCACTCTCCAAGTGGCAGCAACAAAGCCAGGAGCCTGGAGTTCCATCTTGGTCTCCCACGTGTGTGGTAGGGTCTCAAGCACTAGGGTCATCTTTAGCTGCTTTCCCAGGTGCATTAGCAGAAAGCTGGATTGGAAGAGGAACAGCTGGGACTGGAACTGGCACCCAGATATGGGATGCACTGGCCCCAGATTTTTTTTTAAATGTTGATTCTCCATTGCTTTTGGTGAATATATTGAAAGGAGGCCTGGTATGGGAAATAAAAAAAAATCTAGGTTTAAGTTTGAGTTTATCTTAATTTTATTATGTTGGACAAATCACTTATTTTCTCCTATCATTTATTCATGAAAAAGAATGAGGCTAATAATACTATTTGTTTTACTTCATGATGTAAGCATAAAAGTGCAAACAGAAAGCTTTGTAAACTTTAACATCATCAAGAAAATGTGATGTATATGAGGGGTCCTTCAGAAACTTCATGGAAAGCATATCATGAAGAAACCATGCATAGATTTCACAATATTTTGCACCAAAATAAATTCGTGTTTTAATTCCAATTTCCATAAACTTTTTGAAGTCCCTTTGTAGATATAATAGGAACTGTTACAGGGCATCTGGTTATTTTCCTTTCCTTTATATTTTTACATTCACATAAAACTCAGTTTCAATTTTCACAATGGGTTCTGATATCTGACAAGACTGATCCCTAGGAATATTTTTTGCTCATTATTCCTGTTTATAGTTTTGAGTCCTTATTATAAGATAAGCACCAACTTTGTAATTAGTGCTGATTCTAATGATTTCTGTGAAAAACCTTGTTGGACCTTTTGGATAGAATTATTTTATTAAGTTTGAGAAGCTTTGCCATCTTTAAGTTGAAATTTTTTCATCTAATAAAAATATAATTCCTCTTAATTATGAAAATTATGTGTCTCAATCAAGGCTTAAACTTTTCTCCTTGAGTTTGTAGGTGTTTTATAGTTGTTACTATTGAAAAGGTTTTCTTGGTTATTGCCAGTATAACAGGGTACTTTCTCGAGCACGTGGGAAAATGGAATGAAAAGATAGGTTTATTTTGGTACAAGCAGTTTTGAAATCCATGCCTAGTTTTTATGTAATGTGTATTTTAAAGACATTTATTTATTTATTTATTTCAGAGGTAGAAAGAGTGAGAGACAGGGGGAGCTCTAGACTACTACCTCATTCCCCAAATGCCAGTAACGGGTGGAGCTGGGCTAGGCTGAAATCAAGAGCCCAAAATTCAATCCAGGAATCCTATGGAGGTGGCAGGGACTCAATTACTTGAACCATCATTTGTTAACTCCCAGAGTACATGTTGGTAGGAAGTTCGTACCAAGAGTGGGGCCAGAACTCAAACCCAGGCACTGGGATCCCGGATGCCATTATCCTAAGTGGTGTCTTAACCACGAGACCAATTGCTCACCCCATAATATGCATTTTCCCTGAACATTTGCTAAGTGTCCTCTTAAAGAAATACTGTTGCTTTTCGGATGTTTACCTTATTCCAAGCCACTTGATGACTATTTATTAAGGAAGCCTGTTAGCTCATGCTTTTACCTTTTCCAGAAATATTCTTCTGTGATACTTTAGTATTTCAGTTCATAAAATGTTTACTTTTTGTTTTATGACCTTTTGCATTCAAATCTAAAGTAATGATATTAAAGGGCAGTCGTGTGTGTGTTTCTGATTTATGAATGTTTACCTATTATGTACAATCTTGATTTATGTTAGGCCAAAGAGCACCTTCTTTATCACATGGAAGGGACCCCTTTACATTCCTGTGGGAATTCTTGCTTTACAATTAGGAAGAGGTGTTGATTTTATCAGGCGTAGTATCTGCGAAGCTCTCATATGGGTTAACTAATTATTGTTGAATCAGTGGCAACTCAGTGGATTCGTTTCTCCTTGGAAGTCAAGCTCTGTATTTAGCTTGTTGCTGCTGCTGCTGCTAAGTGTGAACCCATGGTGTCTATGAGTTCCAACATCTCAGGGCCAAACTTGATGCACAGCGAAACAGGCCAGCACAGAGGCAAGAGTTGTTGAAGGAGGAATCCCCCGAGTTCTCTCCTTGGGCACATTTTCCAAAGTTGGTGGCTTTGAACAATCCTTCAAGGTAATGGCAGTTGACATCCCACTTGTTAACATTATAAAAAAAAGACATTAGAGGAGGCAGCTTGGAATATGGGAATCAAAATCAGTAGCCTGTTCATGAAATGTGAAGTGAGGAAGTTGTCAAAGGTGCATCTTTGTTTGTGTACCATCTCCCAGTCCCTCAGCCCCTCCACGCCCCAACCCCACTGGCTCCATCGAAGCCTGCTTATGTCTTTGGACTTAAGAGGGAGAGTGGTATTTCAATGTCTTGGGACTTGCATTTGAAATGCCAAGCCCCAAAATAGCCCCTAAAATGTAGACAAATGAACTGCTAACACCAGTGTCCATGCCGGGTTCTTGCCACTCTGGCTGCTCCTGTGACCTTTCAACGCAGTATTTTAAAAAATGAGCAGTGCTTCCCTCTTTCCCTGGCAGCTCGGAAGAGCTCTGCTTCCTTTCCTATAAACAAGTCATATCTCTGGGAATTTCTAAGGCTCAATACTGTCTGCTCAGAAGCCATGACTCACGCTGCTTCCTGGCAGTCGTCACAAATTCAAGAACACCTCTGGAGGGAAGACTCCCAGACAAGAGTGGCCATAGAGAGTCTCTGATTCTTTCATTTCAAGTACAGGAAGCTGAGAGACAAAGGAAAATGCCGGCCTCAGCCCCTGGCCACGGCAGCCCCTCTTCTTGGCTGAGCTCCCGGCTGTGCTGGCTGTTGGGGCTGAAGGGGAAGCCAACCTGGAGACCGGTCCAGTCCTGGCTTTGGGCCTCCGGCTGCCCACCCACCCCTCTGTGTGGGAATTTACCTCGCTCAGCTTCCTCCTGGTTCTGGGGGTAACGTTTTGCTGAGGCAGGACTCCCCAGGGAAATTACCAGGAGGTCACACACTGGAGCCAGGACTTCCTTGCTGTTTTTAGCAGCAGGAACCCTGTGGTCAAAAAAAAAAAAAATCTCTTTGCACATTCTCTTCCTGAAGCTTCCTCTCCCCCTCCACCCCTGGCCTTGACTTTCTAATTCTCCTCTTTAGTGACATATCATTTTTCTCATATCTCCTAAATAGTAAAGAGGCACAAAATTTATTTGGCTTCTTCCAGCTCACCAGTCTGCAAAGCTGTGTGTGTGTGTGTGTGTGTGTGTGTCTAGCTGTGTATTTGTGTGTCATGCAAACATGAATGGTAATTCTGTGACCTTGGTTGAGGACATGGGGTGAGAAGCATGGAAAAATCTCAGGGAAGACAGGACATGGCATCAGGAATACCCCTTTCTTGTTTCCATATTGATGAAAGGACAAAGGATTGGTCTGTGTATGGCCCTGCCGTACCTTGTGGTAGGAAGGTTTCATCCACTGGCCCACAGCGGGACCTGGGATCAGTCTCACTAGAGCTAGAACACGGGCAGTCTGAAGTCCGCATCATGGCATGAGCACAGTCATCATGGTGCAGGGCACATATGTTCCTGGCACGGTGCTGAGCACTTCACATGCATTTTCTCATTCATCACAACCTAGGAGTTCTCAGCATTTCACAAACAAGGCAAGAGAACTGGAGAAGTTAAGCCAGTTCAAGAGATAAGCCATGGCGAAGCTGAAACTTGGACCCATGTCTACCAGGACACCAGGGTCTGATTTTCAGTACCTGTGTTATATGGCAGCCCTAAGAAGGTGAGATGGGAGGGGCACAGATAGAGTGAGAAAGACAGGGAGAAGGGAGGACAAGCACATGTTTACTTCACTGGTATTATTTACCAATTTCATTTCTCCCTTGAGACTCTAGGTGACCAGGTTTGCCTGCATCTCCCTGGTTTAGCATTGAAAGTCTCACACCCCAGGAACTCTGTTGGTTTAGGCAAACCTGGCCAGTTGCTTGTTCGATTGGCCATTGTCTAGAAATCTCAGCTGAAGATCCTGTAGATTCTTAGAAGGTAAAGGCAATCCATTTGTGACCCACAGAACCTGGGCTGTTGGGTGGCATGGTTGGAATCTGTGTCATAGGGTGCTGTGTGTTGTGCATCTCTTTCACAAAGCCCATGCAATTTTGGGCATACAAAAGGCACCTGATTGCTGTTGACTTGATTTATAAAGAGCATGATGGTTAATGTGTGAGATGAGCAAAATTGCATATAATATGGTTACAGGTGAAATCTAATCCATGAAGAGGCAAGTTTTTTTTTTTTTAACATAAAGTTGTTTCCTATGTGAATGTGCAATTTCTTTGAACAAAACTATATTATGTATTTGGACTAGATTTTTTTTAATGCAAAAGTTCAGGATTATTCACTTTTTATAGAAACTGTGCTTTTGAAGGTGTCTATGAAATAAATAATTTTTATAAATCATATTTTCAGTACCTTAAGGAGGCAAATTCTGTTTGGTTTTGCAAATATTACATATACAGCGAATAATGTTAGTTGAATGTGGAAACTGCCTAAACTCCTGAGAAACAATAAGCTTTGAGGAGTGCTAAATTGGTGGAACTGGCTCTGCCTTGATAGGAGTTTCATCTTCAACAAAACAATTTCCCGTTTGCTCTGCAAATAGAAACAACTTCCTTTTCTCCTATGGCTGTCTCTTCTCCCCTCCCCCTCCATCTACACACTCCCCCTTTCAGACACCTGCTTCCTCTTGAGCTTACAAAGCTGTTTTAGAGCCTCCTCTGTGTGATGTGATGTGTCTGCGTTTTGTTTTCGTTTACAGCTTTCAAAGAACTCTAGGAAGTGATTATGGAGCAAAGTAGGATCCTGATCCTACAAGGCAGTTTCTCCTGCACTAGTGCTCTGGGAGTGACCGAAGGAGTCTCTGTTAGACAAATCCTGACCTGTGATCAACCTGCAGCTGGGCTCTTCTCAGCTCTACTGCCTCTTGTTATCTGATGGGAGCTTTGTTCTTCCACCTGAAGAGGGTAACTAAGACTTCAGGCTCCCTGCCCGGTAGAAAACACTTGGTTCCCAATGTCATCCATTTAAAGGGAAAATTTTGGGTCAACCCCTTCCCTCCTTCTTTGTCAAACACAAAAAATAGAGACCTAGATGTCACAGACACAGCTCATGTCTGAGCAACTGCTGGTCTCTCTCAAGGGCTCTTCCTTGCCTCTCTGCCCCCCCAACCCCCAGATGCTCTCCTATTTGTTTAAAATATCTCCTTCCATTTAGCATCAGGTTGACCCAAGATTATCTTTCTTACTCACCTCTCCTTCAGGTGAAAAGCAAGGCCAAAATATTTATGGATTGTCATTACCCCTTTAATCAATGACTCCTAGGGATGCAATTCTAGGAAAAAGAAGCTTTAAGGGCTAATGTCTCAAGGAAGGTAGGGACGAGGCTGAAGTATCCACTGTAGGGAGGGCACCTTGGGTTAGGCCTTCCTAGGAGACCAGAGGCTATCTTGCTTCTGCCCACACAAGCGAATCCCTGGTGGTAAATACCTTTCGTGGGCTTCTTAAGGACGAAGAGAGCAACACTCTCCCTCCCCACCGTGTGAGCTTGTTTGTTGTCTCGAATGGATGGAGTGGTAGCTGTGGAAACTGTGGAGAACGCGTCAGACTTCTCTGAGAACCTGGAATCCTCTTGAAGAACAACTCTCTGCACTCCTTTTTATGATCACTCTTTGTATCTCTTGGGGGAACAGGAAGTAGAGACGATGAGTAGTTCAGTGTATTGGGGGAGGAAGGGATTTTCCTGATGCTGTAATAACAATTTCCTTGTTTTTATACATCAAGAAACTGGGCCCCAGAGAGGCAGAAGTCAACCTGGCTCCCACAGTGAGTTTTCAGGGATGACCCAGGCTGAAGCTCAGTGTCACTATCTGGCACCCTCTAATTTTACCCCTGAGTTGCCTTGTCCTGAAGTGTTCCAGGCCCTGGGAACCCAATGTATCAGCCCCTCCTTCTCCCTGATGCTATAGCTCATTGCTCACCTCTGCTTTGTTCGGAGATGACCCTGATAGAGCCGGTTTGCCAAGCTGCCTCTGGGCTCTTTGGGGAGCATTACTCACAGGTTCTTGCCTCAAGGGCCCTGATTCATTTCTAGCTGTGATTGCATCAGTGTGCATGTGTGTCTCTTTGTGAGAGATGGGAGTCCAGGTCACATGTGTGGGAGTTTTCCAGAGCTACAACCTTTGTTTCTTTATCTGTAATGGCTGAAGGGGGAAGAAAGGAGACACTTTTACTTGGGGCTTCTTACAGGCTGGAAGTCCTATCCTCTTGGAGATAATAACTTGTTGTAGGAAACAGTAAGAATTCAACTCATGATTAAATTAGGCATTTGCTTAGCTCTCCATTGATCCTTACTAGCATTCTGAGTCAGTTAGTATGGTGAAGGCAGCAGTTTAACTACCCGTTTGCGAAAGTGGTTGGGCAGGGTACCCATGCTGGTTGAGAAAGTGCATTGGGATCTTGAGATAAAAGTTTTTATAGGAGAGAAAGGTTATTATTATTTGGAACTTCCAGAGTGGTTTCCTTTTTGCATATTTATGGTATTAATATAATCTTAATAGAAAACTTAATGTGCAAGTTGCTGAGCACATTGCCCAATGAAATAAAATAAATTATACAACTACTGAAATGATATGGCAGTTTTCCACTACATTTAATTATCTCTTGCTTAAATGGAAGGACTTGAAGAAACCTTAAGGGTATGCTGGAAAAGTTTCAAGAATGAAATGGTTTAATTTTAAGATTTATGTTTCAGGTAAAGGCTAAATAATGTTGGTCTTGGAAAAATATAAAATAAGGCGAGATGAAAAGTTTATATTTGTGTGATATCTGTTACTCCTTGAGAAACTAGATGTTGAAATGGATAAGTCTTAAAACGGAAATTGCTATATTATTTTCAAAAAGTTTTTCAAAAACTTACTTGAGAGGGAGAGGGTGAGGGCGAGAGAGAATGAGAGAGAGAGAGAGTGAGAGAGAGAGAGAGAGAGGGAGAGAGAGGGAGAGAAAGGCAAAAGAGACACAAAGAGATATTTCCCATCTGCTGATTCATGCTATAATGCCTACAAGAACTGGAACTGCACTGGGGCTGGGACTGGGAGCTGGGAGTACGGTCCTGATCTCCCACCTGGGTGGCAGGAACCCAACTACTTGAAATGTCATCTTTGCCTCCCACCCGGCTTATGGTTATAATTCACAGAGAAGTATAGCCTATGAGATCGGGATTCTCGACTTCCTGCTTCCCACCTCAGCAACAGTGGCAGCCACCCTCCTTCTTTTCCTCCCCCCCAAATCCTTCAGTGTTCAGACCTAGCCTCTCCACTTGTGCTTGTGGCTGCAGTCATGCCCATTCCCATCTCTTCAGAGGACTCAGTTAATCACCCTCCTCTTCTCTTAGTGCTTTCATTCACTCTTTTTATGTTAGTTTCTTTTTTCTAGTAAATAGATATACTCATTTTTTTTTTTTTTTGACAGGCAGAGTGGACAGTGAGAGAGAGAAAGACAGAGAGAAAGGTCTTCCTTTGCCGTTGGTTCACCCTCCAATGGCCGCCGCGGCCGGCGGGCTGCGCTGATCCGATGGCAGGAGCCAGGAGCCAGGTGCTTTTCCTGGTCTTCCATGGGGTGCAGGGCCCAAGCACTTGGGCCATCCTCCACTGCACTCCCTGGCCACAGCAGAGAGCTGGCCTGGAAGAGGGGCAACCAGGACAGAATCTGGCGCCCCGACCAGGACTAGAACTCGGTGTGCCGGCGCCGCTAGGCGGAGGATTAGCCTAGTGAGCCGCGGCGCCGGCCTGATATACTCAATTTTTAATGTATGTATGAATGTATGTATGTATCTATCCACCTACCCACGCACCCATCCACCTATCCACCCATCCACCTATCTATACTTGGATTTTTCTCCTGTCTCTGTCATCTCTCTTCTCTTCTGCCTTGCTTCTTTTCTTTTCTCTCTCTTCTTTCTTCTTTATTCTCTCTTTTTCTCTCCTTCCATCTTTCCTTCCTTGATTTCTTTTCTTCCTTCCTCCCTTCCTTCTGTTCATCTATTGTCTATTTATTTATACATTTTCCTTGACCTAGTGTACCCTACCTACTATTTAGTTTCCTTTCCATATATATACAATTATAGTTTATGCTCATTACATCTATTTCCTTATCTTTCATTTGTTCCTCAACTTAATTCAACCTTATTCCCATTCTCACCAATCCTCAGGAAACATTCTCATGAAGATTTGATGGCATATTTATAAGTCTAAGTGTTTTTTTATTAGTCTTAGATTCCTTGATGTTAAGGCACATACTTCAGTCCTTCTTGATTCTCCTCTTTCTTTCATATCTCCCATCTGGTTTCACAGAAAATTATGTCAGAATCTATCCAGAGTTAACTACTTCTCACCATCCCACAACCACATGGTCCAAGTAACTATCACTTCTTGCCTGAACTATTGCAATAGTTTCTTAACGGGCACCCCTGCTTCTGCCCTCACCCTCCTTCAGCTTGTTATCAACCCACAGCCAAAGTGGAATGCTTAACTTAGATCATGCTATTTCTCTCTTCAACACCTTCCAATGACTTCACAGTTCACTCAGAGAAAAAGACAAAGGCCTTTGTGTAATCCACCAGGTCCTAGACTACCCTCTTCTTGTACCTGCCTATTATCATTTTATACTCTGATGCCACCTCCCCGAGCCAGGACTTGTTAGATATGGGAGAGAAAGCGAGGGTGCAAGATTTAAGAAGGCGCTCACTCTCAGAATCATGTGGCGCAGCTGATGACTTCTAAATCTCTTTTCTCAGTCTGTTCGTTCCTTGCTGAAGCCACTTAGTATTTCTTTATCTTCTTTGACATTCTCCATAATTCCACACTCCGCACCCCATATGAACAGTATGGTATAGTCACAGTATAGTCAGACTTTTGCTATGCAAATATGGAGTTAGATTGTTTGTGTTTAGTTTCCCCTAGAACCATGTGGTCTCAGGCAAGTTATCTAAACATACTTTTTAAAAAAAGATTTATTTTTATTAATTTGAAAAGCTCAGTTACAGAGAGAGAGAGAGAGAGAGAGAGCTTCCATCTGCTGGTTCCCTCCCCAGATGGCTGAAACAGCTAGGGCTGGGCCAGGCTAAAGCTAGGAGCCAGCAGCTTCTTCCAGCTCTCCCATTTAGGTGCAAGGACTGAAGGACTTAGGCCATTTTCTTCTGCTTTCCCAGGCACATTAGCAGAGAGCTGGATCAGAAGTGGAACAGTTTGGCACTCTATCTGGTGCCCATAAGGTATGACAGTGTTGCAGATGGTGGCTTTGCCCACCATGCTACAATGCTGGCCCTAAGTTATCTAAACTTTCCAAGACTCAATTTAATAATTTGTACAATATAAATAATAACACTTCCCCCATAGTGTTGTGAGATTTAACGATGCAGGAATATAGTGTACAACCAATATTGGTCATTATTATTAGTAGCATATTACTCCTGTCCATGTACCCTATTAAATTCCACTGTCCCCTCTGTTAAACCATTTGAGTTTTTCCAGAACAACTGCAAATAATAATTTCTGGCACAAAAGTGAGTAAGATGATCCCTAAAAGTAGGGAACAAAATGGCATATTTCATAATTCCTATCTTATAGGAAAAATGTTACAGGATCACACTTGTCAAGAAGCTTGAGGAACAAGGCTAATTAATAGATGATTCCAGAGAACGAAGGGGAACAGAACATTAGCAAAATCCTTTCTTAAATCACACACTGAAGTCACAGAAGATGAATGATGTGTAATACAGAAAAGAAGTTATAATCCCACATGTGAAGATTAGCAGATATTTTCCTTTGCCGTCCATGAGTTGTATCTCGGCATACGTATGGTGTGTGCACAGAAGGGCAAAATGTTTGATGACTTTCAGTTATAGTTTTCTAAATTCCCTGTCACTGGAAGAGAGACTCTTGTTTAGTTAACAGTGATTTCCTGAATCACACTGCGAGCTGCTGTGTCAGGATGGGTACTGGGGGAGCACTAACTGTGAGCTCAGCAGGGAACGGAGCTCCTTCTGCCTGCAGGACTCTGTCCTCATGCTTCGTCATGACCATTTCCTCCTTGTCACTCAGGAACCAGGGACTACACAACTCAGAACTTACCACATCACACCCCTCACATTGCCCCGCTTCATGTTGTCCCAGATTTTGTTGCCTTGTGATTATTATTATTATTTTGTTTACTAATTGTCATTTCTCCACAATAGGTTCTACAAGAATATGGGTATTAGGCATCCCTAGAAGTTGTGATAATGCCCGATCCTTAAAAACAGAAGATCCATGTTTGCTCAGTATAAGAGTTTGCACATATTCGCTTATCACAGCTTTTTATAGACGTTTCACAGCTGATCTTACAAACTAAGTGGCTTTCTTTTGAACTTTAATTAAGAACATATTAAAATGAACAAGTTGCCTGACTGTAAAGTTTATTGGCAGTCTCTGGGTTTAGTAAATTTAGAATATTTCTGATCCTCAATAAAGATTAATATTCATATATATATATATATATATATATTTGCACATATATGCCAAACCACAAGTCAGTACTTTTATAAAAAATTATTTGTTTATTTGAAAGGCAGAGTGATGCACGCATGTGTATGTACCCACACACACAGACCTTCCATTTGTTGGTACATTCCCCACATGGGACTGGTCTAGGCTAAAGTTTGGAGTCCAGAATTCCATCTGGGTTCTCCCACATGGGTGGCAGTGGCCCAAGCACTTGACCATCTTCTGCTGCTTTCCCAGGTGCATTAGCAGGGAGCTGGATCAGAAGAAGAGCAGCAGGGACTCGTACCAGTACTCCAATATGGGATGCCGCCATCACAAACAGCAGCTTAACCTACTGAGCCACAAAGCAATCCCCACAAGTAAGTACTGCCAAAGAATGACTGGTGGTCCACAATAAACTCCCTTAACTTGGGGTTGTGTGTTGAAGAAAACGGGACTCTGCTATGGCCAGGGAGTGCAGTGGAGGATGGCCCAGGTGCTTGGGCCCTGCACCCCATGGGAGACCAGGAAAAAGCACCTGGCTCCTGGCTCCTGCCAGGATCAGCGCGGTGCGCCGGCTGCAGCGGCGGCCATTGGAGGGTGAACCAGCGGCAAAGGAAGACCTTTCTCTCTCTGTCTCTCTCTCTCACTGTCCACTCTGCCTGTCAAAAAAAAAAAAAAAAAAAAAAAAAAAAGAAAACGGGAGAAATTTACAAATGTGATAAAATCACAGCCAGAATACTTTGATCTCAGAATTTTGTGGTCCACTGGATATCACACATAAGGTACTCATACAAGAACTGAGATGATGGAAAAGCGGGGTTGTTTCTTTTTTAAATTAATGAAATAATACAAACAAGCACGTGAAGAGAATCATGTAGTGAATGTGCATAGATCCACAATTCACCTTCATCAAGAGTTGGGGGGAGAGAGGGAAGTGTGAAGTTCCAGGTTGTCTTCTTGGAGCTGTGCCTATAGAATATCTGAAATCTGTTACCTTTACATTAATAAAAATACATAAGTAAAAGAGTTTATTTGATGACACCTTAACAAGTGCTACATAACTTATTTCAGAATCAGTTGAAGTCCCCTCCATATTGTTCTCAGATCTTTTGCTTCTCTCTTATTTCAGAGTTTGCCACTGTCACAGAGATTTAGAAATCACCTGGTATCTAAGTTGGGGGTCATGTGACGTTTGGCCGCGGAACTGTGAGTGGAAATCACTTTTGGATCAAGGTGTTGCAGGCAAGAGGGAGCCTCTCCACTTTCCTGGGTGATGCATCTTGCAGGTCTCATGTCCCAGGTGTGAGGATCTGAGAGCCACTAACATGAGACTCAGGAGAGTGAGGAATACATAGTTATTTTATAGTACTGCTAAGATTTAGGGATGTACTTATTGTCACCTCACAGCCTATTCTATTCTGACAAATCTAGAGGTCATTGTGCTCAATCTGGTGTTTATCATTACCACCTCAGCTTTCCCTACTTGTGGATTCTGCAGTGTGAAAATATTCGAAAAAGAGTCCATCAGTACTGAAAATGTATAGACATTTTTTTCTTGTCATTACTCCCCAAATGATATAGTAGATGAACTGTTTACATAACATTTATATAATATAAGGTGTTATGAGAAATATAGAGATGATTTAAAGCATGTGGGATGTAGTGTGTATTGTAGTCTATGCAAATACCGCTCCATTTTATATAAAAGACTTGAGTATCTGCAGATTGTGGCATCCATAGAGGTCCTGGAACCAATCCACAGTGATACTGGGATGATTATACCACTGTTTTTAACAACTTTACTACTAACTATTAGGTAACATATAGGTTATTATATTAGCTGAAAGCATGATGTAAATGGTATCATACTCTAACATAAATTTGTAATTTTTTCCTCCACAGGAATTCTTGCAGATTTATCCATGTTGATACATGTAGGCCTAAGTTCATTTATTTAAAATATATTATACTTTGATTGTCTGTTCCTTTGATGTGAACACTTAGATTATTTACTTTGTTCCTGTTATCAACAATACTGAAATGAATAGTTTAGTTGATATCTCTTCCTGCCCACAGTCAGAGTTCCTGTAGGGTTTATATCCAGAAGAGGAATTACTGAATTCAAAGATAGGTGTCACAGTACTAGCTACTATGAAATTTTTTCCTAAAGTTGTATCCACTTTCCCCCAAATTTCAGCATTTTTCCTTGATGTTATAATTTAGCAAACTAAACTATGGTAGGGTGCATTCTGTAGAGGTGTAACATATAATGACTGGTGCAGCAAACAGGGTATCTGCAATATTTATTTATCTGATATTTCAGGCAAATTTTAGCTCTCTTACAATTATTTATATCTGTTTTGTATATCTTTTTCCATTATTTTACTTTCAATTTATTTGTATCTTTCAATGTAAAATATGTCTCCTATAAACAGCATATAGTTAGCTTAAAAAAACCAACCTGATAATCTTTTACTTTTGATTGAATTGTTTAATCCAGCAACACCTAATGTTATTATTTATATGGTTATATTTACATACTGGTGAAGTATATTATAGGATGTTTTTCTATTAGAATTTATTGTTTTTCTCATGGTTAGACTGATGTTTTAGGGGTTTGGAGGAAAACCATGAGGCCAAGTGTCATTTTCATCACATTGTGTGAAGGGTAGTATGTATGGAATTTATTGCTGTTGATATTTATCTCAATCACTTGGCTAAAGTTTCTCCATCATTCGATTGTCCTCCATCCCCTCTTCTATATTACATTCTTTGGAAGGAAACTATTATGAACCATACATACTTACAGAGTAGGAATTTGTTTATCAGAAACATACACTCTATATACATTATTTGAAATTCTCTTGCCAGGAGATTTGCTCTTCTCTTGAATGTATTTGCTTATCTGGACTGTGTTTTGTGTCCGTATGGACTCATAGATATTTATTTTATGATATTGCTTGTAATCCAATACCATATTTTGTTGCTCAAATTGTTCCAGCTTTCCCTTGAGAGCCCCTTCATTTGGCTCCTGTGTCCCTTTGACACATCCCCATCAATTCAGGGTTTGTTTTTTTTTCCAATATTTTCTTACTTTCTGTCACTAGAAGATGCTCCAAGCTCAGTGTTTATATTTTCTTCCCCAGCTATGATCACTCATTTTTCCAAGAAATCCTGTTTCTTTCTCTTGGAAAATGGTAATAGAAACCATGATTTTGGGGGTAAATGTGCTTGTTATCACTGTTTCTTTTCTCTTCCTTTCTTTCCCTTCCTCCCTCCTTCCCTCCCTTCCTCCCTTCCTTCCTTCCTTCCTTCCTTCCTTCCTTCCTTCCTTCCTTCCTTCCTTCCTTCCTTCCAAGATTTATTTATTTATCTGAAGGGCAGAGTTACAGAGAAGCAGAGGGAGGGAGGGAGGGAGGGAGGGAGGAAGGGAGGGAGGGGAGAGAGAGAGAGAGAGAGAGAGAGAGAGAGAGAAAGGTGTCTTCTGTCTGTTGGTTCACTCCCTAGATGGCCGCAATGGCTGGAGCTGTGTCATTCTGAAGCCAGGAGCTAGGAGCTTCTTCTGGGTCTCCCACATGGGTGGAGGGTCCCAAGCACTTGAGCCATCTTCTACTGCTTTCCCAGGCCATAGCAGAGAGCTGGATTGGAAGTGGAGCAGCCGGGACTTGAACTGGCACCCATATGGGATGCCAACACTGAAGGAGGTGGCTTTACCCGCTATGCCACAGCGCCAGCCCTGTTATCACTGTTTCTTTGCATGTCTCACAATTTTTTGCTGCAATGGGACATTTTGATAAAATGTTACAGAGATTCTGGATACTGATTCCAGTTCCTTCTTCTCTCCAGGAGTGACAGTGGTTGCTTTGCCATTGGTTTATTTGTTTAGTGACTAGACTGAGCAAATCCTACTTATTTGTCTCAGAAGGTACAGCCTCTGCTGTCCATGCTTAGATTTTTTCTTTTGTTTTCATCTGTTAGCCTAGCTACCTTGGGATGACCCCTGGTCTGGGTCTGCATAAGCTATTTATAGGTCAAAGGTTGTACTTAAGCTTCTTTAAGCAGTTAGATTGTACTTTTTACCTTTGAGTGTCTGTGTGACTTAGAGGCTGCTATTGCACTCCAGGGAATTTGTGTTTATTGCCCCTACATTCAGCCGAGGATTAGTAGCTTGAAGTTTCTTGCCCTGATTGCTCCTGAGAGGGCTCAGCCTTGGGCATACCCATAATCTTCCAGTTGGCCACAGGTATGTGATTTTGTTTTTAAGCCTGGCTTCCTAGAAGTCATTTCTGGGTCAGGACAGCTTATTTTCCAGACCATGTCTGGTCAGAAAATGTCTTTAACCCTTGGGACCTGGCAGGATTCTACCTTGTATTGATGCTGATCCCAGGAGAGCTTTTCCTTGCTGTTCTTTCCCTGGTTTTCTCTGTTACTTTCTGACTGCTCTGTTGTTTTGCTTGTATTCTGGAGCTACAAGCCTCTTCATCATTACTCTGAGCAAGATCTCTGTTGTTTTTGACAGCACTCTTAGTCACGGAGTTCTCCATTTTCTATTCCAAATAGCCTAACTCTGGTAGAGTTGAAGAGCTCTTGATCCTTAGGTTCACATCACCCCTGGCCAGGAGTTGGAAGGCAGCTCTACAAGTGGACACTGGGGATGAGGGATACTGGCAACTTCTGGTCTTCTTAGCTTGCCCTTCCCACCATGGAACCTCCCCAGGGAGTGCACTGGGGCAAAGGCAATCAGGACCCCAGCTTTCTCAGTGGCAGCTTCCGCAACACCAGGTAGGAGGAGAGGGGAATGAGCACTACCATTGCCAACATGCCCTTGGCAGGGTGAAACCACAGCCACAGACTGTGTGCTATGGGGAACCCCAGTTTTCTTTGACGTGCAGGCTCAGTACACAGCTTCTGTAACAGGAACTAGAGCAAGGGAGAGAGAGTTAAAGGTTGGAATGCCACAGATTTGGTGTTCTTATGAAATTTGAGAGTTGATATTGAATAAATATTTCTCTGTTCTATGCCCTTCGGACAATTTTCAGAGACTTGAAATGATTTATTTTTATTTATTTGATCCTTGCCAGTTGAATTATTGTTTGACTGGAGAGACAGTGCCCTGGAAGTCCTGCCTGTCCCATTTGAATATCCTTTTACACCTCCATATGTTCCCTACCATGATTACTGGAGACAGTCTTCCAAGATATTAACATTGCCAATGCTACAGATTGGTTTTGAGGAGAGGAGGTCCGGGCATCAGCGAGAATGTAAGGCCCATTTGGAGGGCTAAAGAAGAATTGGCATGGCCCCCAGTGGGGTGGGGCTTCGGAAACAGGTTTTGTTTTCAGCTGTGGCTTCTGATTTATGATTCAGGTTGACAGTCATCATCTTGGTCTTCCTACTGTGTTCATTGTCATATTCTGGGGACCTTGATGTAGCCATTTGACATTTCCTCGGGCATCTGAACTGGTATTGGCATCAAGTAACATCTGTTCACTGTGAGGAGAGAGAATGAAGTTTAATTGCAGGAGGAATTTGGCCTGATGGGAGAGGTAGTCCTTGATCATAAAACTCAGGCTGAGGGGCCTTTGTCAAGTGTAAATCAGATCATGCCATTCTCTCGCTCTGGCCTCCAATGGCTGCCCAGTGCAATTAGAAATAATTCTAATCTCCTAACCAAGACTTCCATTTCATTTTAGTCTGTCATTGACCATCTTCCAGTCACTCAAGCCTACTTTCTGTCTTGCTAATCCTCCAGGCTTGTGCCTGCCCTAGGACTTTTGCTTTAGCTGGATCTTGGGTCTGGAATGCCCTTGCTCAGATTTCCACATGGCTGACTCTGATGAGTGGTCTCACCTCCAAGGTCATCTCCTTAGAAAAGCCTTTCTGGATCATGATATCTAAGCTAGGTCTCTCCCACCTCCAGGCTCCATTGTTCCTTGTTCATGGTTAAGCTGCCTCCACTGCCCACTAGAGTATAACGTCTTGACAGGAATTTGGATTTTTTTGTTCCCATTGTCTAGTCTGTTCTAGATTCCTAGGATAGTGCTGATAATCCAATGGGACTTTAATAAGTCAAAAGAGGAAAAGAAAGAAAAGACAGCATGGAACTAACATGTACAGTTTTCTTTTTAGGTTTTAAAGAAAAGAATAAAATATTCTCTTATGAGATGTCTCTAAAATGGGGTCTAGATAAAATTATAATGTCTTGCAATGTGGTTATTCATTTTGCTTGTGGAAGGACTCCTTACAGAAGTTGGCAGACTGAAATTTTTTTTAGAATACATCTTCAAACAAAAGCAATTCAAAATTCAGCCAGTTGTTCAGGTCCTGATTTTTAGCTCTATTTTAACCTCTGACTCTGAACAATTTCATGTACATTTGTACTGTATTCTGGTTATGCAGCCCATGGAAAGACACAATAAAAAATGATAACGTTATAGTTGACCTCATATAGTCGTGATTATTACAATAACTTTGAAGACTGTGATGGGCAGAAGACACAGAAATCCCAAAGCATTGTGGCTTTGCCAATTTAATTAATTCCTGGTTTTTCCTCTGTTTCATCCATCAAATGAGTGTCTGCTCTACCACCATAATGATTAAACTATGTGTTTGGTTCCATGATGCATTTTCTTTGTCAATGGCTATGCTGAGAAATTCTGTCATTTTAGATCTGGAGACCAATAATAGGAGGAATACAGAAAGATGACCCCAGTTTTGATGGGCCTAGGACTCTAAAGTCTGCACTACAAAAGGGTATGAAGAATGAGGATAAAATATTTGAGAGCAAGAGGTGAGGGAGTATCATAGGGGCTTTGTCTAGTAGACAATGAACCAAACACATTACATACATGAAATACTGTGTATCTCATCTGTTTTCTGAACAAATGCTTAGCAGACATTACAGGTAATGAGTAGTTATCACATATTTCCTTTGAGGTATGACCAAAAGTGCAGAAAATCAGTCACACAGTGGACTGAATAAGGCACAAAAGTCATCCTCTAAAAATAAAGATGTTCTTCAGAATAACCACATCTAGCATCACTACCAGCAATTCTCTAGTATTATCTAAGTTAAGTTTAAATTTCCCCAATTGAACCCAAAGTTTATTATATCTGCCATTTTTCAAATCAGGATTCATTTAAAGTCATACATTGCATTTGGTGTTTCTAGTCTTTAATCAGGAATATATTCTTCATTTTTTAAAAAACTACATTATACTTTTGGAGAGGCTGCACAAGTTATCTTGTAGAACACTTCACATTATGGAGGTTTCTTACTGTTTTATTGAGACTTTATTAACTTCTTCCCCTATTCCCTAGGTTTACTTCAATTTAGGTTAAACATGTTTACCAAGAGTTGTTCAAAAGTGGTGATATGTATCCATATTGCATCACATTTGGAGCTATGTTAGGTCAGAGTGGTATACTAGGTTAGAAGGCTTTACTACTAATGGTGCAAAGTTATTTAACTTCAGTGTTGAAGAGTTTATATATTGGATGGTAGAGAGTTATTTTGCACTAAAATTAAGGTGATTTTCAGTGTGCAATATCGTTATAGACAATACTTTGCAGGAATAGTCTTAAAATGCTGACTCATTATTCACTATTCTACCAGTGATGGGGAGATATGATTAGATGTCAGAGGTACTTGAGAAGTAACTGAGGTCAAAATACCACTCCTTCGCTGCAGGAGGATGAGCAAATTCCCATGTGGCCCAGACTTGGCAGGTACTTCAGGGATGAGAGCTTACAAGGGGTTAGGACAGTGAGGGTGCGGTTCATCACCAGCCCTTTCTGCTTCACCCTCAAAATTTCAGACAACCTCCAGGCCATTGGGCAAATAGTTAAACAGCCTGTGTGGAAATTCCAACCTACTGCTTGTGCTGCTGTTATATCAAGTGCAATGACTACACATTTATTTACTTGGTTTAAAAAAAAAATTGGTCCCCATTTTAAAAAGCCTCTGGGCATGAAAACAGTAAAATCATTCAATAAAATACTTAAATCAATTGATACCACCACGTTTGAAAACACAGTGTATCACAAAGTGGCATAAACTGCCATGCTGGCTATGAGATTCTCTTTGGCTACACAAAATTTTAAAGGCAGTTTTTATGTTGGATTCTAAACATATGTAAACCTGGGTCCAATCAAACTAGTGAAGGTCAATGGCATGATGTAAAAATATACCTTTCCCTCGATTCACACAGGCAAGGTGATGAGCTGGTGATACCCACCTAATTATCACCAAAGATAACCCTCACCTCCTATTTCCTGTGTACTAGGCTAAGAGACATTCCATGCATCATTTAATTATTACAACAAATTTATGAGATAGCTATCACTGCAAACATTATCCTCATTTTTACAGGTGAAACAAAAAGCAAGGCACATGCTGAGGCACATTAAGACTAAGTAAACTGCCCAATGTCACACTAGCTGGTTTATGAAAAATCAGATTTGAACCCAGGCTCTTCCATTCTGAAGCTGTGCTTTCGGCGTCAAGGTTTTTCTTTTAAAGTGTATTTATTTATTTTTATTGTTTGAAAGGCAAAGTGACAGAGAAAGAGAGAGAAAGAGCTAGAGATTGAGATGGAAATGATAGATGATAGATAGATAGATAGATAGATAGATAGATAGATAGATAGATAATCTCTCTATCTACTGGTTCACTCCCCAAATCCCAAACAGCTGCAGCAGCCAGGATTGGACCAGGTTGAAGCTAGGGTCTGGAATTTCATCATGGTCTCCCATGTGGGTGGCAGGGGCCCAAGTAATTGAACCATTATCTATTGCCTGTTAGGGTGTACATTAGCCAGAAACTGGATCAGAAGTTGAGATGCTGGGATTCAAACCAGACACTCCAGAGATGGGCTGTGGGCATCCCAAGTGGCATTTTTTTTTTTTTGACAGGCAGAGTAAGACAGACACAGAGAGAGAGAGAGAGAGACAGAGAGAAAGGTCTTCCTTTTCCGTTGGTTCATCCCCCAAATGGCTGCCACCGCTGGTGTGCTGTGGCCAGCGCGCTGAGCCGATCTGAAGCTAGGAACCAGGTGCTTCCTGCTGGTCTCCCATGGGGTGCAGGGCCCAAGCACTTGGGCCATCCTCCACTGCCTTCCCGGGCGACTGCAGAGAGCTGGACTGCAAGAGGAGCAACCGGGACAGAAGCGGCACCCCAACTGGGACTAGAACCCAGGGTGCCAGTGCCACAAGTGGAGGATTAGTCAAGTGAGCCACGGCGCCAGCTCCAAGTGGCATTTTAACCCACTGCACCACAATGTTCTTCCCTGCTTTCAGGTTTCAAGTTTCTAGTCTAGACTAACTACGTGTATTCAGTCACTTATTTAATGAAGTATGTACATGATATGTGTTTGTATGTATAGCCTACTATGTGCCAGGCATTTTAGTCGACGGGGCCCTGGAATACAATCTGAATCTGGAGCACCTGAGGCTGCTTAATGCAGACTGACCCCGAATCAGGTCCTCTCTGATAATACGGGTCTTGGGTTTGCAGATTACACCTCGTAAGTGGCCACATGTCAACAGGTTAAGTAATTGCTCGTAGAGGCATTCTATTCTCTTCTGAACCATTGCATGGACTCTGTTCTGTTAACATTTAATGGCATGTTGAAGGTGTGCTTACAGTGGTCACCATGCAGACAACATATGAATGGGCTCAATGAAGTCGATGTTATAGAAAAAGAGTGATGGAGAGAGACTCAAAAGATAAGGGGTTAACTTGAAAACTGTCTCGCATGTGGATTGCTCTTATTTGCTGCTTTTTCTCAAGAATATAACTAAACATAGCAGAAAAAGAAAACCACTTTAACAGAACACAGTTATGTTTCCTATTTTGGAAAGAAGGATTTTTTAAAATAATGCTTTCTTTTTTTCAAGGTTTATTTATTTATTTGAAAGGTAGAGTTCCAGAGAAAGGAGATACTCACACACAGATCTTCCATCCTCTGGTTCACTACCCAAATGAACATAATGGCCAGGGCTGGGCCAGACTGAAGCCAGGAACCAGGAGCTTCTGGGTCTCCCACCTGGGTGGCAGGGGCCCAAACACTTAGGTCGTCTTCTGCTGCCTTCCCAGGTGCATTAACAGGGAACTGGGTCAGAAGTGGAGCAGCTGGGGCACGAACCAGCGCTCATATGGGATGCCTGCCTTACAGACAGTGGCTTGACACACTGGGCCACTACACCAGCCCCAATATAGAAGGATTTTTTATAAGGAAATGAGGTGGCTTGAGAGAGGTGCTGTTTCAAAAATAACAGTGGGTGGGACCAGCGCTGTGGTGCAATGGGTTAAAGCTCCAGCCGGCAGCACCAGCATTCCAGATGGGCACCAGCTGCTCCTCTTCTGATCCGGCTCTCTGCTTTGGCCTGGGAAAGCAGTGGGAGATGGCCCAACTCCTTGGATCTCTGCACCCGCATGAGTGACCTGGAGGAAGCTCCTGGCTCCTGGCTTTGATCAGTTTAGCTCTGGCTGTTGTGGTCATTTGGGGAGGGAACCAGAGAATGGAAGACCTCTCTCTCTCTGTGGATCTACCTCTCTCTGTAACTCTATCCAAATGAATAAAATTAATACTTAAAAAAATAATAGAATGATGATACTTCTTTTCATTTGCAGTCTATTTGAAAGCTTATCAAACTCATACAAGCACAGAGACTATGAGGTAGAAAGACACTTGAATTAAAGAAAGATCAATAAAAAAAACCTACATGAAAGATCTCTGCAAGTGAGATCCCAGTGAAAAGAACAGGTCTTCAAAGAAGGAGGTACCTTTCTCTGAAGGGAGGAGAGAACTTCCACTTTGACTACGACCTTGTCTAAATAAGATCAGAGCTGGTGAACTCAAAAGACTTCCATAGCCTTGGCGACTCATGACAAGAGCCTAGGGTGATTACTGATGACACTCATAAACAAGAGTGTCAATTTGTTAAGTCAACAACAGGAGTCACTGTGCACTTACTCCTCATGTAGGATCTCTGTCCTTAATGTGCTGTACATTGTGATTTAATGCTATAACTAGTACTCAAACAGTATTTTTCACTTTGTGTTTCTATGTGGGTGCAAAATGTTGAAATCTTTACTTAATATATGCTAACTGATCTTCTGTATATAAAGAGAATTGAAAATGAATCTTGATGTGAATGGAAGGGGAGAGGGAGAGGGAGTGGGAAAGGGGAGGGTTGCGGGTGGGAGGGAAGTTATGGGAGGGGGGAATCAATTGTAATCCATAAGCTGTACTTTGGAAATTTATATTCATTAAATAAAAGTTTAAAAAAAAAGAAACTGGAAAAAAAAGAAAGACCAATAAAACATCACTTTTCATTGTTTGGGGTTTCACAGTTTTCAAATGGCTTTCTCATACTCTATTGAAAATATGTGCATCTGCAGATCCTCATTGGGTTCTCTTATCATCTTGAGAGTCTCTCATCCTCACTCACTCTCTGGCTTGGACTCTGAGTTGCTTATTCCTAAGCAGCTGCTACGTCTGAAGCCTGGGGCCACAGGTCTGAGGACCAGGGTCTTCCAGCCACTTCAACTTGGATGAAATGCCAAGCAGAGGCCATAGGAGTTGACTGACTTTCATATGGCGTGGTGACAGGGGTGAGGTAAGCTGGAGCGGTAAAGTCTCCAGAGGGTGAATACTGGCCCCTGTTCTAGCCTCTCTTGATCAATTTCTTCAAGGTAGGGTCTCTCCTACACGATGTCCCATGTCGTCCACTGGATGCTCCTGCCAATTGTCTGGTTATTTCCCTTTGTGACTTCACAAGTGGCCACGACATGGTCAGTGTGGTAACCTGTCCTTTCTTCCTGTTCTTTGTCTTTTTTCTTTTGTTTTCATTCTCAGGGTTGTGGGACAGTACTTCACACACAAGGCACCAGGAGTCAACCCCTGCCTCTGGCTCTGTTTTCCAAGAAACTGAATTTTATACACATATTTTATCTCAGACTCTTTTAATCCTTTGAAGAGGACAGGAATGTTATTGTTGATCATACATTAAAGATGAGAAAACTAAGACTCAAGAGATTATCACTAGGGCCTGGGAAAGTAGTGGAAGATGGCCCAAGTCCTTGGGCCCCTACACCCACATGGGAGACCTGAAAGAAGCTCCTGGCTCCTGGCTTTGGATTGGCGCAGCTCTGACTGTTGTAGCCAATTGGGGAGTGAACCAGTGGATGGAAGACCTTTCTCTCTCTGCCTTTGCTTCTCTGTAACTCTGCCTTTCAAATAAATAAATAAATCTTAAAAAAAGAGATTATCACTAGCCTGGGATTACAAGCAATCATTTGTTCATTAATTCTTTTATTTAGAGGACATTTCTCTAGAACCTTTCATGTTCTAGATGCTATTCTATGTGATAGTGGTGACTAAGACTGAAAAGGGTCCTGCCTTCATGGAATTAAAATTCTAGTTAGAGGAGACAGATGGTATACAAGAAAATGCATGATTCAAACAGTAGTAAATTCTATCAAGGCAACACAACAGGTTGTGTGTTAGAAAGTGGAGAGAGGACAGGGACAGCTACATTTGTAAGGAGACCAGGAAAAACACCTCTGAAGGGATGATGTTTTAGCTCACTCTAGGTGAGATTTGAAACTTCTTCCTCCCTTTGTTTCTTTTTAGAAGATTTATTTATTTGTTTATTTATTTTGAAAGGCAGAGTCATGGGGTGGGAGAGAGAGAGTGCAAGAGTGAAAACGAGAGGGAGAGAGAGAGAAAGAAACAGAGACAGAGATCTTTCATCTGCTGATTCACTCCCCAAATGGCCATAATGGGTGGGGCTGAGCCAAGCTGAAGCCAGGAACCAGGAACTTCCTCTGGGTCTCCCATGTGGGAGCAGGGGCCTAAGTACCTGGGCCATCCTCCACTGTTTTCCCAGGCACATTAGCAGGGAGTTGGATCAGAAGAGGAGCGGCTGGGACTTGAACTGGTGCCCACATGTGATGCTGATGTTGCAGGTGGTGGCTTCACCCTTTACACCACAGTGCTGGCCCTGAGATTTGAAACTTCTGGAGGCTATAAATACTGTAATGGTTATTTCCCATCACTGTTCATAATTCAGATAGAAACAAAAACCCGCAAGTATAAAGAAGCCCAAGGAATAAAATGCCTGAATAATGTCTGTTAAGTTCATGAATTAATGAACAAGTTGAAAGATTCTTATTTTCTCCATTATGACAACTTTGATCTATTTATCTATGTAGCATCTTTCTTTATTCATATGTGTGTGTGTGTGTGTATGATTTCAAATTCTTTCCCCTCAATATGTTTGTAAGAAGAAAGGCCATTGCTTTATTGTTGTGTACTTGTGCTTGATGTGTAGCCACTGAGTAGCCCATATTTGTCAAAGGTCATCTGATTTGCAAACGCTAGCACCTTTAGCACATTATCAGCAGAGGGAACAACAGGTGTGAAGATGATGTAGTGTCAACAAGCTTGGGTGACTTAGGAAGCAGAAAGAAGCCTGGTGTGATTGGAGGTGGCAAGTGAGAGGGAGAGTGGTGTACATGCCAGAGTCTGAGATGGGAAAAATCCAGATCACACGGGGTCTCCAACAACTCGGTAAGGAGTTATCATTTTGTTGCAAGGATAGTAGAGAGTCATAGAGGGATTTTAAGCAGGGGAGTGATGGATTAAATTGAATGATAGTCTTAGAAATTCTAAGTTCAGAGCCTAGGCATTCTACACCAAGCAGGTGTCAGAATTGAGCCAAGGGGCTAAGATCTGCAGCTCCTACTTTGGTGACAGGGTGAAGCCTGGCTACCTAATCGTGTTCATAATATGAGACCTTCAGATGATGCCACAAAAAACATCCCCAACTCTGCCCCCTTGCACAGCGACAGATAATAAGAGACTCAGGCGTCACATCTGCTCAATCAGGTCTTTGTTCCATCTGTAAAATTGGAAGGATAGATCCCCTAATCCAGACAGGGAAGTGGGGGGTGGGGCAAAGACGCACAGGTCCTCAGGACAAAGAAGCCACTGACCTTGAGGCTTCTGGGGATCACTAGTGGCTCAAGTCAGCCTGAATACTGCAGCCATCAGAGCCCCGGTGCCCGTCCTGTCATCTGAGACGTGGAAGTTGTGACGTGGCTCTACTCAGAAGGCAGTGTGGTTCTGTGCGGCGACAAGGGAGATTCTCAGAGTGCTGAACATCATTCAGAAGAGTGGCTGGGCAAGGTGCTCGACACAGCTCATGAGTCAAGTTCTGTGTAGTTTCTGCACGAAAGGATGGTGGATGGGCCCAAATGGAAGGCCTCTGCAATGATTCGGCGAGCCTCAATACGTGGGCCTATGAGTATGGTCTTTG
Organism: Oryctolagus cuniculus; assembly: GCF_964237555.1. Classification (NCBI taxonomy): domain Eukaryota; kingdom Metazoa; phylum Chordata; class Mammalia; order Lagomorpha; family Leporidae; genus Oryctolagus; species Oryctolagus cuniculus. The sequence goes on from NC_091434.1 coordinate 32,549,866, forward strand.
TGGCCGTCCACTTAGAGGACAGCCCTGCAACAAGAAGCACAAGGCGAATGCCCCTTATGAATACCCTGGCAACCCAAGACAAACCAGCAAGGGACCCAAGACTTCTTCCAATGCACACCCAGGTTCATGCCCCTTCTCCTCCTTCCAGTATCTCCAGGAGCCCTGGCTCTCTCTCCTGGCCTCTAAGGTAAGGGCACAAGAGTGAAAACATCCTCTTTCTTATGGTGTACATCTTAAATCTTCTGCTCTGAAGAAGGTTCAGGATGCATCCATAGGCTTGAGGCTTTGCTACCCTTTCCTTCTCAGCTTCCATTTCTGAAAGGAGGACTCAGTCCCTGAGATGCTGGGCAGATCTCGAGCCCTTTGATAACTGTTGCACCTCATGCTGTTACACCAGGAATGCGAAGGCGGGAGTCCCCAGCACAGACACAGCCGCCCCACCCCCACTCCCCTGCCCAGTCCCTGAGCCTGTCTCCCAGAGTGGCTGCTCTTTTGCTGGCTCTGCAGATCTCCATTCAGTCATTTGCCTTGAGGACAACAGAGAGACTGTCCCTCTCCAGCTGACCACTAAGTGACATTTGATGTTATTAATCTGTATTCATCTGCTCTCTTCCTTCTCTCAAAAGGAGTGGGGGAGGGAACCATCACTGAATGGCAATGGGGGCATGCAGGAAGGGGTCAGGGAGAGAGGATTTAAACGCTGGAGAGGTTGATGGAGTCAGGGACCTGGGTAAACAGCGATGTTTGTGCATCACAGAAATCACACCTTCGCTCCAGTCCAGCTGTCTCACCAGCCTGCCCCCCGCAGCCCGGCGCCTTGTCGCAATTCCCCAGCTGTCAGCTCTCTACCTGCCCGGCTCTGGCGGCTCGGCTGGGAGCGGCTCCCCTGGGCCTCTCTCTGGCTTGTCAGTGGGCTGCGTCAGCATCACGCCACACTGTCTCCCGTTGGCCCGGTGATGCGCGCCTGACGGGCCGGCCCTCTCTCCCCTCCCAGCTGGGGCCAATGGGAGTCAGGGGAAGGTTTTGGTTACAAATGAAAATAAAATAAATAAGTCATCCTCCTGCACTCAGGAGTCTGGGAGGAACATCTTCATGGCCTCGTAAATCTTCCCTTTTAAATTTGTCCTTCTCCTTCCCAGATGCCTCCCCCTGCCCCCACACTTGGCCGCCCCTCACGGTGCAGGAATACAAAATGAGAGACTTGGATTAGACTCAATGCTGCTAACAGCATCCCCACCCCCGAAGGCATTTGTGCTGAGTGTGTGTGTGTGTGTGTGTGTGTGTGTGTTAGAGAGAGAGACACCAGCAAGATAGTATTCGTGACAGTGCCAGCTTGTCCCTTCTCCTTACCCTTGGTCTTCTGACCTTTCTGACAAGCCGTGTAGCCCCCTCCCAGGTCCTCCCTCAACCCTGGCTCACTACCACACAACTCAGTTTCTGTAGCTTTCCCCTAAAATAGGGACTCTGAGTTTTAAATGAACTGCTCTGTTTTACCCTGTTTTAATATGCATAGGCTTTTTCTAAGATCTCTACCTATTAGTTTATTAAACTCACTGGCTTTGGATTTTCACCCAAGAGTTTGTCCTCTGTTTAAAGATGTACACCATAAGAAAGAGGATGTTATCACTCTTGTGCCCTTACCTTAGAGGCCAGGAGAGAGAGCCAGAGCTCCTGGAGATACTGGAAGGAGGAGAAGGGGCATGGACCTGGGTGTGCATTAGAAGAAGTCTTGGGTCCCTTGCTGGTTTGTCTTGGGTTGCCAGGGTATTCATAAGGGGCATTCGCCTTGTGCATCTTGTTGCAGGGCTGTCCTCTAAGTGGACGGCCACAAAGACCAGGGCTGAGGCAGCCTGAACAAGGAGCCAGGAACTTCATCTGGGTCTCTCATTTGGTTGGCAGGGGCTTAAACAGTTGGGCCATCTTCTGCTGCTTTTCCCAGGCCATTAGCAGGGAACTGTACTGGAAGTGGAGCAGCTGGGACTCAAACCAGTGCCCATATGGGATGCTGGTGTTGCAGGCAGTGAGTTTACCCACTCGCCATGCCACAGCACTGGCCCCAGTCTTTTCATTTTAGGCAAGGGGGCAAGTCTCATTGGTCACTCACACTCCTTTCCCCACCTCACTTCAATGAGTAACTGGTGAAGGGGAGGAAAGTGTGCCTGAGGAAGTCCCCCTGCATTGTGTCCTGGGCTGTTCAAGGGCCAAGGAAAGACCAGCACCTAGAGGAAGAAACTGTAGCAAAGGTTAGGTTTGAGGAACAATTGCCCAGCTTCTGCCAGATGGGAGCACTGTGCAGGTGACACGTGGCGATACTGACCACTGAGGGATGCCAAGGTGGAACCGTGGTGGTTCAGGAGGGCAGACGGGCTGCCACTTAGCCACCACACAGGAAGGTTTCATTGTTCAGAGACATGTGGATTTCTATCTCTTCTATCTCTTTCTGACTTTGTCTCTGTGAGGTCGCCCTGCTGCGGGAGTGTTGACATTTTTAGAGACTGCACATTTTGGTGGGTGGAGTAGCTTCTCGATTGGGTTGGGGTCCCAGGTGAAAACAGTTTCATTCATCACAGGGACTCTGGGTGCCACATCGATGTGGATTTGCTTTAAAGTTGGTGAATTTTGAGTTTAGGGCTCTTCCTTTGCGTGGGCTCTGTCCGTGGCTCTGAGTTTGTCCAAGGAATGCTCCCACTGAGGATATGTTTCCCTTGGCAGGAGAGATTGCAGGAAGAGGTCTAGATGGGTGCTGTCTGAACAAGAAGTTCTAGGGCAAAGTTAAGCTGTGGAGATGCTGGTGTTGGGTAGACATGCCTTCACCAGATTTCTCGCTTTGTGCCAAGGGACGTCGAGAGAGGAGCAGCAGCATGTGGCTCTCCTTTGTGGGTCTAAGAGGGTTCTTAGTCTTTCAATAAAATGCCTGAGGTTGAGTACATGTGTCTAGACAAGGAATAACACTATTCAAATACTAGAGAACTTCAAAAAGTTCATGGAAAATGGAACTAAAAGATATGTTTACTTCGGTGCAAAAGGATTTTGAAATCCATGCATAGTGTTTTCATAATATTTATTTCCATGAATTGTTTGAAGACATGGCAGTACAGTGATTTTTAGGAAGTTTTTCCAAATCTTATACCTCCTATATATGAAAGAAACTTGACAAATACTTTCCCAGATTTTGACAACCATCCTGTTAGTTTACATAACAATGCCATAAGGCCACTAGTGAGTCCTGGAACTGAAAACAGGGTTTTCTAAACTATCAGTCGTAAAAGATAAATTTTAATCAATGATGCTAGTAAAGACCAAATTATATTTCTATTTTATCAATAGGAAAAATATTTACAAAATCACTGTCATATGAGGAAGTCATCAAAGATTATGCAGCCAAAAATGTGGGTGAACAAATATCATAAAAGCATGCCTCGAAGTTAATTAGTAAAATATCACATTATTTTCTGTATTTGTGATATGGATGCTATTTGTTCAATTTTTTAAAAAAAAACTGTTTTATTTAATTTTTTGAAATACATTCTATATGCCTAATTTTATGATTTGTAGTTTAGCATTGTTTTTCTTGGAAGGGCTTCTGAGTTGTATATACTTCAAGCCCCACAAAACTTTTACCCACACCTGTGTCACACCCTAATTCTTGCAAGGTAACAGTATTCAATTTTCTTCTTTTTGAAGCCTGGGGTTGATTGGAAATTATTGTAATGGCTTCATATTCTTGCTGGGTTGGACCACACGGGTCCAATAGCCTAAGTTTTAAAATGTTTATGAGACTGAAAATATTTACCAAGCTTGCCGAGTTTCATGATCTTGAATAGGGTGGTGAACATTCTAGATTCTGAATTTGTCATTTGTAAATCAAGTCAGTTGGACAAAATATATTCTAGCTTGCTCTCTGACACTGACATTCTATATCTGATGAAACTGAATTCAGTGTTGATAACTGGGATAAAGGATACCCCAATATAACCAAGAATCTTGGTATTAATTATCTATAGTGATAACTGGATCCCCAGATAATCCCTATGCAGTATCCAATCCCACAACCTTCCCCCTTATCCCATTTCAACACAGGTGCAGCTCACAATGTACACAACATACGTGCTTCTGCAATGTCATATTTTTCTGATTCAGAATCCATATGAATGTGCTGGGGAGGCCTTTAAGAAAGAAAATCTCTCAGGAAGTTCTTATTGGCAAATGTAAGAAAACATGACTTTATAAAAGGAATCTTCAAGTTGGTTCCATCTATACAGATATTCACACCTCATCTATAATTTCTTAAAATTCATATATGCAGATTTACCAAATGTGAAGCCACACTAGCAACAGGCAAAAGTGACACATGGCAGAGCCAGTTTTGATCTTAGAATGGGAATAGAGATAAAAATGAGAGATTTGAGGTGTGGAGCTTTTACATATCGGTTGAAAAGGGCCCAATTGTCCCAAAATGTCTTGGTGATACCCAACTGTATGAGAGTTCTTGGAGTGTGCCTCAGGTGGCACACTTACCCCTACTTTGGCTACAATAGCTTCTGGCATCAGATGTATGGCCAAGACATTTACACACATTACTACAAATGGGCCTACATCTATACATGTGTACAATACACTCAGAACCCAGAACATGTGTTTGTGCCCCTGCCTGGAAGAACCATGCAATGATGTAGCTAAGAGACTTCTGCCCAAGGGAGTTGAGATCTCCTAGCCCTAACACACAAACAAACGGCTCTCTTTGCAGTTTTTCCTCCTACATTTCACCCCCTTCTTGCTCAATATCTCTATGCTCTGCCCCTGATCACCTTAAAATGCACACTAGCTGGGTGCATATGTTATTCCGAAGCAGTCATGGCCCTGAGTCCATATTTATTAATTCATTCTGCTGTGTCACTGTCTCACTGGATCAATAGTCCTGGCATGGGCAGTGCTAACTCGGAGCTGAGGCTGATTGTGCCTTCCCCCTGCACGGCAGCAGGCTTCCCGGAGTGAGGCTAACACTTGCACATTTATCATTTCTCTTTTCTGCCCGTTTCCATCTTCCTTAATCAGGCTGACGCTGACCTGCTTATCAGGATGAACTGAAGAATGGAAAATGTAGAATTGGATTTGTTTTTTCTCTCTTTTATCTTTCTTCAAAGTTTATTTTAAAATAAGGATATGATCGGTTGATTTTACCTCTCATTCCTTTGCCCAGTGTGCTCTCGAGACTAATAAGTACATGGGTCTGGAGAAAGAATTACTGAGTTCCAGTACTGCATGTCTGTGTATCCTTGGGCCAGTCACTTAGCCTTTCTCAATCATAATTTCACCACCTGGACAATGGGAGCCAAAATGTATTTCCCTGTAAAGCCTCGTGATTAGGTGTAGCATGCAGGTCAATTTCTTTTCTTTCTTTTTCTTTCTTTCTTTTCTTTTCTTTTTTTTTTTTTTTTGACAGGCAGAGTGGACAGTGAGAGAGAGAGAGAGAGAGAGAGAGAGGTCTTCCTTTGCCGTTGGTTCACCCTCCAATGGCCACTGCAGCCGGCACGCTGCAGCCGGCGCATTGTGCTGATCCGAAGCCAGGAGCCAGGTGCTTCTCCTGGTCTCCCATGGGGTGCAGGGCCCAAGCACTTGGGCCATCCTCCACTGCACTCCCGGGCCACAGCAGAGAGCTGGCCTGGAAGAGGAGCAACCGGGAGAGAATCTGGCGCCCCAACCGGAACTAGAACCCGGTGGGCCAGCACTGCAAGGCGGAGGATTAGCCTATGGAGCTGAGGCGCCGGCACAGGTCAATTTCTTAGCTTGGCTCAGACAGGCACACAGCAAAGGGTGGATGAGGTTCCATCAGGATTACTCTTTCTTACGTGTCCACTACGCTGAGTTCTCCCTTGCGTGGGTTTTCATCTGACTTGGGCTTCCACAGGAGGAGCAAAGGATCAGCTCAGATCTCTCGTGTTATGAGCCCTTTGACATTATATTGTGGTTTTCTTCTTTTTCTTTCTTTGTAACTCCTCCCTCTCGGACCCTGACCCCCCTCACCTTGATTGTGAGTTTCTCAAGGGCTGAGAGGGAGTACACTTGTCACCTATCCCAGCCTCTTATTTAGGTCATGACTTGTAGTAAATGCCCATAAATGTGTCTTTTAAGTGATTTCATTTCTATATTGTGAGCAGATCTCATCTTTCTGTTTTTATTGAAGTCCAACATCCTGATCATTTGCTTGTTTCGGCAATGGAGTCTATGTTTATGAGGCATTCCTATAAGGCTGTGCTAAAACAACATCTCATCAAGTGTATATGCCTGGCAGGACTCTCATCCGGGGGGGGGGGGGGGCACCACGAGGCAAGGACTTGGTCTTCACCTGAATACCCCTCATGCTTTGGGAAGAATGGACTATTATGAAGACTTGTCTGCTGGACAGAAGAATGACCATCTATGTGGCCTGGAGAGGGCACTTAGAGGGCTCCTGTGCTTTTGTTTTTCCGCCTTGATGTTTCCTGCACAGATGACGTTGGGGGAAACTACTCCATGCCCCAAACCCTGGCCTGGTCCCCTGCTTTGGTTAGCCAGTCCCTCTCTCTTTTCAATTTGCTTTTTTCCAACCTTCTAAATGTTTTCAGGCAGGATCCACTTTGCCTGGCTACCAGGAGTAGATGCCAGTCTATGCCATGCCAATCTTCTGCTCCCTCTCTCCCTTATCCGTGGTGTTCAACTGTGTGATCCCTACCCCACCCTACTCTGTCCTTTCCAGTAGCACCCATCCCTAACAAACAGTATTTAGTTGGCCTCTCCATAAAGGGGGTCATGGCAAATCCAACTGTCTACAGCTAACTCCTTTTTTTTTTTTTTTAAGATTTATCTTATTTATTTGAAAGAGTTACAGAGAGAGGTAGAGACAGAGAGAGGTCTTCCATCCACTGGTTCACTCCCCAGATGGCCGCAACAGCTGGAGCTGCGCCAATCTGAAGCCAGGAGCCAGGAGCTTCTTCCAGGTCTCCCATGTGGGTGCAGGGGCCCAAGGACTTGGGCCATCTTCTACTGCCTTACCAGGCCATAGCAGAGAGCTGCATCGGAAGAGGAGCAGCCAGGACTAGAACCGGCGCCCATATGGGATGCCGGTGCCTCAGGCCAGGGCTTTAACCTGCTGAGCCACAGTGCCAGCCCCCACTAACTCCTAAAAACAAGAGAAGGCAAAGAACACTGATTCGAGTAGTGATTCATTTTTAAAAAAAAATAATTAAGCATTTTATTTGAATAGTTTTAGAACAGAAAAGTTTCATAGATAATGCAGAATTCCTATATATCTCTCTACCATTTTCCCCTGATATTAACATCTCACATTGCTGGGGTATATTTGTCATGAATTAAGTATTGGCGTCAATACCTTATGAACTAATTAAACTTTGATTCAGGTTTCAATGGATTCTCCTGCTGCCTCTTTTCTGCTGTAGGACCCCATGCAGGAGCCCCCATTATGTTTTGTCACTATATCGTCTCAGCCTCTAGTTTGCGATAATTTCTCAGATTTTTCTTGTTTTTGATGACCTGGACAGTTTTGATGAGTATTGGTCAGATATTTTATAGACTGTTGCTGAATTAAAATAAAATTTGTATTGAGATATAAATCACACACCATAGAATCCACCCGAAGCATTCACCTCAGTGGTTCTTAGTACAGCCATGGATGTATGCAACCATCTTCTCAGTCAATTTTAGAATATTTCCATCACCTTGAAAAGAAACTCTGTACCTTTTAGCTATCTCCTGCCCTTTCTTGTCAACACTGAGCCACTAATCTACATTCTGTCTTTATAGATTTGCCTACTCTAGACATTGCATATAAATGGAATAATACAATATATCGTCTTTTGTGCCTACTTCCTTTCATTATTATAATATTTTCAAAACTCATCCACCTTTTAGCATGCATTAATACTTTCTTCCTTTTTACTGCCAAATAATATTTCAGCATATGCATATACCACATTCTACCTAGCTATTTACCAGTTGATTGACATCTGGGTTGTTTCTACCCTTTGGCTTTTATAAATGATGTGACTATAAACATTTGGGTACAAGTTTTTGGGTGAACACACATTTTCATTTTTCTAAGGTATGTACCTAGCAGTGTCATCTGATAAATCTATGTTTAACCATTTGAAAAATGTCAGACTGTTTTCCCAAGTGGCTGTACCATTTTATTTTCCCTCTAGCACTGTATGAGATTCTGATTGCTATAAACTCACAATTATTATCTAAATTTTTGATTCCACTCATTCTACTTGATGTGTGATGGTATCTTGTGATTTAGATTTGCATTTCCCTGATGATTAATAGATGAGAATCATTTCATGTGCTTATTTGCCTGTCTTCTTTGAAGAAACATCTATTTAAATCCTTTGCATGTTTAAAAAGCAGTGTCTTTTTATTAATAAGTTGGAAAAGTTCTTTATATATTATGGATATAAGTCCTTTATCAGACATGATTTGCAAGCATTTTTTCCCATTCTGTGGGCTCTTTTCACTTTTTTGATAGTATCATGTAAAGCACAGAAGCTTTAAATTTTGATGAAGTTCCATTTATACATTTTTCTTTTATTGCTCATTCTTTTGGCATCATATTGAATAACCTCTTTCCAAATCTGAGGTCAGGAAGAATTATCCTTATATATATATATATATATTTGACAGGCAGAATGGGCAGTGAGAGAGAGAGACAGAGAGAAAGGTCTTCCTTTGCTGTTGGTTCACCCTCCAACGGCCGCCGCGGCTGGCGCGCTGTGGCCAGCGCACCGCGCTGATCCGAAGGCAGGAGCCAGGTGCTTCTCCTGGTCTCCCATGGGGTGCAGGGCCCAAGCACTTGGGCCATCCTCCACTGCACTCCTGGGCCATAGCAGAGAGCTGGCCTGGAAGAGGGGCAACCGGGAGAGAATCTGGCGCCCCAACAGGGACTAGAACCTGGTGTGCCGGCGCCGCAAGGTAGAGGATTAGCCTAGTGAGCCGCGGCATCAGCCTATCCCTATATTTTCTTTCATGAACCTTACAACTTTAGCTTTTCCATTTAGGTCTTTGATATGCTTTGGGATAACTTTTGTATATAAAGTCCTATTTCATCCTTTTGTCTGTGATGAGTCACTTGTCTAAACACCTTTGTTAAAAATACTACTCTTTTTCATTGAATGGTCTTGGCATCCTTGTTAAAAGTTAGCTGACCAGACTCATGGATTTAATTCTGGACACTCAGTTCTATTGCATTGATCTGTATGTCTATCTGTAACTAAATGTCAGATCACATTGTATATTATGCTTATTTGTATTAAGTTGGAAATTGTTGAGTGTGCATCCTCCAACTTGATTGTTTCACAAAATGGATTTTAGTGATTCTGTTTCCTTCCAATTGCATATGAATTTTTGGATCATTTTGTTAGTTTCTGCAAGAAAAACAAGTGGGGTTCTGATAGGGATTTCATTGAATCTGTAGCTTAGTTTGGGGAGTATTACAATCTTAAAAATCTTAAATTTTCCAATCCATCAACATCAGATGCTTTTCATTTTGTTTAGATCTTTTAAAATTTCTGTTTTATAAAAAATATTTATTTAAAAGGCAGAGTTACAGAGAAAGGAACACACACACACACACACACACACACACAGAGAGAGAGAGAGAGAGAGAGAGAGAGAGATCTTCCATCTGCTCCTTCACTCCCCGAATGGTTGCAATGACTAGAGCTGGGCTAGGCTGAAGCCATGAGCCTGGAGATCCATCTGCATCTCCAATGTGCGTAAAGGGGCCCAAGGACTCAGTCCATCTTCTGCTACTTTCCCACGTGCATTACCAGTGAGATGTATTCTAAGCGGAGCAGACGGGACTCATACTGCATCCAAATGGGCTGCCAGTATTGCAGGAGGCAGCTTTCAACCTGCTGTGCCACAATGCTGGCCCCAGATAATTTTAAATTTATTACAATGATTTTTTACAGTTTTCAGGGTGTAAGTTTTATGCTCCTTTTGTTATATCTATTCCTAACATTTTATTATTTTTTATTTCATTTTGGGATAATTCATTGTACTTATATAGAAATAAAATTGATTTTTGAATATTGGCTTTTTTTATCCTACTACTTTGCTGAAACTTATTTATTAGGTCTAGTAGTTTTTTTTATGACTTCTCTAAAATTTTCTGTGGACAAGATCATGTCATCTATGAATAGAGATGGTTTTACTTACTTTTCTCCAATCCAGGTGGCATTTGTTTGTTTTTCTTGACTGCATGGTCTGATTAGAATCCCTAGCAGCAAGCTGAACAGCAGTTGCAAGAGCAGACATTCCTGCTTTGTATGTGATCTTAGGAGAACGTATGCAGTATTTCACTATTAAGTATATTAGCTGTGGGCTTTCATAGGTTTCCTTTATCAGTTAGTGGAAGTTCCTTACTGTTCCTAGAATATTTCATATTTGAGAGACAGAGACAAAAAAGAGAAACAGGAAGAGAGCAAGAATGCTCTCATTCACTCTTTTACTCCTCACATGGCCAAGGTTGGGGCCAGGCTGGGGCCAAAACTAAGAACTGGGAGAACAATCCAAGTTTCCCAGGTGGGTGGAAGAATTCAAATTACTTGAGCCACCACTGCTGTCTTCCAGAATCTGCATTAGCAGGAAGCTGGAGTCAGGAGCCAGAACCCAATACTGAACCCAGATACTACAATGTAGAACACAGTTATATTAACTGGTATCATTTAATTGCTCAGCTAAGTGTTGCCACTGTTGCATTTTTTTTTTATCATGTAAGTATGATGAATTTTGTCAAAAGCTTTTTTTTCTTGACAAAAAAGACCTTGTGGAATTTTTTATTAATAGAGTACATTGCATTTATTGATTTTTGGATGTCAAGCCAATCTTGCATTCCTGAGATAAATCAAACTTGATTATGCTGTGTAACTTTAAAAATTTTGTTCTACTAAATACCACTGGTTGAACTCTTTAATTAACACACAATTATTCTTAGGTGTTTAACTGAAAAGTGATCCCTGTTAAATATAAGAGTGGGAATAAGAGAGGGAAGAGATGTACAATTTGGGACATGCTCAATCGGACTTGCCCCTAATGGTAGAGCTAGAAACATGCCAGGGAATTCTAAATCAATCCCATCAAGGTGGCATGTACCAATGCCATCTTACTACTCAAAATGATCAGATTCAGTTCATAATTGATCATAATGATAGGATTAAGTGTCAAAGAGATAACATAAACAAGACTAGTGTCTGCTAATAATTGATAGAATTAAAAAGGAGAGAATGATCCAACATGGGAAGCAGGATACACAGCAGACCCATAGAATGACAAATGCCCTAAACAGCATTCTGGCCTCAGAATAAGCCCTTAAGGCATTTGGATCTGGCTAAAAAGCCCATGAGAGTATTTCAGGCATGGAAAGCCAAGACACTGTGGAAAAAACAACAACAACAACAACAAAAACCTAAAATGAAAGATCTCTGTGAGTGAGATCCTAGCAGAAAGAATGGGCCATCAAAGAAGGAGGTATCTTTCTGTGAAAGGAGAACTTCCACTTTGATTATGGCCTTGTTTAAATAAGGTCGGAGTTTGTGAACGCAAGAGGCTTCCATAGCCTTGGCAGCTAATGACAAGAGCCTCGGGTGATTACTGACATCATAAATAAGAGTGTAAATTGTTAAATCAACAACAAGTGTCACTGTACACTTGCTCCCCATGTAGGATCTCTGTCCTTAATGTAGTACACTACGCGAATTAATGGTAAAACTAGTACTCAAACAGTATTTTATACTTTGTGTATCTGTGTGGGTGCAGTCTGTTGAAATCTTAGTATATGCCAAGTTGATCTTCTGTATATAAAGATAATTGAAAATGAATCTTGATGAAGAATGGGATGGGAGAGGGAGTGGCGATGGGATGGTTGAGGGTGGGAGGGAGGTTATGGGGGGAAAAGCCGCTATAATCCAAAAGTTTTGACATTTATATTTATCAAATAAAAGTTTTTTTTTTTTTTAAATAGTGTTGAGTTCAGTTTGCTAGTGTTTTCTTGAGAATCTTTCGATAAGATATCTCTTATCTATTCATAAGAGATACCGGTCTGTTGTTTTCTTCTTTGTATGTAATATATTTGTCTGGTTTTGGTATCAGAATAATACTATCCTCAAGGAATGAATTGAGAAGTGTTCCTCATATGCTGTTGTTTGGAAGAGTTGTGGAGACTGATATTAATTATTTAAATGTTTCATGGAAATTACCAATGAAATCATAGGAGCGTGATTTTCTTTGTGGATAGGTTTTTGGTTACTAATTTTGTGTCTTACATGTAGTTCTTTTTTGATTCTCAATCTATTCTTCAGTCAGTTTTGGTAGGCTTTTTTTTTCTAGATGCTAGTCTGTTTTATCTAGATTGTCTAATTTATTGGCATACAATTATTGATAATATTTTTGATACTGCTTTTTATTTCTGTAATATTAGTAGTAATGTCCCCCTCTTTCTCTTTTATTCTGTAAGCTTTTTAAATTTATCACTGTGAGGGGCTGGCACTGTGACATAGTGGGTTAAGCTGCCGCCTGCAGTGCCAGCATCCCACATGGACAACAGCTCAAGTCCCAGCTGCTCCACTTATGATCCAGCTCTTTGATATGGCCTGGGAAAGCAGGGGAGGATGGTCCAAGTCCTTGGGCCCCTGTACCCGCATGGGAGACCCAGAAGAAGTTCCTGGCTCCTGGCTTTGGATTGGCACAGCTCCAGCCGTTGCGGACAATTGGAGAGTAAACAGTGGATGGAGGACCTCACTGTCTCTGCCTCTCCTTCTCTCTCTGTGTAACTCTGACTTTCAAATACAATAAATAAATCTCTTAAAAAATTTTATTATTGTGAAACAATAGTTACCTATTTAATCAAAGTGCTATAAAGTTGTAAAGACAAATACAGAAAGTTACAAAGTTAAAGAAAAAAATCCTGGTATCTTATAAACAAATGATTCATTTTTCTTCTAAACAGATTCTTTTATAGAAAGCTTTTATTTAATAAATATAAATTTCATAGGTACAACTTTTGGAGTATAGCAGTTCTTCCCCCCATAACCACCCTCCTACCCCCAAACTGTCCTATTTCCTACTCTCTCTCCCATCCCATTCTTTAGTATGATTCATTTTTAATTATCTTTTTATACAGAAGATCAACTCTGTTAATCAAAGATTTTAACAGTTTGCACCCACACAGACACACAACGTATAAAGTACTGTTTGAAAACTAGTTTAACCTTTAATTAACATAGTATGACACATTAAGGGCAGAGGTCCTACATGGGGAGCAAGTACACAGTGATTCTTGTTTTTGATTTAACAATTGACACTTTTATTTATTTATTTATTTGACAGGTAGACAGTGAGAGATAGAGAGAAAAGTCTTCCTTCCTTTGGTTCACTCACCAAATGGCCAGTGCTGCACCAATCTGAAGTCAGGAGCCGGGTGCTTCTTCCTGGTCTCCCAAGAGGGTGCAGGGACCCAAGCACTTGGGCCACCCTCACTGCCCTCCTGGGACACAGCAAATAGCTAGACTGGAAGAGGATCAACCAGGACTAGAACTCAGTGCCCATATGGGATGATGGTGCCGCAGGCAGAGGATTAACCAAGTTAGCCACAGTGCCAGCCCTGACACTCTTATTTATGATGTCAGTGGTCACCCTAGGCTCTTGTCATGAATTACCAAGGCTATGGAAGCCTCCTGAGTCCACAAACTCTGATATTATTTAGACAGGGATGAAATCAAAGTGAAAGTTCTGCCCTCTCTTCAGAGCAAGGTATCTTCTTCTTTGATGACCCCTTCTTTCCACTGGGATCTCACCTCCAGAGATCTTTCATGTAGGTCATTTTTGCCACAGTGTCTTGGCTTTCCATGCCTGAAATACTCTCATAGGCTTTTTAGCCAGATCCAAATGCCTTAAGGGCTGATTCTGAGGCCAGAGTGCTGTTTAGAGCATTTGTCATTATATGAGTCTGCTGTGTGGCCTGCTTCCCATGTTGGATCGTTCTCTTTAATTCTTTTTTTTTTTTTTTGACAGGCAGAGTTAGACAGTGAGAGAGAGAGAGAGAGAGAAAGGTCTTCCTTTTTCCATTGGTTCACCCCCCCCCCCCCCAAGTGGCCACTAAGGCCAGTGTGTTGTGGCTGGTGTGCTGCGCTGACCCAAAGCCAGGAGCCAGGTGCTTCCTCCTGGTCTTCCATGCAGGTGCAGGACCCAAGGACCTGGGCCATCCTCCACTGCACTCCCGGGCCACAACAGAGAGCTGGACTGGAAGAGGAGCAACTGGGACAGAACCAGCGCCTCAACCGGGACTAGAACCTGGGGTGCCGGCACCGCAGATGGAGGATTAGCCTAGTGAGCTGCAGCGCTGGCCTCTTCTTTTTAATTCTATGTATTATTATACACAGACAGTTGGTCTTGTTTATGTGATCTCATTGACACTCAATCCTATCTTTATGATCAATTATGAACTTAAACTGATCACTTTAACTAGTAAGATGGCATTGGTAGGTACTTATTTTCAAGAAAAAAAAGATGTATTTATTTGAAAGGCAGAGTTACAGAGAGAGAGGGCAGAGAGAGAGAGAGAGAGAGAGATCTCCAAATCCTAATTTAATGGGATTTGGAGGCCTGCGCCGTGGCTCAACAGGCTAATCCTCCGCCTAGCGGCGCTGGCACACCAGGTTCTAGTCCTGGTCGGGGCACTCTGCCTGTCAAAAAAAAAAATAAATAAATAAATAAAAATAAAATAAAAAACTAGGGTTTGGAGTCCCATGGCAAGTTTTACCATTAGTTAGTGTAGTGTAATTCATTTACTGTTTGTTCAAAATATTAGCATAGTAAATAGAATTAATCTTAATAATTAGTGTAGTTCAGGAGTGTCAATTGGTAAAGTCAACAACAGGAGTCACTGTGCACTTACTCCTCATGTAGGATCTCTATCCTTAATGTGCTGTACATTGAGATTTAATGCTATAACGAGTACTCAAACAATATATTTCACTTTGTGTTTCTATGGGGGTGCAAACTGTTGAAATCCTTACTTAATGCATACTAAACTGATCCTCTGTAAAAAAAAAAAAAAAAGAAATTATCAATTCCCAACTTGACTCTCACTGGGATTAAACATGACAATAGGTCTGCTCTGATTTCATCATCATTTAAAAAAATCATCTATTATTTTTCACTTTATGTTTCTGTGTGGGAGCAAACTGTTGAAATCCATACTTAATGTATACTAAGCTGATCTTCTGTATATTAAGATAATCGAAAATGAATCTTGATGTGAATGGAAGGGGAGAGGGAGTGGGAAAGGGGAGGGTTGTGGGTGGGAGGGACGGTATGGGGGGGAAGCCATTGTAATCCATAAGTCGTACTTTGGAAAATTATATGCATTAAATAAAAGTTAAAAAAAAAATTATAAAACTTACAAATAAAACTAGCTTCCTAGCCTAAAAAAAAAAAAAAATAATTAGTGTAGTTCATATACTGTTGTTTTGTCTGTTCTTTTTAGTGATGTTTATTTTGTTCCTTTTGTTTTGTTTTGTTTTCCCTTTTTTCTTCCCCACAAATTTTTGCTTTTTATATATGTGTATTTTATTTAAAAATCTCATTTCTTTTTTGATGTCTCTTGTTGTTTTCATAATATCACATAGTGAATTAGAACTGGTCTTATTGATTAGTATAGTGAAGTTCATATACAGTTTATTTTTTGTCTATTTGTTCTTTAAGAGCTTTATTTTTTTACTTTTTATTGTTAGTTTAAAAAAAAGTTTTACCGTTAAGGGGTAAGCCTGAAGGAATGTGTGCTGAACTTTACATCTCCTCCCTCTCTTATTCACACTCTTATTTTTAACAGGGATCAATTTTCAATTGGATTTAAACACCTAAGTATAATTCTGTGCTAAGTAAAGAGTTCAACCAATGGTATTAAGTAGAAAAAGTAAATACTGAAAAGAATAAAATATTAAGCTATTCCTCGACAGTCAGGACAAGGGCTGATCAAGTCATCACTTCTCATAGTGTCAGTTTTGCTTCTACAGTTTTCCTTTTAAGTGCTCAGTTAATTGTCACAGATCAGGGAAAACATACAATATTTGTCCCTTTGAGACTGACTTATTTCACTCAGCATGATGTTTTCCAGATTCCTCCATTTTGTTGCAAATGACCAGATTTCATTTTTTTTTTCTGCTGGGTAGTATTCCATAGAGCACATATCCCATAATTTCTTTATCCAGTCTTCTGTTGATGGGCATTTAGGTTAATTCCACTAAACAAAGATTATTTTTAAGGAAAAAAGATGTATTTATTTGAAAGGCAGAGTTACAGAGAGGGCACAGAGAGAAAGAGCGAGGCAGAGAGAGAGAGAGGCAGAGAGAGAGAGAGAGAGAGAGAGAGATCTTCTATCTGTTGGTTCACTCCCCAAATGGCCTCAATGGCCAGGGCTGAGGTAGGTTGAAGCCAGGAGCCAAGAGTCTCCTCTGGGTCTTCCATGAGGGTGCAGGGGCCCAAGCATCCTTGGGCTGATTTTTCAGGTGCATCAACATGGACCTGGTTTGGAATTGGAGCAGCCAGGACTCAAACTGTCTGATAAGGGACACTGGTATCGCAGGAGACAGCTTAATCCATTACACCACAACAGTGGTCCCCTAAACAAAGATCTTAATAAAGACAACATGAAGCACTAGAAATTATTTTGATAAAACACGACATGTTCCTAAAGGTAAAAAAGATCTTTCACTATTTCTTATTAATAGAAGATGCCAATATTCGAAGAAAACCTTGTTGTTATAACCAAAAGGACCACATTCTAATTTTGTGTCTGTGTGCTTTCTTATCTTTTGCATTTAAAAATTATTATTTACCTTTTTAAACATCTTGTCAAATTCACTTCAAGTGTAGTCATTACACAAATCTATATCATCTACACTGTTTTTTCTTGAAGACAGAGACATTGATATCACAGAGTGGGGAACTCATGACAATGGTCGTAACATGGGGGAAGGAAGAGTATAATGTCATTTACTTGATATGATTCACTGGAGCAATATATATAACTAAATACCAAATGAAATGATATCCACCCCACTGCTCTATACATTAACTTCCACAAATAAGAGAAAAACGTGTTTGTTTTCTGTGTCTGGCCCATTTCATTTGGCATAGTGACCTGCAGCTGCATCCATTTTTGTTGCGAATGTCAGGAGTTCATTCTTTTTATGACTGAGTAATAGTTCATCTTATGTATGTACCACATTTCTTTATTCAATAGATGCCTCGGTTGATTCCATATCTCTGCTTTTGTCCCCTCTTTCATTTATGGCTCTAACAATTTGAGTCTTCCCTCTTGTTTTTCTGGTGAAGCTAGCTAAAGATTTGTCAACTTCGTTAGTGTGTTTGGAGATGCAGTTTTTTATTTTATTGATTTTTCTTCGTTGCTCTTATTTTTCTACTTCATTAATTTCTGCTCTAATTTTAATTACTTCCTTCCTTCTGTTTGCTTTGGGCATAGTTTGCTCTTCTTTTCCAGTGCCATAAGGTAGAATGGTGAGTCATTGCTTTGAGACCTTTCTTCTTTTTAAATATAAGCAGGCACAGCTACAAATATATTTGTAGCCATTTATTTTGCTACACTTCATGGGTTTGCTATGTTATATCTTCATCTTAAGATTTATCTTTTGATTTCATCTTGGACCCATAAGTTATTTCGAAGTGTGTTGCCTACTTTCCACATATTTTCAAGTTTCCCAAATTTCTTCTCTGTTATTAATTTCTAATTTTATTTCATTGTGTGTGGAGGCCATTGCCTGAGATATTCCTATCCATATAACATTTTTTAAAAAAGAGATTTATTTATTTATTTGAAAGGCAGAATCACAGAGAGGCAGAGGCAGAGACAGAGAGAGAGAGGTCCTCCATCCACTTGTTCACTTCTCAGATGGTTGCAATGGCTGGAGTTGTGCTGATCTGAAGGCAGGAGCCAGGAACTTCTTCCAGGTCTCCCACACAGATGCAGGGGCCTGGGGACTTGGCCATCTTCTACTGCTTTACTAGGCTGTAGCAGAGAGCTAGATTGGAAGTGGAGCAGCCTGGACTTGAACCAATGCCAATATGTGAAGCTGGTACTGCAGGTGTTGGCTTTGCCTGCTAGGCCACAGCACCAGTACCTCTATCCATATGACTTTCTTGAGGTTTATTTTGTGGGCTATCATATCCTCTGTTCTTTTTTTTAAATATTTTATTTATTTATTTGAGAGGTAGAGTTACACACAGAGGGAAACACAGAGAGAAAGATCTTCCTTCCATTGGTTCACTCCCCAAATGGCCGCAATGGCTGGAGCTGCGTCTATCTGAAGCCAGGAGCCAGGTGCTTCTTCCTTTTCTCCCATGCGGGTGCAGGGGCCCAAGGACTTGGGTCATCTTCTACTGCTTTCCCAGGCCACAGCAGAGAGCTGGATTGGAAGAGGGGCAACTGGGACTAGAACTGGTGCCCATATGGGATGCCCGCACCGCTGGAGGATTGACCTACTGCGCTGCAGCACCGGCCCCTTTATGCTCTGTTCTTGAGAATGCTCCTTAAACACTGAGAAGAATCTCCACTCTGCAGCTGTTAGATGGAGTAATGTATAGATCTCAGGTCCACTTGATTTATAGTTTAGTTGAAGTCTTCTATTTCCTTGTTGGTCTTCTGCTCATTTTCTTAATGCATTATTTAAAGTAGGGTACTCAAGTTATCTAATTATGACTGTTGAATTGTCCATTACTTCCTTAATTTCTGTTAGTTTTTGCTCCACGTATTTTGGTGCTCTGTTGCTAACTGCATATTTGCTCATAATTGTTATAGCTCCCTGAAGGACTGGTCATTTTCTAATTATAAAATGTCCATTTCTACCTTTCAAACTTTTTTGCTTCAAAGTTTGCCTTGTATGATATAATTATAGCCATTCCAGCTTTCTTATGGTTGCAACTTCATGACATGTAACTTTTCTTTAACTTTCAATATATTTTGGTCCTTGAATATGAAGTGTGTCTCTTGTAGATGACATATAGTTGGTCTCTGCTTTTATGCCCAGTGTGAAAATATCTTTTATACAGACTGTAAATATAACCATATCTAATATTACTGTTTATATAGTATGACTTACACCTTCCATTTTCTCTTATCTTTGTCATCCCCCTATTCTATGCTTTCTTTTGCATTAAGTGACTATTTTCTAAGTACCATTTTATTTTTTTATTTTATTTTTATTTATTTATTTTTTTTTTGACAGGCAGAGTGGACAGTGAGAGAGACAGAGAGAAAGGTCTTCCTTTGCCGCTGGTTCACCCTCCACTGGCCGCCGTGGCCAGCGCGCTGCAGCTGGCGCACCGCACTGATCCGAAGGCAGGAGCCAGGTGCTTCTCCTGGTCTCCCATGGGGTGCAGGGCCCCAAGCACTTGGGCCATCCTCCACTGCCTTCCCGGGCTACAACAGAGAGCTGGCCTGGAAGAAGGGCAACCGGGATAGAATCTGGCACCCTGACCGGCTTTTTCAATTATTTCCTTATGGGTTGCCATAGGGACCATATACATCTTCTCTAAAATAACATCGCATGTATGCAAAGTTAATTCTAGTGAGCTATAGGAATGTTAGTTCTGTGTAACTGTATTCTCTATGCTCCTTCTTTCTGGTATTATTATTATTATACATAGTACATGTATAAATATTAGAAGCTCAATAATACATTTTTATATCTTTTATTTCATATAATTTTATGCCTCTAGAAGAAATTAACAAAAGAGGAAAACAAGTATATATTTATAGCTTTTATTATATTTAACCCTTTTATTTTATCATTCCTGATTCTTTTTTTTTTTTTTTTTTTTTTTTTTGACAGGCAGAGTGGACAGTGAGAGAGAGAGACAGAGAGAAAGGTCTTCCTTTGCCGCTGGTTCACCCTCCACTGGCCGCCGTGGCCAGCGCGCTGCAGCTGGCGCACCGCACTGATCCGAAGGCAGGAGCCAGGTGCTTCTCCTGGTCTCCCATGGGGTGCAGGGCCCCAAGCACTTGGGCCATCCTCCACTGCCTTCCCGGGCTACAACAGAGAGCTGGCCTGGAAGAAGGGCAACCGGGATAGAATCTGGCACCCTGACCGGCTTTTTCAATTATTTCCTTATGGGTTGCCATAGGGACCATATACATCTTCTCTAAAATAACATCGCATGTATGCAAAGTTAATTCTAGTGAGCTATAGGAATGTTAGTTCTGTGTAACTGTATTCTCTATGCTCCTTCTTTCTGGTATTATTATTATTATACATAGTACATGTATAAATATTAGAAGCTCAATAATACATTTTTATATCTTTTATTTCATATAATTTTATGCCTCTAGAAGAAATTAACAAAAGAGGAAAACAAGTATATATTTATAGCTTTTATTATATTTAACCCTTTTATTTTATCATTCCTGATTCTTTTTTTTTTTTTTTTTTTTTTGACAGGCAGAGTGGACAGTGAGAGAGAGAGACAGAGAGAAAGGTCTTCCTTTGCCATTGGTTCACCCTCCAATGGCCGCCGCGGCTGGCGCGCTGCAGCTGGCGCACCGCGCTGATCCGATGGCAGGAGCCAGGTACTTATCCTGGTCTCCCATGGGGTGCAGGGCCCAAGCACCTGGGCCATCCTCCACTGCACTCTCTGGCCACAGCAGAGAGCTGGCCTGGAAGAGGGGCAACTGGGACAGAATCTGGCGCCCCGACCGGGACTAGAACTCCGTGTGCCGGTGCCGCAGGCGGAGGACTAGCCTAGTGAGCCACGGCGCCGTCCCCTGATTCTCTTCATTTGCTTCTGTGGATTCCAGTTACCATTTGGAGTCATTTCCTAAGCCCAATACAGCTTTTTCCCCCCCAGTTCTTTTGTGGTGTTGTTGGACAATATATTATTTTTCTCCATGTTATAAGAGCAGCAGTACATGGAATGCACATTGTTTTATAAAATTATATCTTAAATGAGTTAAGAGGATAGAAATATACATTTCCAATATCCTTTCTAATTACATAATTACCTTTACCACTCCTTTCTATTTTGTAGTGTGGATTCAAATTACTGTCTGGGGTCACTTGCTTTGCTAATAATTAATTCAATTGTTGTTTATCTGGGAATATCTTTATTTTGACTTCCTTTTGGGAAGGTAGCTTTGTTGGACATAGGCTTCTTGAACACTTTGAATGTGATCTCACTGCCTCCTGGCCTCCACTGTTTCTGTCGAGAATTCTACTGTTAATCTTACTGAGGTTTCCTTGTGATGGGCCATTTCTTTTTCTTGCTGCATTCATGACTTTCTCCTTATCTTTAGCTTTCAATATTTATTTATGTGTCTATTTCTATTTGATTTGAAGTTCATCGAGATCTCCAAAATTGAATGTATGAATTAGTGTTTTTCAGCCATTATTTTTTTCAAGATTTGTTTATTTATTTGAAGGCAGAGTTACAGAGAGGCAGAGGCAGAGAGACAGAGAGAAAGAGAGACAGACAGACAGAGAGAAAGAGAGAAAGAGAGAGAGAGAGAGGTCTTCTACCTGCTGGTTCACTCCACAGTTGGCTGCATTGGCCAGAGCTGCAGTGATCCAAAGCCAGGAGCCAGGAGGTTCTTCTGTGTTTCCCATGCAGATGCAGGGGCCCAAGGACTTGGATCATCTTCTACTGCTTTCCCAGGCCACAGCAGAGAGCTGGATCAGAAGTGGAGCAGCTGGGACTCAAACTGGCACCCATATGGGATGCTGGCATTGCAGGTGGCAGTTTAACCCACTGTTCCACAGTGCTGGCCCCACCATAATTTTTTCAAATAACTTTTTCTGCTTATTTTTCTTCCCTCACCTTTATGTACTCCCAGTGTGCTTATATGGTGTTTAGTGTTGTCTCATGTTTGCCTGATGCTCTGTTCATTTTTTTCATTATTTTTTTCTGTTCAGATTTTGTAAACATTACCAATCTATCTTTGTGTTTTCTTATTCTTTCTTCTGCCACTTCAAATCTACTATTGAGTCTTGCTAGTGAGTTTTTCATTTTGATTATGATACTTATCAATTCCAGAATTTCCACTTGGTTCTTTTTGAAAAATAAACATAATTTCTCTCTTTATTTGATGCAACATTGTCTTGTACATACCTTTATTTCCTTTAACCATGGTTTCCTTTAGTTTTTTGAGCATTTTTATTTTAATTACTACTTTGAAATCTGTGCCTGTGAAATTTGGCATCTGGTCACTGTCACAGTAATTTCTTCTGTCTCTTTTTCTTTTCTAGTGTGTGGGTCATATTGTTTCTTTCAGGTATCATAGATTTTGTTAGAAACGGTACATATTAGATAATGTCTCAGGGCATCTCTGGGCACTAGTTTCACCAGAGATTATCTGCTTGTTTATTTTTTAGTGGCTGGCTAGATTATTTTAGTGAAATTTGTTCCTATTCCTCTTCCTCCACTCACCCCTTCCCCAGTGTGGACTCCAGGGCTCAGTGTTCAGTAAGCCCGAGTCACTCTGGGATAATACTGATTTTCCCTGAGCTTTCTTTGATGGTTTCTCTCTTTCCTTGACCACATGCAGCTGTTAAAGTCATTAATTGCCAGCTGATTGCTCCATTGTTTTCAAAAAATGCACTGGGCACAAATTACTTCATAGTCTAACCGAATCAGATTTGGCTCCTTTGAAAGGAAAATTGTAAGGTCAGGTGTTTGCAGTTTTTTCTTCTCTCAGGAGGCCAAGATGTCTTTTCCCTTTTTTGTCCAGCAAAAATTAGTTGTCTTATAGCTAAGTCTGTTCCCCGTGACTACCCAATCTCTCGTCCCAATGCCTTACAATATAGCTTGCCCTGTTTTTGAGGGCAGCTTTAGACTTGAACGCCTTCACACTGTTGCAAAAGAAGTCAGTTCCTCTGGGGAGAGGTTTGGAGCTTTGTTCTCCGGCCTGCTTCTCCCCTAGGCAAAATCTGTAAGCCACAGTTGCCTTCTGGTGCAGGGAGCAGGGACAATGATGTGTTTTTCTGAGCAACATCCTTGCTTTAGAAGCTGAGTGCTCTGTGGGTGGAGGACGTGGGGAGCGAGTGGGTAACAGCCCCAGTCTCCTCATTTTCCCTCTCTTGGAAAAGAGCCCCAGATGCACAACCCAAGTACAACTGGGACCCCAATATTCTCAGAAGTGCCATCTCCAAGGCAAGACCTCTGTTACACAAACAGGGGCTGGCTTGGAGAAGGAAGCCCCCAGTTCTTGGCCACACTCCCCCAGAACTTAGCCTCAGCAATAAGTAGCTGGGGGAAATGAGAAATGATGCTGTGTGCCCACGGTCACTCTGGGATGACACTGACTTTAATGGGGAAACAGCCCCAGGGAACTAGCCCTCTGAGTGGTAGGGGAAGAACAAGGAACCTCGGGTTCTCAGCTGGAGCAGTTCGGAGTAGAGCCTCCACTGAGTGGTAGGAGGGGAGGATGGGGGTACATCTTGATTCAAATACTACTAACTCTTAGATTTCTTACTGAGTTTTACTAGGTTTTCATGAATAAACATTTCTTCATTTGCTATACTCCAGTAGGACTATTTGCAGAGATCTTAAATTACTGTTTTTAAAAATAATTTTCAGCAGTTTGGCTGAGAAGTGGGTCTTCAGAACTCCTCATGCTGTCGTGCTACAAGTGGAACTCCTCAATCTAGGGTAGTGATTCTCAGTAGGAGGGGGCACTGGGAGGGCATATCAGAATCCCCTGCTCAGCAACACAGCGAGTCACTGGTGCATGAACTACAGGGACAAGTGATAGTATGACATCTGCCTTGGGGGTGTTGGGATGAGAAGAAGGCTAAAAATAAAGGGAGTTCTTTCCTGTGTCTTATAGAGAGACACAGATATGTTGCCTTTACAGTAAATGCCCGTTGATCCTAAGTGGAGACAAGTACAGTTTAATAGTTAAAGTGGTGTAAGGGATTAAAAATACAGTTTCTATATTCAAATTGCGTGGGCTTGCTTCTTGTCTTCATCTTTATTAGTTGTCTGACTTTAAGCAAGTTACTTAGCCTTTCTGTGCATCTGTAAAATGGGACTAAGATAATATTTTTTACCTTAAATATCGGCCATCAGGAGGTCAAGCATAGGATAGGCTTTTGTTTTTTGTTGGATGGATAAATGGAATTGTCTAATGACAAACGTGGAATATCGGTTTTCAAAGAAAGAATTAATAATGCATTCAATTATGATCAGTGTAGTTAAGTGTTTCTGGGGGTGATTCAGAAAGCACTTAAGCATTTTACAGGAATCAAGCATCATGCCTCTGAGAGGAAGAGGTGAGGGTGATGGACTGAGTCCAACCTGGCCGGATGAGATCCCCAGGAAGTTGATTTTGTAATGAACCCTTAAAATCTGTTTAGCTTGCTTCTTTATCTCCTTTCTAAAATAAGGGTGCAGAATGTATGAAGGAAAAAAGCTCTATTGTTAAGATGCTTTGTCTTTGGGGTTTGCTTGTGATACAAACACAACAGGTAGCCCAGCATTTCCTGGAGGGTTGGATTAGATCAGCCATAAGGTCTGCTCCCCTCCTGAGGGTGTGTGGTCCTTTGTATCAGCATCATCAATACTTCTTCCTCCAACATCTCACGGATTGTGCTGCCAAGAAGCAGCCCCACAGAGCCACTTCAGAGCAGGAAAGCTTACTCTTTCTCCTTCTGTGATCATTATAAATTCATCATTTCCAGCTGCTCCTGAACGCCTTTTCTACCTTTCTTCTTTGTGCTTTACAAATTGTGTAGCTTGGGGGTGGGAAGGGGATAACTCTAGTAGGGAAGCTGTTGCCAAAAACATAAAATGAGAAGAACCACTTTTCTTTGTTTCAAATCTGCCATCTCAAAGGATTTCTTTTATTTTTTTTCCCTGTTAAATTACATTTCCTAATTAGGTCATGCCACTAGAGGTGACCTACATTTCACAAGCCAACAAAGCAACACCAGAGAGGCAGGAAATGGGTGGGAGAGAAAGAAATATGGCTCCAAAATGGCTTCAAGTGCAGCATCTCTCCCGTGTTGCATTGTGACAGGAATTCCATCCACTTGGCCCTTAAATAAGAGATGTGCTTGTTGGTTCACTGCAGTATTCTGAACACTTACCTAATGGGATACGCTATGCTCAATCACTCATTCACACGTGTTCACTAGGCAGGTGGTATGTGAGTGTACTTTAAAAAGTTCATAGAAAATGAATTTAAAAGACAAGTTTGGGGGCCAACGTGTCGTAGCAGGTAAAGTCACCACCTGAGATGCTGACATCCTATACAGATGCGGGTTTGAGTCCCAGCTGCTCCCTGCTAATGCACCTGGGAAAGCAGCAGAGGATAACCCAAGTGCTTAAGCCCCTGAACTCATCAGGGAGACCTGGAAGAAGCTCCTGGCTCCTGGCTTCAGCATGGCCCAACCCTGAATTGCCGCCATCTGGAGAGTGAACCAATGGATGAAAGATGTCTTTCTCTGTCCTCTCCCAACTCTGCCCCCATGACTCTGCTTTTGAAATAAATAAATAAATCTTTAAAAAGATAAGCTTATTTTGGTACAAAAAATTTGATATCCCATGCATATGAGGAGTCTTCAAAAAGGTAATGGAAAATTTCTATGTTTTTCATAATGTCACAATTTTGGCACCAAAATAAACTTATCTTTTAATTCCATTTCCACAAGCCTTTATATACTTGATACCTGTCCTCAAAGAATTGGCAATATAGTTGAAAAATCAAGATCTCCCCAAGAAGATTTTTTTTTTTTTTTTTTTTGGACAGGCAGAGTGGATAGTGAGAGAGAGAGACAGAGAGAAAGGTCTTCCTTTGCCGTTGGTTCACCCTCCAATGGCCGCCGCGGCCGGCGCGCTGCGGCCGGCGCACCGCGCTGATCCGATGGCAGGAGCCAGGAGCCAGGTGCTTTTCCTGGTCTCCCATGGGGTGCAGGGCCCAAGCACCTGGGCCATCCTCCACTGCACTCCCTGGCCACAGCAGAGGGCTGGCCTGGAAGAGGGGCAACCGGGACAGAATCCGGCGCCCCGACCGGGACTAGAACCCGGTGTGCCGGCGCCGCTAGGCGGAGGATTAGCCTAGTGAGCCGCGGCGCCGGCCCCCAAGAAGATTTAAGAAACAAAAAGGCAATATATGATAATAGGGCTTGTATTAATTATTTACAGCTACAGAATAAATTATCCCATAACCTATTATCTTAAAACAATAGCTTTTTATTATTTCACATAGGTTCTGTGAGTTCAGGGTTCAAGAGTTGGCATGTTGGTTTTGGCTTAAGACCTCTGACAAGTTGGCGGTGTCAAGAACTTAAGACTACAGCCATCTGAAGCCTGCATAGGGTTGGAGGATCTGCTCCAAGTTTGCTCATTTATATTAATTCTGAGTCTCAGATGGCTCTTGGCAGGAGGCCTCAGTTTCTCTCCAGGGGAACTCTCCCATACGGATTCCAGAGTATTCTTGTGACACAGTACCTGGCTTCCCTGAGAGTGAATGG
This sequence comes from Oryctolagus cuniculus, assembly GCF_964237555.1. Lineage (NCBI taxonomy): Eukaryota > Metazoa > Chordata > Mammalia > Lagomorpha > Leporidae > Oryctolagus > Oryctolagus cuniculus. The sequence goes on from NC_091434.1 coordinate 32,576,400, forward strand.
TTTAGAGGTCCAGGCAGAAACTGCAATGTCCTCTGTGATCTACCCCCAGAAACCGCCCAGCATTTATATAGCATGCTGCTGGTAATGATGGTCAGTCCTATCACAGTGGACGAGTACTATACCAAGGAATTAATGAGATAGGGATCACTGGCAACCATGGAGGAGGCAGGTTACCACAGGGGCCAAATGATTTATTCAGAATTTAGGAGCTATAGAAATTAGAAAGAGCAGTGACTATGGGTAGGAGTCATCTAGGAGTTTCCTAGGGCTACCCTAAGAAGTTGCTACAAACTAAGCAGTTTGAAAGAGCAGAAACTTATTCCCTTGTAATTCTAGACTCTAGAAGTTCAAAATCAAAACAAACTGTTACAAGCTTCTCACTGGAGGCTCTAGAGGAGAATCTTTGCTTGTCTCTTTCCTAGCTTCCAGTGGTACCTGGCTCTCTATGACACTCCTTGGCTTGTATACACATCACTCCATTCTCTGTGTCGAGCTTTTTAAAAACAGAATTTTTTAAAATTTATTTGAGAGAGAGAGAGAGAGAGAGAATAAAGAGAGAGAGCACTCCTATCCACTGGTTCATTCTCCATACAACCACAAGTTCTGGGGGCAGTCAGGAGCCAAGAATGCAATCCAAGCTTCCTACATGACTAGCAGGAACCCCATTACTTGAGCAATTACTACTGTCTCTTGGGATCTGCACTGGTGGGAACCTGGAGTCAGGAGCCAAAGCTGGGAATTGAACCCAGGCACTCTGATGTAGGACATAGGCATCTAAATCACTAGGCTAAAGGCCACTCCCTCTGTGTTCCTCTTTGCATGGTATTTTTCCTTTTTGTGTGTCTTCACATCACCTTCTCCTAGGGATACCAGACACTGTAGTTAGGTTCCACCCTATTCCATTATGGCCTCATCTTAACTAATTACATTTGCATCTTCTTTCCAAATAATGTACAAGGGCTTAGAACTTCAACATATCTTTTCAGGGAACACGATTCAACCCATAAGTAGTCAGAAAAAGGGAGCATTAGGAAATAGAGTCAGACTTTGATGTAAGTAAGATTCGGATGGAAAAAGAATCATATTCTAGGTGGATGAGGTGAGGTGGCAAGAGAATAAAGGAGAACGAGAAGGAGAGGGTAAGAATCCATGAGCTCTTTCAGCAAAACCACACACAAGTAATTGGACACATAATGCTCATACATACTTATGGGGTACAGTATGATAATTCAATACATGAATACATTGTATAGTGATCAAATCAGAGTCATTAGCATTTACATCTCCAGAAACATTAATCATTTTAATGTATTGGGAAACTTTGGATCCTTTTTTTCTCTAGTTCTTTTGAAATATAGATTGTTGTGGATTATAATTACCCTGCTAGGCAATAGAATCCCAGAATGAATTCCTCCTGTGTTTTGATGCCCCTTATCTAATCTCTCTCTATCTCTTCCTCCCAACCTTTCCCAGTCTACTCTCTTCTTTGAGAAGAGTTTTATGTAACAGAAGCAGTGGGATTTTGACTTTAAAAATCAGGTTATGGATATACCAAAAAAAATCTTAAAAGATCCACTAAATGGTTTGGACTTTTCCTCCAGGCAATGATGAATCACTGAGTGCGCACTCTCTCTTTCTCCCTCTCTCTGTTATTTATTTTTATTATATAACTGAGGTATAATATACAGTGAAGTGCACAGTCCTCAATAAATTTTAGACATGAATACACATGACTACCTCTGGACTCAACAATTTGGATATTCCAGAAGTTGCATTCTGTACCCTCTATTGAGTCAATATAATACCCCAGAAATAACCACTATTCTCACACTATCACCATAGAGTAGCCTGTTCTTAAATTCATAAAATGGAATCATACTGTAAATACTCTTTTATGCCTAGTTCCTTTTGCTAATCATTATCTGTCAGTTAACTATATTGTTGTGTGTAAGAGTAGTTGGTCCTTCTTATTGCTGTGTAGTAACATGTTGTAGTAATATATCACATTTCATTTATCTTTTCTACTGTGGACAAGCACAATTAAGACTTTTTGAGTTCCCATAAGACTTTATTTACAAAAATAGGAAATTGGATGGATTTGACCTCCAGGCTGTAGTTTGCTGGGTGTTCTTCCTGAGAAGGGGACCTATTACATATTAATTACTGAGATACAGGGTCAAATAGCAAGGATGGGTGACTAGTGAATGTGGAAAGAACAAAAGTAAGAAGTAATAGTAACACTTACTACCTAAGACTTTTTAATGTATGGAATGGCCAATGAAAAGAGGAATTGTTCCTGAAATTCTTGTTGGCTAAAAGAATAAATAATCTTCACGTGGATTTAATTGGTAGAAAAGCATTTCTAAAACTTTAGGATACATAGTACCACATTGGGAGAGCTTCTTAAACATTCCTGGGGTGGGTGTGTGGCACAGAGTGTTAAGCCACCACTTGGGATACCTGCATCCCATATCAGAGAGCTGGCTTGAGCCCTGGCCACTTTATTTCTGATCCAGTTTCCTGCTAATGTGCCTGGGAAGCCAGCAGATAATGTTCCAAATACTTGGGTCGCTACCACTCATGTGGGAGACTGAGATGGAGCTCCAGGATTCTAGCTTCCACCTATCCTAGCCCCTGCTGTTGTGGGCATTTGGGGAGTGAACCAAGGGATGGGAGATCTCTCTCCATCTCTCCCTCTCTTTCTGTCACTCTGCCTTTCATATAAATAAATCTTTTAAAAATAATTCAGATCCTACATGGCAACCCCAGATATTCTGAAACAAGTCTGGATTCTGGGAATTACTCATTTTTAATAAGTTCCCTTGATAATTTTGTTGGAGGTGATCTTTGGCCACCCTTTGAGAAATATTGAAAAAGAGCTTGAATTAAGGAGACAGGAATTAAACAATCTCATTAGTTTTCTTACTCATATGTGTTAATTATGGCCTGAACTAGGATTTTTGCCCTGGGAATGGAAAGGAGGGGGCAGAGATGAGATGAGCAAGACAGAAGGAAGACTCAACAGGCACTGTTGACAGACTGCCAGTGAGGAGTGAGGAAGACAGATGAGTCTAAAATGACTCCAAGGTATCACGCCTGGGTGACTGCACAAAGGTGATATCATTTACAGAAATAGGAAAGTCATACTAAGGGACTCATTTGATGGATCTGATTGACTCAGAGCAGCCCTATTGTTTGGGAAATGATGTAGACTTGTCACAATATTTACATGCAATTGAGGATGCTGTGCTGAGGGCCTCGGTTACTTCTGCTCACACTCCTGTCATCTTGTTGAACTTAATGCTTGCCAAGGTCATGAAACTGTAATTCTAAGAGATATCCCCCAAACTTGTTCTGACCTTGTGTTTTTGCTACCAACCAGAATGAACCCGGAAACTTTTGTTCCAACGTTTCCAGGCAGACTCAAAGACTTCTTTTGATGTTGGATATTTCTGAATGTCTCTTTTGCTTAACAACTCAAAAATGTAAAACTCACATGCAAGTAAAGTATATCTGGTTGTTTTTCTTAATGACCCTGTATTCCTTCAGTTAATTCTCAGAATCATGATTGTGTGCATTCCTTCATGCACAGGGCAATTGAGACCCCGCTCTTCTTACCAGTCTTTTCTTCTTCTCCAGGAGATAGGAAGCCAGTCCCATTAGTCTTTCTCTATAGACCCAATTTCCCAAAGCTTTAATCATTTTTTTGTGCCTCTCATCTGGAAATATGTGATTACATGCTTGACTAAGGGAAGCGTTCTTTTTCTTGATACTCTGTTGGCATTTCTGAAAGAGCTGAACGGGCTTGATCTACAGGTGAAGCTCACTTTCACTACAGATATGGTTCCCTAAAAATGTGAATGCAAATCACCCTTTGGAGGTGAAATAAAATTATACTTTTCCCTTTGCTTGAATTATAGTCTTAGCAATGCTTTCACTTCATTTCCCCCTGGTTTCTGTGTGCTCTATCACTTTAGTATAAAACGTGTTCTTTCTAAATTGTCAACGGTCACAACTGCCTCTCCTCAACACCCAAAGCAAGAATAATACATGGGAAACTTGTCTTTTTCGTGAATTAGCATTCATCAGTTCCTCAAAAAGTGGAATTATCTTGTTAGGAATTTTTAACGTCTCAAAACAAGGAAAGGAAATTCCAGAGAGTCGAAAACACTGAAAGGTGGCTGGGTGGCAGCTAGAGGCCACATTCAAAATGAAAGGAAATTAAGAGTGCCCCTCAAGGCAGAGGGCACTCCATGACTTGGGAGACTTATGTGCCTCACCTCACCACTTGCAGAAGGTAGAACTCAGTCACCACAGCTGGGCTGGATAGGGTCTAGGAAGGAAGGGCACACCAGTAACTTGCAGTAACTTGCAGAAGGTAGAACTCAGTCACCACAGCTGGGCTGGATAGGGTCTAGGAAGGAAGGGCACACCAGTAACGCTGGATTTCACATTCAGAGAGTCACTTAAACTTGTGAATGTGCAAAGCAGTACCCAGCCAACTTTTGTCCTACCCTTCTGAATTTTTGAAGAATAAGGACAACTTTGGCCAGCAAAGTATTTGCATCCCAGAGAACTCAAATGATTATCTGAAGATAATGTTGCAAACAAGAGACAGGGCTAGAAGGACTAAGATTATAGATCCAGTGTAGAGCCAGAGTCAGGAATTATGTCCCATTCTCTTTTGTTCAGCTAGATGACAAAATATCTATCTAGAGCCTTTTCTAGTTGTCAGCATATTGACATTTTCCCCCAATACTAATTTCAGAATTGAGTTTTGTCTTCTCATTTGTGAGCCTCCCTGTCTTGCTTACCAAGGAGATTCCAGATGTCAAGAAGAGCACTGGTCTGGGTGGAGCAGAACCCTTCATTCCTCAGAAGGAATACGCTGAAATGCAATAGCTGTGGTGCATTTGTTGAGGAAGTTCAGACCAAATAAAAGGTTCCCTTTCTTAATCCTGGCAGGAGAATTGTAATAATCCCCTTGTAGTAGCCTTTCAAATCTGGGTGATGTGCAGGAGTAGTTTGCAGAAGGTAACCTTTTCCCACCAGATTTTGTCAAAACCAACATGGTCTCTGGTAGGAAGACAGGCTGGGCAAATGGTTCATCTAACTAGAACCACGGACAGCCCCTCTGGAATCCTGGTTCTGTGTGCCTGGGTAATGGCCAAGCATGACACACACTAGAGGATATTTGGCTCGTGGAAGTCAGACTTTTCCCTTTTATTGAGTGAGAAGTTTTATTCACCACAAAATTCTGAGAAGATGAAGGTTCTTATGATGGTGAGTGCCCAGTCCTTTGTGCTGAAAATGCCAAGGGCTTTGCTCCCCTGCAGAGGGTATGAAGCAGAGCTCACACCCCAAATAGCACTTGGAAAAAGCTGTGCTTTGAAGAGAGCTAACTTGGCCACCCTTTTTTTATATTTAAATAAGTTCTTTATTAAAGTATAATTGACATAATTGTACATCTGGATGAATTTTCAGAAACTGAAGCCAAATTGTATAAGTTACCTATAGATGAAGAAATAGAAGCCATAAGGGACCTAGAAGACCCCTCATGGCCACACTTGTTCACTACCCCTCTCCCAAAGGTCACCACTCTCCTGAATTCTAACAGCATTGGTTGTTTTGCTTCTTTTAAAACTTTACAGAAAGGAAACCATCCAGTTAAATTCTTTACTTGTCTAGATTCTTTTACTTAACATTATGGTTGTGACATTCCTCTATGCTGCAAGCAGAGTAATTGTTGATGCCTTGTCATTGCTGTTTGGTATTTCATTATAATTGTATGGCACAGTTTACCTATTATACTGTCAATGGACATTCGAGTGGTTTTTTTTTTTTCTTTGGATTTTAGCTCTTTTTGTGCCTCTGTGTTCACAGAGCATTCAATACAAATGTGGGCCAATGCATGGCCTTGTTCTCTGCAAAGATGGAATACCTAGAGAGCATTGATTTTTAGTTCAGGCCTGACTTCTAGCATTCTGGTTTCAAATATACCCATTGTTCTGTGAGTATGCTTGAGCTTAGCAAAAACTCCTGGGCTAAATGTGGAAAAAAATGAGTTCTGGAGAAACAAGACATAGATACATGCTTCTTATGAAAGCTTTCTCTTTACATGGATATTTTAATGCCTTTTAAATTTCAGCCATGTTAAAACATGCATCAAATATATATAGTTGGAGAAAAACCCAAATTGCGTATAAAAGTAATGCAGGTTACTCACACAGAATTTGAGTATAGCTTACTTTTACAAGGATGATACAGGAACATTTTTACCCAAATTTTATTTCTTGCCTACCTTGGTTGGGACCATCTTGCTAAAATATATTCTGTTCATTACACATGATTTTCTAATACCAATCATTTATTTATAAAAGTGGAATGAAAGTGTTTTGGAACATGTCTACTAGATAGAATGTGATTTTCACTGCATGTTTACTGATCACGGAAGCTTTACCTTTCTTATGTTCAGCCTTAAGGAATGAAAAAATTATTTCTCTTTCTTCTTAGTATATGTGTGTAAGCCAAAATGCTATAGTTGTTTTTACTAGATGAATAACTAACTGCCTCTGACTTGGTTCAAATCCTAAAAAGTCCTCAATTATGTTGGCCGGGACTGTGTGAGGAACTGTGATAAATTACTCTACGCTGATGGAAGATGAACCTAACTCTTTCCAGTAAAAAATGAGGCAGTGAAATTACTAAGAATACTTTTCCCTCTAAAATTACACATGCTTTGTAACGGATTCAAAATATGTGAACAAACATTTGGAGTTTGATTGTGTGTATTTGTTTTGAGTAAAAGTGCTATTTACAAGAGTTTCCAATAAACTACTAATGCAATAATTAATTTACTATGCAGCCCTATTTGGGAAAATAGCTTGAAATTGTAAAAATGTCTTGTAAAGAATGATTTAACAATTTAACATTGAGCATTATCCCTTTAAACTCAAATTTATGGAAAACTCCTCTGTGTTGCCACCATGTGCCCAGCATGGTAATTTAATGAGGAAAGGAGCCACATAGGGGAGGGACAGACATGCCACTCAGGGAAGGGAGATCAAGGGAAGTCACCATGCTCTATCACTGGCCATTCTTGACTTTCTTCAAGAAAACCCTCCTAGGAACTCTGTCACCTGTCCTCCCTCACCCTGCAGGACACATGTGACATATAATTTCCTCTTGCCTGAGTCCAGGTAGAATCAAGGATAAGAGCCAGCATGAGTGTGTGCTTTTATTTGCGCCAATGACCAGTTCTTAGGCTCAAAATTCAGGCAGGAAAATCCTCATCCATTTTCTGGAATTAGTCATGTAACTGGCCATGGTCAGCCTGAGTTCTCTCAACCACCGATCATGACCTTGGACCTGAGTCTGAAGTGGGGATGACCATCCCTCCTTCACTGCCTCAAGAAGCTCAAACAAGGGGATAGCATTGAAAGCACTTTATACGAGTGAAACATTGTGATTTTTATTATAGTTGAGTGAAAATAGAATTTTCCCCATTTGGATTGTGCCAAGCCTTCTGGCTCACTCACAGCAGGTCCTTTATTCAGTTGGCGGAGTGTGAATTTTGCCTGATTGTGTTCAATTTTACCTGTTTTGGAATGGAAGCTCATTTTGGGTAAAGACTACAGTTTTCTATGGATTATGCAGTGTTCACATCCAGGCACTGTGGAAAAGCTTTATGCTTGTGTGTTTCTCAATAAACAATAACAAAAGAGTTACTATTTGAATGAGCCAATGAACAGTCTTTATGTGCCAACTGTGGACTCAGTTTTGTGAGATTCCTTTTTGTTTTTAGAAAGTGATAGCAACGTAAGAGAAAAGCTTAATGGCCTTGCTGCTATGAAGTGCAATAGGATTTTTCACCTTGCTTCCTGCCAAGGGCTATAGCTTGGTGCAAATTAAGAGTAAAGTAGCTAGTCTATGTTTGATCTCATTCAGGTTTTCCCTTGGGCTTCAAAATGATGTACACGGAGGGTGGAGGGAGAAGGACTCTGTAGGATTTGTCATGGTGTTTTCTCCCATGTTGTCCATGCGACTCCCACGTGACTCAGGCGAGTCTCCCTGGACAACATGCCCAGCAATGCTTATGGTATTTGCACAGGGGCCCTACGAATCCATGTCAGCTGGAAGCACATGCTTTCAGCTTGGGCATGAGTGATTGGTCCAGTATGTGACTGTGGTTTGTAGCCATTCTCTCAGCCCTGCAGGACAGGGGGCCTCATGCTGCTTACAAGACAACGTAGGGTTTCTTCCCAGTACAGGTGGGAAGATTACAGGCGCCTCCCTTTGCAATCTGCTCATTTTTAAAATGGAATTATAACAAAATCCATCTTGAGGGGTGGTCGCAAACATTCAGTGAGATAACACAAAGAATTGGCACAAGGCCTGGCTAAGGTTGGCTTTCAAAAATGTTACTGTGTGCCTCCCATTTTTACCTGCGAAAGGAGTTGCACTTCACAGCTTCACTGCCCAAGTCATGTCCTGCCAATCTCTCTCTCTCTCTCTCTCTTTTTTTTTTTTTTTTGAAGTGACAGAGGCTAGATCCCAGTGGGGGACTACAAAGCGGGGATAAGAATTGTACCCTCTCCTCTCCCAAGTTTGCAACATTTCTGCCCTTATCTTGTTTCTGCACATCCATATAGATCCCCTGTCTCCACCAACAAATTTACCTTATAAAACCAGCAGCTCCATTCTTTAAAGGGATAATTGGGTGAATAGTTTAGGAACAAGTAATAGCAAGTGTAATCATACAACAATAGCTATTGGTTGGCCTGGACTGACTTCATTCTTGAACATGTGGCAAGGGAGAGAGGGAGAAAGAATAAAGGCAAACCCTTTGCTTCAACTTTCCTTGTATGTGGGGAATTGGGGACCCTTTCCCAAATGAAGGGCACCCTGCTACCTGACCCTGGGTGAAACACAATGTGACAATAACATGCCCCCAAATTTATAAACGTTGGAGGGAGCTGACAGCTGGTATTTTAAGGGAAGCTGATTTCATGGTAATTTTATTTATCCGCTTCTTTTGCCAAGATCAGCTGCTGCTTTGCCCTGTGCCATTAAGCTCAGGAGGTCCATTGGCAGCAATTTACAAATCTACTCCCTTCTGCAGCTCAGGTCCTTTCTTCCACCATGGGTTTTTCATAGAGAAGAGAGAGAACCCAGAAGCCATATAATCAGAATGATCTCTAATGTTTCATCAAGAACTGTCTTACATGGTATTTATTTATATTTAGCCTTGAGTTAAAAGCCCCCACGAGGCTAGAGCCTGAGCAGATTTGGCTCAGTATCTGCAAAGGAATTTAAATAAGCTCACCAATGAAGAATCTTCCCACATGAAGTAAAAAAAAAAAAAAAAAAAGTGTAACTTGAGTCTGATTGACCTTGGGACAAAGACAGGCTGGAAACTGTTCAGTAGTCAATAGCAGAGCCTAGCAGCATGTGCACGTGTCTTTGTGAGCGTGCTTATGTGTAAACTGGGCCAGAGGTGGAGGGGAGGTGGCAACATCCTTGTGTAGTCTCCATGGTTGCATCTGATTAAAAGGAGGAACTGATATTTTGCTGTAAGGATGGATGTTAAAAATTAGCATTCCAAAAATTTCTGGCAATCTGGTTTAAGTAAAATAATAACAGATGAATATGAAAATGATATTGCTAGAGATTAACAGTTGTATAATAGATATCCTGCCGTACAGCATTTATGAATTATGCATCATTATCCATTATCTTTAAATCTATCCAGGATTAACAGCTTTTCAGATTATTTAGCATGTGAGCTTTAAGGGATAAAGTCAATTCATATATATTTTGATAATCGATGATAGTCAATTCATTAAAAACACACGTTTTGCCAAATTCAGTTAAATGCTCAGGAGCTGTCTATTCTCTGATTGTGTTGGTTTATTTCCAAAACCAGTGCTACCACGCTAGCAATTAAGGATGATGTCTTAATCTATGTCAATGTTTGAAAAAAAAAAAAAAAAGAAGAAAAGGAATTCTCCAGGTGCTGGGGGAAAATAATCTCAAACCTCTTCTCTAGGAGCCTCCCCCAAAAGCAATGGAGCCTTCTGTTGCCCTGGGGGTTTTGCTGCTGCGTCTCTGGGCACTGTAGGTCGGACGATGATTGGTTTCCGCTGACACAAAGTTCAGCTGAGTTGAAGGCGGACACCAGACTGTGTGTCCCAGCAGTGCGGGTGTGGGCAGGGCTGGGCAAACATAAAGGAAGAGAAGCCACTGCCTCTGTTCTTGCAGCACCCAGGGGAAAGCTGTAGGCCTGGGAAACAGGACATCTGCTCATCTCACAGTTAGAATGCTCACTGGTGTTCTGGTGCTGACGTGGATGTTGGGTAGGAAGGAGTGTTAGCTTAGATTGGCTGTAGCTGTGGGAGTCGGGAGGTCTCACCCTGAATCCTATGATGCGCTGCTGTATTCTTGGTTCACTTTCTCAAGCTGACCCTAGACCTTAATTTCAGACAGTTGTTTTGTCTCTCATCTCACTTCACCTTCCTTCCCCTCCTCCCATCCTCCTTGTCTGTAATACTGAGCTTTTGGCAAAGATAGTATAGAGACAATCCATTTGCAGCCCAAATGCACAGGGTTTATGTGCATGTGGACTGTTTCTGATGAGTGGATTGAAACCTCAGCTTCTCTGTGCCCTTGAGGAAAATGAGCTGAACGAGTTGTGCAGTTCCACATCATACATAGTTGCGCTAGCTAATTTCTAGCTTGCGGAAGACTGTCGTAATATTGGGTTCTGGGGTTGTAGCTCCTTAGTAACCTACTACACGCACTGTCTGCTCATGTCACAGCTTTTTGTGTAGCCCCATAGCTGCTTTCAGAAGGGGTAGAAGCTGGTGTTTGAGAAATGTGTTTTGCATCGATTAAAATTTCTTAAAGGACGTGCTGCAATTGAGTGACAGGCTATTTTTAAATTATTTACAAGCTCGACATTTTACTCAAAGCAAATTGTCAACTAAATCTAGTTATCATTTTATCCGCTGGGCCTGTTTCCCCTGAGCCTACCAACCATGAAAAAGATTATCTCCTCAATTGATTGCTTTAGCAATTCAGTAGACATCTTCTTGGCACCCCCCCCAACCCTGCCCAGTACTCATTGGTGCTAGAAAGGCATTGATGAGTTTGGGGGGGTGGGATATCTGTTTCCAAAATTTCCCCAAACACAATTTTTTAGTCACATGACAGAGACAGGTCCTGAAGTGAGGGCCTTCTCTGGATCTAATTTCCACCACCATGACTATGGAAAAATCAGAGATTATTTGTACACTTACTGTCCTCCTCTACTATTAGTAATATCAGTTGACACTGTCTCTACCATGTCCGTATTGCTGTGACACTGTCACTAATGCAGGTCAAAGCTCTTCTCCATCTCACTGCTGACACACAATTCCCTCTGCCTGGGACGTCCTTCCCACCCACGTTTGCTTGGCTCTGTTCTCATCATCATTCAGCTCTTAGATCAGGTATCAGCTCTCTGGGGCCTCTGAGACCACCATATCCACCATTTCTTATTCCTCCAACACCATTCCAGCAGTTGTCCCTGACCGTGTTACCTACTTTATGTCACTTGCTGCCACCTAAAATGCTCTTTTTTTTTTTTCCAATTAATCTACCTGAGCATGATTGTTTCTCTCAAGCTCCTTGAAATCAAAGATGCCAGTTTCTTTTTAATTCTTACTATTTCCCAGCACCCATAGCAGTGCCTGGGGGTATAGTAGCTACTCATTAAATACTTGCCACACGAGTAAGTATGTGGTTACAATCAAGAGACACAGGTACAACTCTGTCTGTGCTCCTGGCTTCCTGCTTGGCCATAGGCCCACCTCTTCCTCTGGTCCAGCTGATTTTCTACAAACCTATAAAATTCTAGATTTCTGTACCAAAAGATATCTTTAAGACTATTTAGTCTTTGTGTTGATGAGGAAATGGAAGTGCAGAGAAATTGGATCACTCAGTGTGGGTAAACAAGGGTTTTAATTTTAGGCCTCTGGTTTCCTTAAAGCAGTGGTTCTCAACTGGGGCAATTTGGTCCCCCAGGGGACATTTGGCAATGTCTGCAGATATTTTTGGATGTTATAACTTGGGGGTAGGGAGTGATGTGTGTTACTGGCATCTAGTGGGCAGAGGCCAGGGACACTGCTCAACTTCTTACAATGCACAGGGCAACCTCGCACAACAATTAGCCAGTCCCAAATGTCAAGGGTGCTGAGGTTAAGAAACCTTGGCTTCGGGCTGTAAGCAGCAAACTGCAACTTCTTCATTCTGAGGTTTTCAGGATTTCTTAGTACAGAATTATCAATTGGATTTGTTTTCCAAAAAAATTCTAATAAAAAAACTCTTAAATTATAGAAATAATGCATGTGTATCATTAAAAGAATTCAGGTAAAAATAAAGTTATTAAAAAGAAAAAATAATTCTTTAACACTTGGACATAAACATGTGAGCCTCTTGGTTTTATTTTTAAGCCTTTCTATGTATACATGCCTACAGACACATTTTTGGCAAAAATGGTGTATAGTATTTAATATATGCTGTATTATAATCTGCTTTATTTTCTTAACAATATTTTGTTGATTCATTATAACTACAAATAAGGAGTCATAGTTCTAATAGTTATATAATATTTTGTTGTATGAATGATCCAAAGCATGTGCTATGACTCTCCAATTGATGAGCATTTACATTGCTTCTGATATTTTAATATTAAAAACAACTTTTCAGTGACTATTCATATTCATTCTCAATTATTTCCCTAGGATACATTGTGAGAGTGGGATTCTTTGAACAAATGGGATACATGTTGTCAAGTTGCCTGCCTGAAGGTTTCCCCAATTACTAATGGGAACCAAATCATTAGAAATCTCAGTCAGCTGGAATTCTGCGTCATCCTGCTTTCAGACAAGAGATATAATTCACAAGACAACATACCTTGTTAGGCTTGATTTTTTTTAATATCCTAGCATCAGAACAATTCATTCTTATCTTCTACAGTCATTTAAATTTGATTTAGGAAAACATTTGGAGGAGGAGAGAAAGGAACATGCATTGAGTCGTACTATGTACCACGCACTAACTACTGGAAACCATGTTCTGCAGTGCCTTCCTGTTTGTAGATGGGAAAGCTGAGACTCCTCAGACATTCTCACAGAAGGATACAAACCTTAACATGTGATGGAATCAGAATCTGAATGGAGTCTAGCCTTTATGCAGTTTATAGCCAATTTGTAAGGCAAGATGTGCCAGGGACATTTTATATATTCACGTCATGTATGATGAGATTGATGTTCAAGTTATGGACTGGAGGATCTTAAGATTTTAAACTTGTAAAGAAATAGTCAGCAGGTTCAGGATATTGTATTTACCAAGCAGGAAAGTGGGTTAAATATGTATTTGAAAAATACTTTCATTAGCTAAGGTTGAAAATGACAAGGTGTCTGAAAACTTAGTTAATGAGGTTTGTACTTGATAAGTCACTGATTTTAAAAGACCTTGGGACTCTTACCTATCACCAATATGCAAGCTACATTGTTAATGTCAATAACTATGCCATAAATATAATTTATTTTAGAAATCTGAGAAGCTGATAATATTAGGGTTTTACATTTTCTATATACTTTTATTCTCCCTCATCAAAATTCTTAAGTCTGTTCCTTAAGCCTGTGTACCCTGGCTAAGCTAGGTTGCTAGGATCTTCAAGAGGAGCAACCTGGGAATGGCCCAGGTAAAGAGAGTGCAGATAGATGCAGAGTGAGATTTCAAAGATGGGATAAGACTAATTTGGGGGAAAATATCTTTCCGTTGGTCTTTGTGGTTTGAAACTCACTGCTTTATCTCATGACTCAGTAATCCACTTTTGGGTAATTCATTAGCAAAACATTAAAAAATGTGCAAATGTATTCACAGTACCCAGTTTTAGATAATAGACACTTAGAAAAACAAATGATCACTGCTGGAAGATAAGTAGATACTATGATGCCTTCATATGATGGAATATATGCAGCAGTTAAAAGAATCTGTTATGGATGAGTCTTGTTAAATACATGTATTGTGAAATAACTTATTATTAGTGGTGGCCTGTGATGAAATGAAATCTTTAATTTAAAGATTAATTAATAAACTTTTAGAATGAGAGCGAGAGAGAAAGAGAGAGAGATTTTCTATCCACCAATTTACTACCCAAATGGCTGCAACCACCAGGTTTGGTCTAGGCTGAAGTTAGGAGGCAGGAACTCCTTCCTGGTATCCCAGATAGGTGGCAGGGGCCAAGTGCTTGGGCCATCTTCTGCTGGCTTCCTGGATGCATTGTAGGAAGTTGGATCAGAAGCAGATCAGCCAGGGCTCAAGCTGGCACTCTGATCTGGGGTGCAAGCATTTCAAACAGTGGCTTAAACTGCTGAGTCACAAAACTGGCTCCTGAAATTTTTAAAGTGTGGTCATGTACCACTTAATGAGAGGGATACATTCTAGGAAATGAATCCTTAGGCAATCTTAGGCAATTTGTCCTTGGACAAGCATCTTACGACGTACTTAGGTGAGTCTGGATGGTATAGCCTACTACACACCTTGGATGTGTTAGAATCTAATGGGATTTGTATTATACATACGGTTTATTGTTGACTTGAATGATATGTAGCAAGTGACCATACTATATTTTCTCTTGTTTTACTTTTTATAGAGTGCTTTTTGTATCCTATTTATGAAATCTTTTTCCTCTTCACCATCATCAGGATATTATCCTTTACTTTTTTTTTTTTTTTTTACAGGCAGAGTTAGACAGTGAGAGAGAGACAGAGAGAAAGGTCTTCCTTTTCCGTTGGTTCACCCCCGAAATGGCCGCTGTGGCTGGCACGCTGCGCCGATCAGAAGCCAGGAGCCGGGTGTTTCCTCCCAGTCTCCCATGCGGGTGCAGGGCCCAAGCACTTGGGCCATCCTCCACTGCCCTCCCGGGCCACAGCAGAGAGCTAGACTGGAAGAGGAGCAACTGGGACAGAACCGGTGCCCCAACCGGGACTAGAACCTGGGGTGCCGGCGCTGCAGTTGGAGGATTAGCCTAGTGAGCCGCGGCACCAGCCCTTTTACTTTTCTTGAAATGTTTATTCTTTACACTTCACATTGAGTTCTTCAGTCCATTTAGAATATATTTTCAGAATGGTCTGAGGTGACATATTTTTTCTCCATATGAATATTCTTTGACCCAGCATGATTAACTCTAAACACATTTTCTCCCCTGCTGTTCATCACTTTAAGCTTTATACAAGTCAAGTTGCAGGAGAGCTGTGGGACTTCTATTGTTTTCTGTCCATCTATTGGTCTATCCTTATGCCAGTACCATATTGCATTAATTCACTGACACTTTAAAACAAGCAAAAGACATAGATGAAGGCAACACAAGAGAGGATATCCAAATGTCAAATAAACTTATTTTAATAACTTTAATAACACCTCAAAACACTTTTAAGGTCTTCAACCTTATTAATAGTCAAGAAAAAATGGATTAAGAGCATAATAAAATACCTCTACATATATACCAGAATGGTTAAAATGGAAAAAAAAGACTGACAGAAAATGCCAGGTGTTGGCAAGAATGTTGAGCTACTAGAACTTTCAAACACTTCTGAATGTAAATTGGTGCAATCATTTTGCAAAGGTGTTTGGCAGTGTCTACCAAGCTGAATATATGCATATCTTATCACCTAGCAGTTCTACTCCTAGACATATACTCGACAGAAAGGCTTGCATACATATCCCAAAAGATGCATACAATACAAAAGCATGCATAGCAGATGTATTCATAATAGCACCTGGTCCAAAAAAAAACAAATGTTCATCAGTAGTAGAATGGATAAATAATTTGTATTCTATTAAATCAATGAAAAAAACCAAACTACTGCTTAGGCAAACATAGATGAATCTTCAATGGATATGATTCAAAGATATAAAGTAGATACCAAATAGCAGGCACTGTATAAATTCATTTACATAAATTACAAAACCCAATAAAACAAATATATGATGATAGAATTTAGGCTAGTAACTGGGGGCTAGGAATATTGGGAGGCCATGAAGAATCTTTTGGTGCCATAATATTTCTTCATTTTGGTGCTAGTTACTGGTATAATGTTCACCTTGTGTAAGTTTTTTTATAATGTGTGCTCTTGTATTAATGTGTATTATGCTAAAAAGTATTCATTTTAAAAATGAATCAGACAGTTATATGCTGTTGAGTGCAAATTAGTAGATGCTATATACAGCATAGAAACATTTATACAGTACCCACAAAATAATATCACCTATTTATGAAAATAACATAAATGAATGCATATCTCTGGGAAAGATATTAAGTGTTGGCATCTATGAGCTCTCTAGAATAAAAGCCATTTAACTTGACTATCACCACAATTCTGTTGACATCTATTTGTAATCAAATTGTAGATCAGATCCTTGGGTGTATCCAAGTTTCCCAAGTAGAAGACCCTTCACAAAAGATGTGATCAGGAGCTTCTATTTTCCTATCCCTAAATGGAGCTATTGAAGAAGAGCTAAAGAGTCCCAAGCACCAGCTGACCATGAATAATCCCAAACATTGTGCAAACTGCTTTAATGCCAGCTTCAAATTTAACAAAACACCATTGAAAATCAAATATTTAAAAGGACATAGGTTAAGAGAATCAACCAAATTCTAAAAAGTGAGTGCCCTTTTGCACATAACTAGAGAAAATTCAATCAGCTAATTTTCAGATCATTGAGGGCTAGATAGAATACATGTATGGGTCAGGACATCTATTTGAGAACTAAACCTCTGCCCTCTCCTCTATTGAGGTGATACAGGAAATGAAACCACCAAAGTCAAGATGGCCAGTAGTTTTGTACATCTTTCTCTAGTTTCAGAAAGGCAGAAGGGATCCAAAGAGGGGTTTGGATAACAACAAAGCTGGGAGTCCTATTAACATCTGTGGAATCGATCCCTAGGTAGCCCAGGTAATGCCAGTGTGGGATCTTCCCAGAGTCAGATGGCCCCTCTAATTAACTTTTTGGCAATTTGAGACCTGACTTTTAGGAGGTTTGCAGCAGAGGAGGAGAGGGATATATGAGCATAAGAAGAAGTCTTTTAATACCAGGATAGAGAGGCCAAAGGGTCCTCAGTGTACCAATAATTTAATTTGTTTAAGTTTTGGAAGAAAGTATAGTCAATGGTATTATGTGAGTAATTAAAAAATAAATCCCTTCATTAGTGTTAAAGGCCAGAGTTGCTTCTCTAGCTTTGAATGGCAGAGGTCCTGTTTTGTTTACCTGGGGTTATTATGGAACAAGAGAAGTTCAGAGGACGAAAGTACTTTGGAGCTCATGAGTTCAAAGACTCTGAAACCAAAATGTTTATGAGTCACTGCAAGAACTTTTACACTGATGAAACTGAATCACTGAGGCAGTCCCAGATAGTTGTACCTTTCAAAGTCTGCAGTGGGCTGAGAACCGCTGGTCTATTTGATCCATTGATTTTCATCTCTCTGGGACCCTGCGGCCCTTCAGAAGTGTCAGCGGAACCACTTTATGCTACTTTACAGCCTTGCCAAAGGTCTTATTTAAGAAATAGTTTTACTTCTAACTGTTGAATTAGCTAGGTCCACTGAAGTAATCTAATGAGCTTCCAGATATCTCTCTTTCTCCACTTGAATTTGTTGGTCAGCTTGACTCATTTGGCAGTAGTTTCATGAGGAGATCGAAATACAAAACAGCTGATCCAAGATGTCTCTCCAGAGCGAGATAACTCCACAGAGCAGCACCAGAGGAGGTAAGGAGACAGAAGCAGGATCCAGCACGGGAGGATGCTGAACTATGGTGTCAGGCTGGCCGGGAACAGGAGTGAGTGTTGTCCATTGGTAATCACCCACCATGAGCGTCTGTCTGGAGAAGAGTGTGACCTCAGGAGAGGAGAATCTCTGCAGTGTTGGAAGATCCTAAAATGACTGATGTCTAGAGGAGGTCTACTACTTTTATTTCCAGCAAAAGTCATTCCTGGAAGTGGCAAGTCTTCCCAGCTCTCGGTCTACATAGTAGGTATGTAAATCTGGGAGAAAGGGGAATAGGGAATGCCTGTGAACTGATAATCTATAGTTCAAGTGAGGAATGGGTTCCTGGGGGCAGCTCAAGCATCCTACACCAGGCTCATGGTGGCAGGACCTGACAAAGCTCCTGAAGGAGCAGAGGAAGATGATGTGAGTTGGAAAAGAAACAGCACACCTCTCCCCTCTCTTTGGGAATCTCACATGGTTGGCTTCCTTTTCACAGCCTCCTTTTGAGGACAAAAGGGGGACACTGGGCCTGGGATGGGGTTAGGTAGCTTTGCAGAGGTTGCTCTCATGTCTTGACTTCTACTTGTTTCCTTTATCAGTAGATTGACTTTAGTATAAAGACTGTTATGGTTTGGATAATAGTTTTGGTGGCCCCCAGAGACTCATATGTTGGGGGCTTGGTCCCAAAAGTCTTACATAAATGATTAATGGAGTAATGATCAGCCGATTAAGAGTGGAGATGTGATATAAGTATGGTGTCCAGGAAAGAGACCCAGTGACTGTGGATCTTGGATCTTTAGGTCCTTGGACCTAGTTCTCAGGAGAGGGATGACTGTTTAAGCCAAGATTGGTCCAGATTCTCCCTCTGCCTCTTAGATTACCATGTCATTGATCTTTGCCATCCCCTGGACTCACCAGATTCCTAAACTAAAGGGGTTACCTGATTTTGGACTGTATACTTTCTTTCTTTTTCTTTTTTTTTTTAAGATTTATTTATTTCAAAGTCAGAGTTAGAGAGAGAGAGAGAGAGAGAGAGAGAGGTCTTCCATCCAATGGTTCACTGCCCAGTTGGCCACAACAGCTGGAGCTGTGCCAATCCAAAGCCAGGAGCCAGGAACCAGGAGCCAGGAGCTCCCTCCACTCCCCCCCCCACCCCCCCAGTTTCCCACACAGGTGCAGGGATCCAAGGACTTGGGCCATCTTGTACTGCATCTTGTACTGCTTCCCCAGGCCATAGCAGAGAGCTGGACTGGAAGTGGAGTAGCTAGGTCTCGAACAGGCACCCATATGGGATGCCGGCGCTTCAGGCCAGGGTGTTAACCTGCTGCGCCACAGCGCTGGCCCCTGGACTGTATACTTTCAAAACTGTAAGCTAAAATAAACCTTATGCCCTCTTAAGCAGCTCCTCCTTGGTATTTTAAAGTCAAAGAAGCTGATTTTAATTGTTACAAATCAGATTCAGCGTGAATTTATTGAGCACCTAGTATACTTTGCCTTCTGTGTTAAGTGTTTTTGTGTATAATCCCACGTGTCCACATTCTCACCTTAATCAGCTCGTCAATAATATTACCCTTTGAGCGATCCTCTTCATTTTCAACTCCCCTACTTTATTTGAAAACAAATGTAGATGACATCATTATCTGAACTGGAAATAGTGGAATTCCTAGAATCTTGTTAGTAATGTGGTGAACAAGTTCTCATTGTGTTTAAATGATACATTGTTATCACCACTTTAATTATATGTATAAAATAAATCTTATGCGCAAGAATGCCTTTAGCTATGTTCTTAACTTTAAGAGAATGCACAGCCCTTTTATGGTGGTTGACTAGATTAGACCTAGAGCTGTGAATTAATAGTGAGTTAATTATCATAAGATTGGTGGTTTATATCAACCTTCTATGACAAATAGAGATTATAGCAAGTCAACACATGCTGTTTTTTAGCATGAACCACATAGTTCAGTAATAAATTTCTATATATATATAGTTTTCCATAACAAGCATTTATAGCTTCAAGGTTATAAGACTATTAAAATAAATTTTTTACTATTGTTAGTGCAGTACAGAAACAGACTGAGACTCAGCACTAAGATCTAAGCAATGGATTGACTTAAATTATGGAACTGGTATATAACTATTCAATAATAATTTTCTTAACTATCATTAAGATATAATTTCTTTTTTTAAGGTCCAATTTCTAACCAAAAGATTTGTCTGCTCAACTACTAGTGTTGACTGTCTTCCAAATGCTCAAGGCTTCTAATTAATCTGCTCACTGAAGCTTGTAACTCCTGGCTTCAGTTATAATTTCTAGCCAGAGGTATGTTAAAGAATATGGAGCCCATTAATTTCTGGGGCCACACTAACTAGACTTTAGGCTTGAATAAGTTGTTATCCATATTTGCATTTTTGTCACAAACTTGGACTTGGAACTGACTCTGTGGCAGTGACCTTAGGCAACAGCAGATCCTAAAAAGAGGCTGTGGGTGAGTAGATGCCCCAAAGCTGATCACCACCATGTATTTCTGATCAGCTGTGGGGGTCAAGAGTAGAGTTAGACACATGTTGGCAAAATGAAAGAGGGATCTATCACTGGCCACCTATTTTTATGACTTCCAAATTATATACCTTGGAAGGAAGGCAAGGCCGGTAATCAGGGATTCTGGTGGTTTTTTTTTTTTTTTTTTTTTTTTTCCCCATAGATGAAGGCTAAGGCAGAGAGGCAAGGGGAGACCGGATCATGTTATGACATTTGTGGACCCTAAGCACTATGCCTGCTGTTGTTAGTAGATAAGTTGGCCATGCATGGATATGCTGTCCAGATGCAGTTTCAGAGTTTCTAGTTGCAAGTCCCCAGTTGCACAAATTCAAAGTAACAGAAGCAGTACCAGTTACTGTAGTTGACAGTAAATCTGACAGCTTCATCTCTTCAGGAAAAACAAAAGAACAGGTAAGGTATCATCACTAGGGATACAGGGATACAAGTGAAGAGGAGTGTCTTATGGAATTATAAGTATTGAAAGATTATTTCAGTCACCAAGCTGAGTGGGGGTAGTGGCTAGGTTCAAGGAATCTAGCATTTTGGCAAATCTACTTTGGGCAAATTGAAGAGCCCAGAGGGAAACATGTAAGTTAAGGGGCTGAAACTGGTGCTCATGCACTGTGTTAGTTATCTTTGCTATGACCAAATGCATCCTGAGCTAGTACTTTGTAAAGTGCTAGCTGTGGCTAGTACTATGGCTCTTTCTAACAGCTTGATCTTATGAGAAACAACCAGGGCCCCATAAGAACTGCTTCCATTCCTTCTGAAACCAGCACCCCCAAAGACTCCATGGCTTCATGGAGCTTCTGTAGGCCCCAGCTCTTAAAGGTTCCGTCACCTCCCACATTGCCACACTGAGACAAGCTTCCGACACACAAATCCTTGGGGGCCCACAGCAAACCACACCCAAACCACTCTGTCACTGTCCTCCACCAGAATCTCTTCAGGGTAAAGCCTTCAAACTTTCCACTTTCCATTCATGTCCTATCACTAAAACAAATTCTCGAGGCTGACCCTTTAACTTCTCTTGCAACACGACTGCTGAGTATACAAAAAACTGCATAAGAAGCCTCCTTAGGACATTGAGGAATCTATTTAATTTGTGATGGTTTGCATTTGTTTGTGGGAGGAATAAAACACACCAAGCGCCAGAAAATAACTACTTCATCATATCTTATAATTTATTCCACCAGGATGTTGGAAATATGCCTCCACATGGTGCTGGCACAATCTTTGAGGATTTGGTGGTTCATACTAGTAAAACTGAAGTCAGTGGAAAATTTCCACATATGAGAATTATAGTATTAGACCCTTCAAAACAACAACACGTGCTCACACAGACCTCAGCAATTCTGAATGTCTGAAAATCCTGATCATGAATCCTAAAAGCAGAAGCCAGGATCTGTTGCATCAATTGTGTCCAATAGTATTTTTGTGGCGTTTTGTTTTTAGTACCCCCAGAATGGTTTGTTTAGACTTAGAATGCTCAGTCGCATTCTTTGAGAGGATTTCTTTCCAATTGTTACTTTTAAAAATTCCTGCTCAAATCATAAAGCAATGTGCAGGAGATTAGTGGCTGGGATTCTTTTTAAAAGCTAGGTAAATAGACAGTATAGAATGTTGTGGTAACCCACTACTGGTTTTTCATAAAACAGCTAATTGGAAAGAATCATTCTTTGTTGTTGTTCCATCTTCCTCTCCCCCTTTTTTCCTTTCTTTCTTGCTTAAACAATCACAGCTAGGACTAATAGTTTGCAAAAGCCACCATCTTGAGATTCTTGCTTACTCTTATTTAAATGATAGAAATCTCATTTTGATTTAAAATGTTTTGAAATCTAAAAAACAGAGGTGGGTATAAAGCTAGAAAGGTGCAGAATATCAATGTCTAACTGTGTGTACTGATCAATTCCATGCTACTCTTCATGGCCAATACTTTCCCTGAACAGTTACCCTGGCTTGGAAAGACTTTCATTACTCTGACCTGCTTTTATCCTTATAAAACCCTTTCGCCTTAAAACTCCATAGTCTCCAACCAGTGGGATCCTACAAATGGATGGGAGAAGTAGACAGGGAGAGTTTTAGGATGGACTCTGGGCTGGGCTTGGGAAATTGAGTGGGGAAGCAGTGGAGGGTGCAGAATTGGAGTAACCATTAGCCGAAGTCACATTTAGATGGGAAAGGAACAGGGGAGGGTATGGTAGTGCCAGGGGGATCTGATTCAAATGGCACTGGTGACTTACTTGAGATCTCTTAGTAGGATATGTAATAGTAGAATTACAAGAAGTAGTAGCACAAAATGTACAAGTATAAGTAATAGCAATGTCAGTATTGGTACTGGGGTTCTTACTAATCGGAGTCTCCTCATTCAAAAACTACATCCAAATTAACACCAAATCCTATTGGCCCTACTTCCCAAATATATTTAACATTTGGCATTCTCACTGCATCTGCTACTAACACCAAGTCAAAGTCACCATCCTCTCTTACTTGGATGCTTAGAATACTTCCATATTGGTTTCTCTGTTTCTACCTTTGCCAGCTTCACTTTTCATAGTCTCAATCCAGCAGCCAGAGAACCCTGTTAAAAATCCTGTTAAAAGAGCAAGCTTATTAAATTATAAAAATGTAATCACTTCAGTGACTCACAGTGAAAGCCCAATTCCGTAACAGGGTGAACAGCATCCTTTGTGGGTCTCTCTTTCCTCCTTTCTCACTGTCACGGCATCCTCCTTCTCCATTCCTCTGTCCTGGTACAAAGGTCCATTTACTGTTCTCCTTGCCATTCCCAGCACACTCCCATCCCATAGCTTTGCTCTCTCTCAGACTGGAGCAGGTCCTCCTCCCCTCCCATCCCCCACCCCCAGGACTGTGTGGGCCACTTCTGCAGTTTCTTCAGGCCTTTGTTTACAGGTCTCATTCCCAGTGATCTTCCCCCAGCTGACCAGCACCCTAAACCTTACACTCCCAAATGGACCTTCCTCTATCCCTCATCCCTTCCTTTTCTTCATAGCGCTATTGATGACATATATCTTGTTTGTTGGTTTATTTTCTGTCCTTTCTAGCAGAAGCTGAAGCATGCTTTCTGACTTATCTAAGGACAGTGCCTGGCATATGGTAAGCACTTAATAAATATTTCTTGAATAAATAAATTAGTCAATGAAACAGGCCTGCCATAATGACAGGGGAACAGGACAGAGCTCAGGGAATGTTAACGAAGAGTCAATGGAATTGTCAGAATCCCAGTTCAGGAAGCTGAAACCTAGACTCTTGGGAAACCAAAAAAAAAAAAAAAAAAAAAAATAATAATAATAATAATGTTGTCCATTTTTCTCAGATAGTCCCACTGGAGAAGTCATGCATAGTGTGCCATCAATTTGCCAGAAAATAGTCAATACCTATGATCAAATATGTCCAGTGCAGCCACAGGCTGGTGTTCTAGGGTTCCACCCCTTCTGTGAACCTTTGTAACAATCACAGTCTCATTCATTCATTCATTCATTGACTCAACCATCCATCTGTTAGTGAATACATCTATTTAAATATTCAATCTCATAACAACCATTTATCTAAAGTCTTTTCAAATCCAGCTTTGCATTGCTTGAACTTTCTGAGCCTCTATGCTGATACAACTGTATGTCCTTGTGAGGAGAGACTTCTAAATCTGTAAATCTCGCATCTTCCTATTCCCTCATGTGATGCCTTGAATGAATGAAACTTAGCTGACAGATTTCATATGATTATCATCTATTTTTTGCTTTATAATCCAAGCAAAAGAAGAATGAGGAAGGCCAAATTAATAAAGTTCTCAGATTTTTTAATTTAGCATTCAAATCTCTTCAATTAATGCTGAATACTCTCACAGTGTTGCTCACCTGCCTTTACTAATTAAATGCCTGCCCTCCACGTAGGTGCTGACTTCCAATGATCAATTCCTTTAGTTAGGGCTGTGACAAACCCAAGACTGGCCTACCACTTTCTTGCTTCATATTCTACTTGGTGTCAAATTAACTAGCCTTTTTACACAATAAGTTTTGTAAAATGGGTATGTTGGTGCTCCTCCAAACAGATTTTAATTCTTTCCTTCCCATCTTAGTCAGCTCAGGCTGTCATAACAAACTCACATAGACTGTGTGGCCTGGATATCAAACATTTATTTCTCAGAGTTCTGAATGCTGAAAGTCCACTATCAGGGCATCAGCATAGCCAGCTTCTGGGGAGGGCTGTCTTCTTGACTCATGGACTTCATCTTCTTCCTGCATGCTTGCATGGCCTTTTCTCTGTGTGTGGTTGTGGGTGTGTGTGTGTGGGGGGGGAAGTCCTCTCTCCTCTTGTAGGGCCACCAGTCCTATCAGATTCAGTCCCACATTTGTAATCTCATATAGTCATGTGGAGCTTCAATATATGAATCTGGGGGCACACAATTCAGTCCATAACACTGCCCTACCTCAAGATACCATTAAATACAGTGCCAGGTATTAATGGGATTAATTTCACTATAAGGTTAATTTGATCATAGCTCCAAGCTGTGTTCATTCTCAGTCTTCCTTTCTCACTTAGCATGTGTTTCAAGTCACCACTTAAACCTGTTTCAGGGAGAGTGATTTATAGATTATTCTTGCTTTTGCCCCAGTTGTCAAGTTTTTGCTTTAGTCACAATCTGATTTATTTTATTTTTGTTAAAAAATCAGGTCACTATGGAATCTTCTGCCCCCATTAAACATTTTGCATGCATTGTCTCACCTGGCTCCTTTATCTTCAATCTTTCTGACAGTTGCACAGACACAAGTACCTGTACACATATAATTCAGCCTCTCTCTCTCTCTCTCTCTGCCACTCCCTCTCTTTTCTTTTCTACACCCTCCATTGCTATTTTCTTCTAATCTGTTTGATTTCTGTTTTACAACTTCAGAGAGGGCTTGCCAAGCACTTTACTTATAGAAGTCCTGTTACATATCCTGTTACCTGTTTTCTTTGCTAATTCTAAGACTAATGCTGTTTTTCAGATCAGGGGAAATCAAGACTAGGGAAATGCAAGGGATTTCTCTGCAGTGGTTCAGTTTCTGAATCACAAAGAGAAGACCTGAGAGTTGGGGGTGGAGCTCAAAGGGGGTCTGGAAGTAAACCTGTCCTTCTTAAAAAGTAAGTGGGTCACTTGGCTTAATCTTTTCAAAATTGCCCTCTCTCCCTTTTTTTCTTTCTTTACAGCCCTAACAGAACCTGTCAAGTGGTGGGACAAATCTGGAAAGAGTGGTAGAGTACTTGGCCCTGTGTAGGTATGGGATTGCCAGATTTAGCAAATGAAACTTCAGAATTATAGTAAATTTGAATTTCAGGTAAATAATAATTTTATTAGACAATTTCATTAACACTTTTATTAGATAATTCTATTAGATTTTATTATATCAACTTTTTTTTAGAATAATTTGAGATGTACTTATGCTAAAGCAGTCTTTGTTTTGTATCTGAAAGTCAAATTTAACTGGGCAGCTTATATTTTATGTGGCATCTGGCTACTCGATACTCTATAGCTACATGTGTTTTGTGAATGGAGGTTATGAACTTCTTACATTGCTGAGTATATTTAGAAAAGAAAACTAACAATAAAATCACACTGAACTCTGTTGTCTTATTTACCTTACTCTGTTGCTTTATTTACATTTTGACAATAAAAACAATACTAAAAATATTCCAAAATGAATATGTATTTTATTTTGGAAGCCCTGACCTATTTTTCTTTTGTGGCCAGGTTTGATAGGCTTCTTTTGTGTATATGTGCTGAAATATTGGGATGCGTCCCACAAAAATGCACACGTACTACATGTCAATCTGAAATGACAAAAAGTAAAATAAATTGTAAAAGTATTTATTTATTTGAGAGGCAGTACAACACAGAGAGAGTGAGAGTGAGAGAGATAGAGATATATCTTCCATCCACTAGTTCATTTCCCAAATGGTCAAAACACACAGGTCTGGGCCAGGCCAAGTCCAGGAGCCAAGAACTCCATTCTGGTCTCCTATATGGGTAGCAGGAGCCCAAGTACTTGGGACCATCTTCTACCTTTCCAGGTGCATTAGGAGGAAACTGGATCAGAAGCAGAGCAGCCAGGTCTTGAACCAGCACTCCAGCATGAGATGCCGGTGTATCAAGCAGTGGCTGAATCTCTTGTGCAACAATGCTGGCTACAATTTTAAAAGTTTTAGAAATGAAAAGAGAGGCTGAATAACAAGAACAAATCTCACAGGAAATACACTTGACAGATGAGGTACATTACTCACATAGAGAGTAAGTTCCAATTTTGTTAAAGTCCAATTACTAAAGTCCAGTTGCTCAATTAGGATGGAAGCAGGCCTTTGTGGAAGGCAAAAATCTAATTGAAATCCAAAGTGTACCTTTATATGGCTTGATGAATGGCAGCAGAGATCCCTGGATGCTAGAGTGGAGAGCTAGTGTTGACCAGTAAAGCTTTGGAGATTTGCTCAAAGGCTAATGGTGGAGGTCCTGTCACAGCCTGAGTGCATGATCTTTAGAGAAGTGTCTGGCACAAAGTGTCTGAGGTTATATGTACTTGGGACTCCATTAGCCTAGATCAATGGCTCATACGTGGAGGTCTGAGAAGGTGTGATGTAAACTTTTTGAGAGGAGGGGGAGTACATTGAAAGTTCTTATCACAGCAAAATGTACATCACTCAGCACACTATATAAGTGTTGAGAATCATTTTAAAGCTAGTTAATACATGGAGCAGATTCTTTCCAATTTCTACATAGACAATCATTTTATTAAAAAATAAGGACGGTTTTATTCCTTGTTTCTAGCTGATTCTCCCTCTCTCTCTTTTTTTTCTTGCCTTATAGCACTGGCTAGAACCTCTAGTATGATGTTGAATCAGAGTGGTGAGAACAAATATTCTCTGGATCTTAGGACAAAAATATTCATACCTTTCACCTTTAAATAAGATTTTAACTGTGCAGTTTTTCACAGATGCTTTTCACCATGTCCAGAAAGTCTCTTCTATTTTTACTCAGATGAGAGATTTTATTGAGAACAGATGATGGATTTTGTTGATGCTTTTACTACATAGATGTAGAAGACCATGTGATTTTTACTTTGCTAATATAGCAGTGAGTAACAATGATTGATTTTCAGGTATCAAATCAACTTTGAATTCTGATCGTAAATCCTACTTGGTCATGATGTATCATTTTGCTAGATTTCATTTGCTAAAATTTTGTTTAACATTTTTGCAACTGTGTCCTTGAGGGAAAATAGTCTATAGTTTTCTTGTATTATCTTTGTCTGATTTTGGTATCAGAGTAGATATGGGTTGGGAAGAAATCTCTTCTTTTCCACGTTCTTTCCTTCATCTGCTGTCCTTTAGCTCTTGCTGTCACGTCTTATGCAAGTCTGATATTGCTCAAAAGAAAAAACAGGTTATTAGAGCAGCCTTTCTGACATGTCTTAATAGCACACATCATGGGTGCTTTTTCCTGCTGCCTTTTCTGAACAACCTCATCTGTATCTTCTCTGTGTAGTTCATAAAGTCTCCACATTCCCTGGCACCCTGTTTAACCTGCAGCTTCTGTTGAATCTTTTGCATCTGCTTATCAGACTTGGCCATTTCTGCAAAATAGTTAAGTTCCTACCAAGAGGCTCATCGAGCTAGTGGAGATGGAATAACACTGCAATACTGGCCTGGGTCAGACAGTAGCTGAGAAAACTCATCTGCACTGGAAGTTGTCTACGGATTCACAGCTCTCCAGTTAGTCCAGTACTTGCTATGTAGAAGAGAGTCAATACATATCAGCTTTCCTCTCTTGCCTTATCATTCCATTTCTGAGAAGGGACAATATCACCTCCTAGACCTCTGCAAAAACTAGGCCAGAAAAAAAATAACACAGATCTGCCTCAAAGAGACTTATTCTTACCCTTTACAAATGCCCAGGCACCAGCTGAGCCACATCCTTGTTATAACCCCTCATGATGATTGAATTGTTCATTCAACAAATAATTATTGGGCACTTAACCTACTTGTTCTGGAAGTTGGGGGTGCATGGAAAACAGAGCAAAGCTGATATTTTCCCATGAGAATTGCTTCTATTATGGGGGGGTGATAGTGGCAGATAATGAACATATCAGCAAAAAGGATATTATATAGAACAACCAATTAGGGCAAACATGTAATTAAGTATTGGATTTTGTTATGTGGAGGTTATTGGTGACCTCGATAACAATCCCCCCCCCCAACCCTATGGCAAATGTTAAAACAAGGAAGGGGGAAAGCTGAGAAAGATCTTTGCTAAAATGACAAACTGAAAAATGAAAGAAGATATGGAGTTAAAAGATTGCTTGTCTTTCTCATGGGAACTGTTACAGTATGCATGTAAGCTGAAAGGAATGACCAAGTAGAGAGGAATGGATAATCCTGGAGACAAGGACAAGGGTAGGAGTGAAAGCTTGGCAAAGCAATGCAGGGAGAAATAGCCATGAACAAGAGCAGGCTTTGGCCTCAGACTTCAACAAGGACAGTAAACATTCACTGTAGGAGCTGAGGTACAGTATATGAGGCTGGAGATGAATGAGGACCTTACTCAGTTTGGTGATAAGAAGATGTAGAGTACCCTGCTTTCTCAATGAAATAAGATAAAGTATCGTTTCTCTTACAAGTTATTAGCAATTATTGATATTTTAAAATACTAAAAAATATTAATTAGAAAATATAGCTTCCTTGTTTATATCAGGCTCTTACTAAGCACCCCTCAAATACTCCTGGATATGTACTATTATCTCCCCACCCCGCCGTGGGGAGTGAGACTCTGATGTAGTGTGATTTAATCACAGATGGTTCTTTTCAGCTCACCAGGCTGAAGTGCTGGTGTTCTGGTGATTTTCACCCATCACGTGTTTCTCTCCATTGAGATAAACTTCTTCCAGAAGATGCTGCCCATCTTGACAAGTCTGTTTCGAGTCCGTGCTCCACTGCACAGCCAGACCTGAAAGTGACGGGAACTGACAAACTCTCTGAACTTGTCCCATTGGATTTGTCTAATGGGCCTTTCCTTGACATAGATGAAAAAGTCATTGACAGAAGCAGACCATTTGCCATGAACCTGAGCAGAGGTATAAGCAATGACAGATGAAATAGGGCTCGAAATGAAGTTGGGAAATTCAGGACACATACGATGGGTCCAAGGAGATATGTACTTCAACATGTAAAGATGGGATGGATGGTATTGGATTTTATAGCCAGAGTCATTCTGCTGGTTAGGAAATAAAGCAAGCTGCCGCTGCTCTTTTTCTCTCCTTGCCTTTACCACAGAGAAACTGCAACGCAGTGCCTTGGGGTTCATGGGAGCTTTCAACTGTCTACTCTGGGTCTGAGGGGCTGAGTTCTTTTTCCAAAGGTAGCAAGACCAAAGAGAATGAACGAGAAAAAAAATGCTATTTAAAATTTTGCAGCCATTTAGAAATTCTAGTCTGTTGGCAGAATTCATGTTGAAGAAAGCTTTCCAAACAGAAGAGTCACATCTTAGAAGTGATATTTTTAGGTTCTATAATCAACACCTAACGTGAATATCATATAAACTCAGAATTGCCCTTGAAAAGCCCTTACATCACTGGCAAAACATACAAACCTGTATTCTAATTTATTTTCACATTGAAATTTGAAAAACATTGCATCAGATTAGAGGAAAAACAAGAAAGGAAATCTGGGTGCAGATATCTGGCCTTCAGACCATTCTGCCTTTAAGGCAAATATCAAATCCCTTAGCTGTGAATGAGCCCTGGGTAGAGAATGCAAAGTATCCTTGTTCAGCCACATGTTTTACCTTATTCCCTGCTATGCTAAACCTTGATGACCTTTAAGGATGATAAAGGACGTGTTTGCAATTGTGATGTTAAATGAAGTGGCAATTCAGGGTAGGGCTAAAGTCAGTGTGTCATTAATGTTGAACTAGACCTCCCTGTCTACTTTCTTTGGGAAAAATCCTTAGACGACCCTGTGGATATACAAAGGTAAGGTCTGAGTCTCCTCTAAAAGGAATGGCTGAATGAAGAGTGAAATTTGCTTTGTTAAATCACTAAAACAATAACATGTAAGGAAAATTAAAAAAAAAAAAAAAAAAAACTCAGCGCAGGGCATGAGAAGCCTATGGCAAAAGACGGTTGATGGTTGGTTTTCAAAAGGCAAAAGAAGGTCATCTCTAGTGGCAGCCAACATCATGCTCTGGGAACTGCCCTTTGAGGGGAGATGG
Organism: Oryctolagus cuniculus; assembly: GCF_964237555.1. Lineage (NCBI taxonomy): Eukaryota > Metazoa > Chordata > Mammalia > Lagomorpha > Leporidae > Oryctolagus > Oryctolagus cuniculus. The sequence continues at coordinate 32,607,010 of NC_091434.1, forward strand.
GTAGCAGAACAGAAAAGGTTTTGAGGAAGAATAGAAGCTGAGCAACATGCTCAGCCATGCACAGAGGAACAGGGACCCTCCAGGTGCTCTCCATGATAGGAAAGTGTTGTTGTCCATGGGAGAATGGGGATATGAGGCCTTAACTCCTTTCTGGGCTTTGGAAACTTCCGTCTGGTCGTCTCAAGAATTTCGTGGAGTTGTTCTCTTGCAACAGCCCACATGGTAGGCAATTAAACAATGAATTAGCATCCAGGTCGGTGTGGAAAAATGAGAGTTGCTTATTCTTCCCAGGATCACCATTACTCCAAGTGTAGGAGCATTATTGAAGAAAATTATTGTTGCAGACCAAGGAAGTGATTGAGAGAAAAACCATCAGAAAAATCCAGTATGGAGAAGAGGTAGGGAATTAGAAAGTAGGCAACATGGGGAAACAACTGGAAGCCCTTTCCCCTAAATATGATGGATCTGGAGTAGCTAACTCAAATGCTTCCAAGCACTAGCCAATAGCATAAGTCACTGAATGGGCTTACTGTAAATTCCACTGTGATTAAGCTTCACATCTGCTAAGTAATCTTAGGTTTTAAAATATCATGGGGATGAATCAAACAGGGAAATGAAACACTTTACTAGGCTTCACAGTGCCCCAGGCTGCCAGGCTACAGTGCCTGCACTGGGGAAGGTAACCCTCTAAAGGGGATGGGCGAGTCTGCTATGATGTGGATGGGGCTCATGCCTGTTGTTTGCATTTTCATCTTGGAGTTCTGAGAACTAGCACTACATGTTCACTCTGCCAAAGGAAATTTACAACTGAGGGTCCTTGGATTCTGTCCAGGGTAGCATCTCTATCTGTCCCACAGGACACAGCTCAGCCATTGGTCATTACAGAGACAAGCTGAGATTTGTTCCATTTATTTAGCATTTGGGGGCTTTAAAGGAAATATGCATTCATGCTTCTGCCAGCATTTTTGGTTTGTTGCTACAGAGGCTAGCTCCTTTCTCTCCTGGTCCAGGTTCTTCTGAACACAGTCCTTGTCAAGTAACTAAGGGCAGATGGTTTATATCAGAGGTGATCCCAGGAAGCAGGAGAGGTGGAGTGGGGAGACTGAGGCAGAGGGGGCAGAAAAGTCTACATACAGATGGATGATATCTCTGCTATAGGGATACAGAAAGGGAATGGAGCATCAATCCATTGGCTCTTAGTGGTTGGAGGTTGGGGAAAAGGAACATCAGTGCCTCTAAGTTCTCCCTTTGTGGAACTCCCACAGCTTCAGAGAAGCCCTGAGCAGAGAACCAAAGGAGCAAACTTGGAGAGGGTGCTCTCTAAATTTAGGTAAGGCATGTGATGCAGGTAGGATCTGATGCCATCTCTAATGGAAGAGGTGAGGATCCTTCCTTCTTGTGGTATACCCATGATCTGGGTGCTGCTGACCAGACCTGAGTGTGATTTCATGTTCCCTTTCTTGACCATTCTTTGGACGGTGGGCAAGTTGCTCCATTATGCAAGGCCAAGGATGTAAGCCCAGAGATGCCTCTCCTAGACTGTCCTTTTCCTTTCTTTCCTAACACTGCTCCTCAAGGTTTTCCATGTATTGATATAAGTGAAGAGCCAGGCTGGAGCAGCAATTCAGGGAAACTCAGTTCTTGTCTGTTTCCTCCTTTGCTGTGTAATGGCCTTTCCCTCTTCTTTTTCTTCTCTTTCTCACAAAACATGGTTGACCAAGTTTAAGTCTGTAAGCCTCTTTTCGTCTTTCTCCCACTCCCCAAACATGATTCCCCTGTTCCACCTGTCACCTCTATGTCGATCAAAATATCAAAGTATTGCTGAGTAGAGTTTCTATCTCAAGTTTCAGCCCTAGATTTATCCTCACCCATCTCAAAATCACCTGGCTATTTTTATGCTAACTCAAGTTGGAGAATCTTCCCTATAAGTGTGAACTTTCCCACTGTTAGTTGGACATTTCTTTTTGGTTGTCTCCCATGTTCACCCCAGCTCAATCTGTCTATCCAAACCCAGACCTTCCCCACCTTTCCCATGTCCATTTCCTCCCTAGCCCTGAAGAATAAATAAGGAAAGACTGGGGCTCTATTTCTATTCATACAACTGTCAATTCACATCTTCATGTGTTCAAAAGTCTGGACCCACATTTCCTTCTTCAGTCTCATGTGGTCTACCTGATGTCCATGGGCCACAGTGTGATGTCGGGCCAAAGTAATGCCACGACTGAGGGAAGCCAATCAGGAGTGATAGTCAGCTTTGCTAGAGCTTAACAGTGCAGTGAGCTTGTAGAGTTAGATATCAAAGCCAGGAGGATCATTAGCAATTGGCTTGAGCAACTTCCTGTATAACCAATGAAGAAACTGAAGCCCAGAGAAAGGCAGGGCTTTTACAAAGGTTCACCCGGTCCAGAGTAGCACCTAGAATTCTTGTGCTCTGCTTCTCTTCTCAGAGACCTTTCCACAATAACAAAATTAAACAAGGGACCTGTGTCATGGACTTTTAATTACTAGCAGAAGTGTGCAGAGCTCAAGGTAACTTAGGCAATAAAGGGAAGTTATTTCATATGAATGAAATGCATATAAACGTCTGGCTTCAGGGGCTATTTGAACCAGGAACATAAACATGTCATCAAGGACAGGTGGATGGAATGCCCTGGTTAGCTCAACCTAGATCATGTGGCCCCTGAGTTTATGTGGGAGACTCAACTAAGAATGAAGGCTGTTGGGAAAGGGGAATGGACACATTAGATGCTTAATGGGGGCTAGCAAAAAAAAAAAAAAATCATTGCAAAATCCAAAAGGGACAAAAGTTTGTGTTTTGATCTGAATGATCGAGTTATAACCAAATGATACACATTTACACACAATGGGGATGGAGTTCCACTTTGGGGGTTGATACCAAAGGGGTTACATAAGCCAGAGGGAGCTCTGGGACTTGTTTGTCAACTGGCCTTGCACAATTAATCCCTGTGCCCGGAACGTTCCTCCTCTCTGGTCAGAGGACAGGGCTACATTCTTGGGATGATCTGGAACTCCCACCAGAGAGCCTGGCATGCTGGGTGATTTTGCTATTTCTAGGAGTGAGGAGGGAGGAAGGCTAGCAGAGGTGTCCAGCCAGGAGCAGGACCTGTCCTTGGGCAACTGTCTTCTTCTGAGAGCTGGTCAGTGGTCAGAACCAGGCCCCTGTCCTCTGTCTTTCACAGTCATGAAGGCTCCAAATTTTGCTTATCCTTCTTCCCAGCATCTGTCTCTTCTTTTTACCATCTCTGACAGCTCTTAGTTCAGGTGCACATTGCTGTATGCCTGGGCCACAGCTATGGGCATGGACAAGGTCTGCCAACTTATCTTGCAGCCTTGCTTCCTGTCTGCTCCCGCACATCTTGTGCCCTGTGCCAGGGCGCTCCCCTCCCATGCCAGCTTTTGTGTAACATCATGCTCTCACTCCAAAGCCTGTGTGAGCTCTCACTGCTTTTAAGACTGGCCCAAGTTCCCAAGGCAAGCTCAAATATCCCTTCCTCTGAGACCCCTTCACTGTGGTGGTCATTCCCACTCTGAAACCCAATAGCACAGAGTGTCTATCCTGCTCTGCTGGAGCTGATTAGCTTTTCTTGCTTTCTGTCATTAATTATAGTTTTGTGTCTGTGTCTCCTCACTCATTATGTGCTGCTGGAGGATGGAGATTTGCGTATCTATTGCTCAGTCTACAGTTTCGTGTGCTGTGCACTGTGAATGAACAAATAGTATTAACTTATTGAGGTTAGACTCTTTGGCTCCAAATCTTGATCAATTAAGACTTCCTTATAATATTTTTAAATCTTTGGAAATGTAGGGTTGAATTATGAGAGAGAAGATGATGAATGGGAGATATTTTCCCATCCCATTTTTACAATTAATTTTCCTTGTCTGTCTGAATATATATCAGCATTGATGTCTCCCTCCGACTTAATTTATATGAAGGTGTTCTAAAAACTTCACCAATGTGCATTCTTAGAATTCATATAGGCATATGGATTAAGATGCCAAATTCATCATGTCTCCTACATGCTGGGCTCTGATGAATCTTTCACAAAACAAAACACACACACACACAACAAGATTTCTGGTGTAGGGCCAGAACTCTTTGAATGGAAGTTTTTAAAGCATTAAAAATGTCACGAGTACTTTTTTTTCTTATTCTTACCCATTTAACTCTCCCTTAGTCATGAGGCCAAAATTTACCCCCAGAGAGCTTTCAGTCTTCCTGTCCCTGTGTAGGGTTGAGCAGGGCTGGACAGAGGCTGGGACTTTCCTGGGCAGGTTGCATTTCCAATGGGACAGACAGATGCTTTGGGAATTAGGAAATGACCCTGCCCCTCCTTGAAGTGGCTTCTGTCTGGGGCAATTTGGATGAGGCCACCTGGTGGAATCAGAGTTATTCTTGTGGAGGAAAGACACAGACTGGGGAGAGCCAGACATGAACCTGCCACGTGGAGCTGTTTCTGCAACTGGGGTTGATCAAATGTGGAATCTGAGTTTATGTTCAAAACAAGTGGAACCTCATTCTGTTACCAAAATAAACTGCTCAGATGTGGTGCTGATAAAGAGGCAGCAAGGCAGAAGCCACTGTCACGCAAAGGAACAGGCTACCAAAATGGGGAATCTGGAGGCAGGAAGAGAGGAACAAAGGGCAAGCCCTTGATAGCTGTTTTGCTGCCCTCTCTGCCTCCGTCTTCAGCGAGATGACTGACTGGGAAATTAGTACTTACAAAAAAAACACTTATTTTCTGTTACTACTACCTGTGATGCTGCAGAATTATTCGGTCTTGTGTCTTTGAGGGAGAGAGTGTGGGGCTGGTTGGCCGACACAGCAGGACAGATTCTGTAGCTTCTTGGGTCAGAGATAGGATCTTTGTTTGCCAACATCATTGCTTAGATAGACTAAACCCAGAGGAAAAAAACCCAGAGGAAAAAAAATCATCAGTGTTTTTATGGGCTGAATCGTGTCCTCCCCAAATCCATGTGTCAGAGGACCGATTTTCAGCATCCCAAGAAGTAACCGCTTTGGGAACAGGGCCTTGAAAGAGGGGATTAAGATAAAAGGAAATCATCTGGGGGGCCCCGTCCACCATGACTGGTGTCCCTGGAAGAGGAAATTACGATGTGACACATGCATAGGAAAGACAGTGGAAGAGACCTAAGGAAGACGGCCACCCACACACCAAGGAGAGAGGCCGGGAGAAGAAGCCAACCTTCCAGGATTAGGGGAAATTGAGCTGCGGCTTTTTAGGGTACCCTGCCGGTGCTGCTTTGCACAGGCAGCGCCAGCAAACAAAGGGCTGGACACAGAGAAGCAAAAGGTGTACGCAGTGCTGAAACTTGTAACGAATGAAGACAGGCAGTAACCCGTTCATCCGATCAGCATATGCAGTCCAATGTCTGTATCTGCTGTCGCTGCAACCTCAAGGATTCAACAAACTGCTGATCAAGAATATTGTCAATTTGTTAAGTTAACAACAGGAGTCACTGTGCACTTACTCCTCATGTAGGATCTCTGTCGTTAGTGTGCTGTACATTGTGATTTAATGCTATAACTAGTACTCAAACAGTATTTTTCACTTTATGTTTCTGTGTGGGAGCAAACTGTTGAAATCTTTACTTAATATATACTAAACTGATCTTCTGTATATAAAGAGAACCAAAAATGAATCTTGATGTGAATGGAAGGGGAGAGGGAATGGGAAAGGGGAGGGTTGCGGGTGGGAGGGACGTTATGGGGGGGAAGCCATTGTAATCCATAAGCTGTACTTTGGAAATTTATATTCATTAAATAAAAGTTAAAAAAAAAGAATATTCAGATTTTTTTTCCTAAAGTTCTCCATACTGTTTTCCATAATGGTTGTACCAGTTTACATGACTACTAACAGTGTATTAGAGTACCTTTTTTTTCTCACAACCTCACCAGAATTTGATTTTTTAAAAACTTTTGGGTAATAGCCATTCTAACTGGAGTGAAGTGATGACTCATGTGGTTTTTATTTGCATTGCCCTGATGGCTAGTTACCTTGAGAATTTTTTAATCTACTATGTGACCAGCTATCTCACTTCTGGGAATATATCCAAAGGAAATGAAATCAGCACATAAGAGAAACCTGCACTCCTATGTTTATAACAGCTCCATTCACAATAGCAAAGATACAGAATCAATCTAGATGTCTACCAATTGATGGCTGGATAAAGAAGATGTGCTATATAAACACTGTAATATTATTCATCCATTAAAAAGTGATGAAATTCTGGGGCTAGCATTGTGCTGTACTGGGTTAAGTTGTTGCCTGCGATACCTGGATCCCATATGGCCACCAATTTGAGTCCTGGCTGTTCCATTTCCAATTCAGCTCCCTGCTAAAGCATCTGGGAAAGCAGTGGAAGATGGCTCAAGTGTTTGGGTCCTTGCATCCATGTGGGAGACCCAGGAGATGCTTTGGGCACCCGACTTTGGCCTGGCATTGCCCATGCTGTTGTGGTCATTTGGGGAGTGAACCAGTAGATCTCTCTCTCTCCCACCCTCCCTCCCTCTCTCTCTCTCTTTCTCCTTTCTTTCTCTCCCCCTCCCTACCTAACTCCCCTACCTCTCTAACTCTGTCTTTCAAATACACAAATAAATCTTTTTTGAAAATATATTGCCATTTACATGGTATGATTTTGTGGAACAATATTTATAACCAAATATACAATGATATGACAGCCACACAATTTTTATACTCTTTATATATTACATTCCACAAATAGGAGAAAATGTGGTATTTGTCTTTCTGGGCTTGGCTTATTTCACTTAGCATAATGATCTCTAGTTCCATCCATTTTGTTGCAAATGGAAGGATTTCATTCCTTTTTTAAGATTTTTTATTTGAAAGGCAGAGTTACAGAGACAGGGGGTGGAGAGAGAGAGAGGTCTCTGGTTTTTTGGGTCATTATTCCTTAAAGCGATATAGTGTAATATCTATTTATGCTGCACTTACATTGTAGTGTAGGTGTTATAAGCAATTGAAAGATGATTTAAAGCATGCAGGAGATGTGCAGGTTGCATGCCATTTTATATAAAGGACTTGAGCATCTATGGCTTTGGGCATCTGAGGTGTCCTGGAGCCAATCCCTCACGGATAGCACGGAGATAGCTGTATTTTTATTTCAGACCCCCGAGGGTGGCAGATAGCAGGTGGAAGAGGCTCAACAGAGAAAATGAAGCACGACACCAGTCTCTTGGAGGCCAGGGTAAATCTGGTGATCCACTGATTATGGAACACCTCAGGATCACTGGCATTAAGCAGCAATTTTCTTTCTATCTTTCCACTGGACCTAACCTTGCAGGCCAGTGCTATCTCGGAATGTTGGGTTCTCAGCTTTGTATATAACCTTGGTTCATATTGCAAATGTTCAAAATAGATAAACTATTTAATGTCTTTTTATTGCTCCTCTCAGCAATGCACAAAGTCCTTGTTGGTCTCCTGCATGGAGGCTGGACAAGCGGCTCGTTCACTTAGCTGCTCTTGCAAGCTGCTTTGCAAATGGCTCTGGCAGGTGGCAGAGTGTATGGGGGAGGGTGCACAGTCTGTCCCTGGAGGCTGGGCTGAGCCTCTCCGGGAAAAGCACCATCTCACAGGCTTGAGAAGACTGTGCTCCCTACCCTTTCTCCAGCTTTTTTCTGCCCCCTGACTCATGTCTGCTGCCTCACTTGAGTTACTGTGCAAATGGTCAGCCTAGAAGCCAACCCCGGCCCTGTGCTTGTTTACGACCAGCCCAGGCACCGAGGCAGCATTCCATGCCTAGCCTTCTGGTCAAATAAGGACAAAGTGAACCACGCCTTCTATTCTTGGCAGTGAAGCACGTGCCCTTAGAATGCTGTGTGCTGGGCACAAAAGTTTCCCCCTGCCAGGGCTGATTCTTTCCCAGCTGCCCTGTAACCCCAAAGTTGTAGGACCGTAAATCAGAAGGAAGATATGCAGAATGTTTGGGCCATGACTGAGGATGCTGGGGAGAAGGCTCTTGTTTGTTCTCCTTCCTGAGCTTCCTCTCGGAAAGTTATTGTGTGTTCTCCTAGCTCTCAGGGAGAAGAGCTTTTGCTTTTGCATGCATCCTATTTGTCAGCGATGAGCCTCTAGGAAAAAAACCCCGAAACAGGGATGTTAAGCAATGTAATCAGTCTAAGGCCCACATGTGCACATGCCCCCAAAGGAATGTATACATAGGTACCATTCTAGGGGGATTGATCACAGCAGGAGGGAAATGGAAAAGAATTGTGGCTGGAGCAGTGTTTTCAATCGAAGGGACTTGAAGTATGCTAGCAACCAACCAGAAAGTTGGGATTTTCTCTGCTCAAGTCGTCCTTCTTAGCCTAATGGGATACTCCAAATTTCCCAGACCACATGCCTGGCCAGAGGGAGCTTACAGTCAGGAGTGGTGAGGGTGGCCAAAGGACAGGGGAGGTGCAATTAGACGTAGAACAGCGCTCACTCACCATTCAAACCAGCCAAGGAACAGGGACCATCACACTGTGCTTGGTGGTTGGGGTCTGACGAGCAGATCAGTCAGCCCTTTCCAAAAGTTTTGAGGCTTTGCTGTTGTATTTTCTTTATGAATGATAAGCCTGATGTCTAAGCTGTTAGACCGACTGTGTGCTTCCCCCTCCCCAGGGAGCAGAGCCTCTGATGGAAATGCCATCAGCGCTGCCTGTCTTTCCTCCCGTTGAGTTCAGTCTCTCTTCTGAATGGGCCTAATGCTACCAGCTCTGGGTACTTTTGCAGGGCGGGGAAGGTGGTTAGGAGGAGAAAGCAAATGAAATAACTGCCAGGCTGGTGCTGGGCAGGCCGCTAAGTACTTTCCAAGGCATTTGGAGATGAGAGGGTAAAGTGTCTTCTGTTTCCTCACAGTGGACCCCTCTCCATTAGTGCTTAGCAAGTATTTGGATGATCATGGTGGGGAGGGGTTTAAAAGATCCCCTCTGGGGCAGAGATGGAGGCTGCTCCTTCATAAGACATTGATTTCCAGCTCAAAAGAGCAGGAGGAAAAGGAAATAGACCATGGGCCTACCCTATGCTTACCACGAGTCTTGTCTTGTCTCTTGGTCTTTCTTTTTAGAGGCATTTTTTAAATGTCCCGTCCTCTCCCTCCCCTGCCTTGTCTCCTGGAAAATTGTTCCCCTTCACCCTTCATTCACAGATGCCTTGGGTCCAGGAACCCCCTGGTTTGGTGAAAAAAGGCTACTCCACACTTTTTAATCAGCTTCCATGCCGGAGCCGCTGGGTTTCCCAACACACATGCTGTCTTCCTGACACACGCGCTTTCACAGCTTGGATAACAAGGGCTGGCTCTGCCTCATTCCCCTTCCCATCCATCTTCGCAGTCCCACTCTTCCCTTCCCCCCAGCCACGTTCAGGGGCTTTATCCAGAGAGCGGCCCCTGGGAGCACGGGGAAGTTCCTGTGTGCTGCCTGCTGGCAGGAACACCTGGGAAGCTGCACGACTTGCATAGTTCAGACCCTTGCAGGTGGTGTGGCAGCCATGTGAGCTGCTTGCGTGTGTATCAGGAGATGCGTTTGTAAAGAATCCTTCTGGGGGAGGGGGAGAACAAGGAAACAGTGGAGAGGACAAAAGAAGGAAGATGGTCAGCTCGGGACCGCACTTCTTCATTGTTCATTTCCAAAAGAGATGGCACAGCCCTGCCAGTCCGTAGAGGCCGTGTCTGGCATGAGTCAGCAACCAGGACAATCTACTGCCAGTTGATTAAATTAGCATTTGTTATAAGCCAGAGAGCAGGGGGGTGGGGGAGTGGGGGAGTGTTGTGTGCAGGATAGATGGAGAATGAAGAAAATCTTCTTCATGCCTTTTGAATTATTTATGGCCTGGAACTTTACATGCTAAAGCTTAACCAGACTTGATAAAGAGAGACTGGGAAGATATCTCTCTCTCCTTAAAGCCACAGAGCACATGCTCTGGGTCCCCTTGGAGGACTAGGAGAACATGAACAGGGCCAGACCAGAGTGGAGAAAGTGGAACTCTCCTCATTTTGTTATGACCTTGAAAACAAAATGCTGCATGGAAATCTGGCTGCCACTCAGCATAGGAAGACCTGGCTTTCTCAGTAGCCTCCTGAGTGGTGGACATGAATGTGTGAATGCATTTCACTTTGATTTTGCCGAGTGGTAACAGGGGATGACTGTCAGATCAGTGCACAAAGGATAGGTCTCTTCGATCTTTGCCTCTGGCTTCCAGCCAGATGGGAGAGAAACAAAGACTCCAGAGCCTCTGCCTGCCTTCCCCCACCCTCTGCCTCCTCCCTTCTTTCCTTTCCTCTTGACTTAACCGCTTAGAGACAATGATTTGGATGGAGTCTGCTGACTGCTCTTACATTCTGGGAAAACGTGTCTAATGGTTCAGGGTGTAAAAAGGTAGTGATTTTATCTGCGAAACGTGACTTCCTTTTGGAGATGTGCAAATCCAGGTGACAGTGACCTCCGTGCTGGGGTCTCTGTTGCAAGGAGCCGGGCAGATGGGGGCTGTGGGAAGCAGGACACCCCGTGTGCTCCGGCTATGCACCAGGGTGGCCTGGCCAGTGTCCTTTGTTCATGGCTCTTCTGACTGCTGGGAGCCGGACAGACCACATGCCCACCCAAAGGAGCTGCCTCTGTTTGTCGTCAAGATCTGCAGCTTTTGTCTGTGAGCCCCTGTGAAGAGGCAAACTGTTGGCACCCTCAGAGTTTGACTCCAAAATCACTCCAGGATAGGGCTCCTTTTCAGCTGAACTGCTGCCTGTGGACCTCATTGTAATCCAAGGTTTTCTCTGAACTAAAAGCATCCAGGGGCGTGTGACCCTATCCCCAGAGATCCAAGAAGAAAGGAGTTAAGGGAAGAGTGGCTTGAATGAGGGAAAGACAAAAGCAGCGTGGCAGATCACAGAGACTAAAGTCAAACAAAGAACCGGGACATGTGCTCTGGCAATACAGCAGCCAACGCAGTCATCTCCTTGCTTCATCACTGCCAGCACATTTTACCCATTATAGGCATAAACAAAAATCAGCTGAGTCCAAGATTGACCCTTTGGCAAGAACTTAAAGGAGTCATTAGTATACATCCTACATTTTCATCTATATGCAAGAAAAGTGAAGCCAGTGGTGTCTGTTACATTCCTGGCAGGTACAAATGTGCAAAGGATGAACACTCACACACTTACAGTGGGAAGCAGGAAGGAGTCTGAGCCAGGGGTTTCCCTCTACCCCTAGCCTATTACCGAAGGGGATCCACGTGCCCCAGGCTACAGAGAAGGGGTTGATTCCTACAACCCAATACCATGCAGTGCCCATTTCTCCCTCTGTTATGTGGAGAAGTAAATTGAGGTTATTTTCATAATTTAGGCAAAACCTCCCTTTCCACTTGAATTACCGAGATATTTCAGGCAAATGCAGATTTCAAAAAAAAAATTAAATAACAGAATTTGAGTTTGGGAACTCATTAAAAAGCAGTGAAACTTCCTGTATTGCATCAATTACAAACAATTTGGAGGAAAGAGAGGTTGCTTTTTTTTTTCTTCTCTTAAAGAAATTATCTGGAGAATTACCCAAGTCTTTGCTTCCTCTTTTTAGATGAAATCTGGACAGGCTGTGTTACCTACAACAACCTCATCAGGATGGGCTGCGATGATAAAACCAGGAGGAGAAACTAAGAAGCCCAAACTCTGCCTTCAAGCTCGCCTCCAACTAGCCTTGCCTCTGATAAGTCTGCTCATCTTCCCAGGCATTAATGCCCCCGCTGCTCCCCATCCCCCACCCCCTTACTGAAATGGAGCCAAGCTCCGTTGCCACTTTTCTACTTTATAGGAATGCTCTAAAAATTAACATTCACTGTGAAACCAGAAGAGCCAGGGAGGAATGATCTTATCTCAACATGAAGCTTTATCAGCTTTGTTTTGCCTGCCACTCCGAGTTGGCATTGATATATTGCTCAGAATCTTGCTGAAAATCGCCTTTCTTTTGCTGACCCTCACGACCGCTAATGTCGGGAATCGGTGTACTAGACTGAATTCAAGAAAGAAATATTTTTGCCTGTCCATCAACTCAGTCAACAGGGTTTAAAGTGATGATGAGCGTTGTAAGTGGCTGGGCAAATGTGCTAGTCATATACTTTTGAAGGAGCTTTAGTTGCAGCAAATCTATTCTTCCTTCTTTGGGATTTTCTTAGTGTTGAAATGGGTCAAGAGAGGAGGAAGGGGATTTGGATCTCAGCGATTTGGGGAGGTGAATCGTACGGAGGAGCTAAGTGACTAGAATCGACTCGCGCCTTTCCAGCCCTAACGCCCCACTCGGATTCAGACTCTTGTGGTCTCTTGCTTGGATGTCTGAATCCGCCTTGGAATTGGTCCTTTGACTCTAATCTTATCCTTAAAGTGTTTCTCCAGCTGCTGCCAGGAGTCTATCCAGAAAGCAAGCTCTGTCAGGTGGGTGCCGCTACTGCCCACCCACTTCCACGTCCTGTTAACCCTGTGGCCACCTCTGTGTCTGTGTTGCGCCATTCCCTGCCTGGCAGACTTGCTCAACACCTGCAAGCTGCTTGTGCATCTCCTGAGTCTCCTGCGTGGGTCAGGCTCTTTTTGCCTTGAGGCCTTTGCTCATGCTACCTTCTCTGCCAGGACCATCCAAAGCAAGTGATCAGGAACGGGGAGGGGTGGGGGTCAGCCCTCATTCCTTATATTTGGGACTCAAGTTAAGTGACCCACACTTGTACCTTTCTCCCCTGCTTGTGTGTTCTCCCCTGTCTTCTGCATTCTCCCCGCTGTGACATCCTGCACAAGGCTGTACTTCAGCTGATGGGTAAGGTGATGTGGTCTTTAACATGCTTGCCCGCCCACTAAATAGCAAGCCCTCTGAGAGAGCCCCTATTGTTCTCTCTCTTTATCTTGGGCAATACCCTGCTCAAGATGGGCTCCAACAAGCAGTTCAATCTGTACTCCTTAGGTAGCATCTGCATGTAAGGCACTAGCATGCCAGGTGTTTGGAGAAAGTTTCTAATACGAGGCTGTTCAAAGAGAAAAACTGCCTAATGAGTCTGTCAATGTATACTTAAGTGAAATAGTTTCTGAATGAATGATTCATAATTATGCAAATCATTAGTTGGGGGTGGGGAGGAGGGAACCCTGTGTCAACAGCAGGCCATCTGGCAGTTTGAAGTCAGGACAGGTTGCTTCTCTCCTGCCACCATTCCCGGGCCTGGGGCTTTCTTATGGCTGTGGCCTTGGGCGTAGAAACTCCCCCTTTTCTGGAGTTCTCTGCCTTGTATTTTGTTGCTATGGCAACAACCCACTTTCATTCTGGACTTGCTGCATGCAGGAGGGGAATCCTTTACTACAATGGCATAAACAATGAGGGTTGTTAAAAAAAAAGTTGACAAGGTTAATCAGCAATGTCTTATGCTAGTTCCACCAATTCTGATTTAGTGGTAAGAAGGACCGTTTGTTGGGTGTTTCAGGAGGTATTGAAAATGGATCAGCTCTAAGAACAGATGATGTGGTATATCCTTTGTTTAAATGTAACTATCTTGTGCCTGTTGTGGTTCTATTTTTAATGCAAAAAAAATGTTTTGTTCTCTTGAAGTCTATGGACAGCCTGTTTTCAGTCAATCCAGTGTATCAAAGAAAGGAACAAAATGTCTGGAAGGAAAGCTGAATGATCTTGCAAGGTGTGGAAGGCTGGGAGAAACAGACCTGACACCTGTCCAGCATTGTAACAAATCTGTTCAGTGATTACGTGGAAACATAGTAATGTATCACTGGCATATTTTCTTGGAATAGCTGGTTTAAAAGAGCAGAAATCTTCTGTAGACTTTTTAAACACTTTTATATATTCAGGTGAGCAGGCAGTGCAGATACACATCACAGAAACCTGCTGCATTGTGCAGTGACTTCAGAGGCCTGATACAGAGATTTCATGTGCTCTAAGCAGGATGTCCTGGTCTGATTCTGCGAGCCCAGCCTCCCTGTAGCTCAATATTTCTCCCATTGCCTCCCAGAGAAATCTAGATTCTCTTTGTAGGCCAAATATAGCATTCCCCTGGCCTAGGCAGGTTCTTTTTGTCTCTTCTCCCAACACAGACGGAGGTTGCTGGTTTGTTGGAGAAACTGATGTCTGCTGTTTTTCAGTGTGTGGTGGCTTAGGCCTCTGTCTCTTGCCTCCTCCTGAGGCCTGGGTTGCCCTTTGATCAGATATGCCTTGCAGCTCAGGCCCATTTGTCTTCTCTTGGAGGAACCAGACAAGATTCCCATTTATTCACTCACAATCAGCTATCAGCATCACACAGTGATACACAGCATGCGTGAGAGTTATTATACCAGGGACATTGTTGGCTCAGGCACAGGCCATGAAGAGCTGGAGTTGTGATTGGCAGGCTTATCTGTGACACAATTGATCAGCAGATAGTTTTTCTGAGAAAAGCAAAGGTGATTCTGTGTTTGCGAGGCATCCCTCTTAGTGGCCACTCACTGTGGTCTGTCCCTGTGACTCAACCCATAGCCTCAACTGAGTGTACCCGGGTGGGCAGCAGCCAGGAACTGACCTACTAGGATTTTGTGTACTGAGGTTCTGAATTAAGAAATCTCTGTAAGGCAGTGGGCAATGGAGGTGAGAATAGCAATGGTGGGCCACCTGCAGACTACAGGTGTAAGGTTGTAAGCACTCAGAGCAAGTACAAGTTATGCAGAACAGAAAGCAATAACAATCCAGGCAGTCACCAAAACAGCAGAGAAGGTATGTGGTACAGGAGAGACAGGGAGAGGTGGTGGGAAGAAGAGGAGCAGGAGACATGAAAGGTGGAGGAAATGGGAGAAGGAAGGAGGGAGAGAGAGAAAAACTCCAATCTGCTTCATTTCCCAAGGGGCAGCACAGCCCAGTGCTTAAGGGAATGTTCTTGGAGCCAGCTACCAGTTCAAACCCTAGTTTGTAACTTACTGGAGTGCAACCTTAGACAAGGTTCTTAATCTCTCTGTACCTTAGTTTCTCCATCTATAAAATGGGGGTAATTACCTTATCTATCTCAGAGAGAGTGAGGAACACTCGAGTTAACACAGATAAAGTGCACACTTTGTAAGTGTGCTCTATTTTTATCCCAAGTTCTTGGTTTCAGTGACTCTCTCTCTTACCACCTTGCGTGGATCCCGACAATGGTCACTGCTGCCTCCAGCTGATCTGAGCACAACTGTTCCTTATGATCAATTCAGCTAAGATCCATTTAACCATAGGTCTAAAAGAAGACTGTCCAAATTTTTGAAATGAAAAAAAAAAAAACTTTTCTCTTGAATCCTGTAAATTTAGGATAAAAACAGAAAATAAATATGTGCCGTGTGAGGACAGAAATTGGCAGAGTCACCTTAACAAGTGTGTACGTTATTGAAACAAGTGATTGACAACCTGGGCAGTGCTGGGGGGGGGGGGGAGCTGCACCTTTCCTCTCTCTTGGGGCTCGATGCCACATAGGAGATGCTCTCCTTTTTGGAAGGCTCTCCTTAAGTCTTCTGTGTGGAATAAATGAGTGCAGTTCCTGCTTTCCTCAGATGTGTTCTGTCTCATGTATTCCCTGTACTCGTAGCCCTCGCTCCTCGTTTTGGCAAAGGTGGGATTCCTGAAGCATCAACTACTGCCTGACAGCACACCATGCAATTTATTTATTTATTTATTAGTTAGTTTAGTTAGTTAGTTAATAGAGAGTTATCTCCCTGTCTGCTGGTTCATTCCTCGAATGCCCACAACAGCTCATACTGGGTCAGGTCAAAACTAGAAGCTGAGAATTCAATCTGGGTTTCCCAAATGAGAGACAGGGATCCAGCCACAGAGTCGTTACCATTGCCTCCCAGGGTCTGCATTAGCAAGAAGCTGGGCTCTGGAGCCGGAGCTGAGAATTAAAGGCAAGGATTCTGATGAGACATGAGTGTCTTGACCTCTAGGTTGAATGCCCACTTCCTCTATGTAATTTTGTTGCAAGTGTTTTTTTTTTTTTTTTTTTTTTTTTTTTTTTTTTTTTTTGAAAGTCAGAGTTACACACAGAGAGGAGAGGCAGAAAGAGAGAGAGAGGTCCTCCATCCATTGGCTCACTCACCAATTGACCACAACAGCGCCAATCCAAAGCCAGGAGCCAGGAGCTTCTTCTGGGTCTCCCACGCGGGTGCAGGGGCCCAAGGGCTTGGGCCATCTTCCACTGCTTTCCAAGGCCATAGCAGAGAGTTGGATCAGAAGTGGAGCAGCTGGGACTCGAACTGGCACCCATATGGGATGCCGGCATTGCAGGTGGCAGCTTTACCCACTATGCCACGGGGCCAGCTCTGCAAGTGTTTTACAAGTGTTGGCAGCAAAGTTTCTTCTCAAACACAGAGAACAAATCCCAGTGTCCCTGGAATGGGCCCTGGTGGCTGACATCGTCCCTGAAATCTGCTTTGTCTTTTGCAGGGGGTGGGAGCTCCTCGGATGCCCGAGATTGTGAAGACCGTGGTTGGCTGCCAGGCACACTGATCATGAGTTGCCTCGGGCTGCTTAGCAAAAGTTCCATCCACAGAAACGTATTGTACCACAGTCCTGGACGCTGGAAGTCTGGGATCAAGGTATCAGCAGGGCTGGTTTCTTCTGAGGATGGTGAAGACAAGTTTATTCCATGCCCTTCCCTGGCTCTGGAGGTGTGCTCTCAGTCATTGGCATTCCTTGGCTTCTGCTTTTTTACTATGATCTCTGCCTTCATCTTCCATGTGGTTGTGTATGTATGTGTATTTGCATATGTGCACCTCTCTGCCAGCTAAGGAAGATACTCTTATCAATTTCATCTTTCCATAGCAAGAACAATTAATTGAAAATTAAACATTTCTTGAAGCTGGAACTGTGGTGTAATAGGCTAAATCTCTGCCTGCAGTGCCAGCATCCCATATGGGCACTGGTTCACATCCCCACTGCTGCTCTTCTGATCCAGCTCTCTGCTATGGCCTAGGAAAGCAGTAGATGGCCCAAGTCTTTGGGCCCCTGCATCCTTGTGGGAGGCCCGGAAGAAGCTCCTGGCTTCTGGCTTCGGATTGGTATAACTCCGGCCATTGTGGCCGTCTGGGGAGTGAACCAGAAGATGGAAGACCCCTCTCTCTGTCTCTCCCTCTCTCTGTAACTCTGCCTCTCAAATAAATAAATACACTCTTAAAAAAAATATTTCCACAGTCAAAGGCAATCTCATGACAAGTATTCTGAAATGGAGGAAATTTCAAATTCTAACAAAGAAGGAAAATTGTTAGGGGGAAAACAGTGGAATAGTTTTATTATTCTGTTGTGCAATTCAGAACCAAGAAGTATGACAAGTCAGGATGTGAGGGTGTGAATGTTTTTTCAAGAAACTTTGTGCCTGGCACAGTGCTACCTGGGCATAGTACTACCTAGGTGCTCGAAGCTATTTGCTGAATGAATATATGAATGAGTGGAGAGAACTAAAGTATGTGAGTCTATGCAGATGCTATTTCCCACCTCCCATGGGCCCTTTGCATGAACAGAGATGGGAATGGGGAACCTCCTATAGCTAGATTGCTGGAAACCAGTCAAGAGACTTCACTACATACATAAGCTCAAACAGGCACAGGGCTCAAAGTCCTGGGAAAATGTCGCTACCCCTTTCTGGTTCCCACTCCCTCACCTTCATGCATATTTATTCCACTATGCCTGTGGCGAACTGAGGACATGACAGGTTAGTTTGAGAAGATTACCAGCTCTTCCCTATTATACTCTAATGGCCCTGCATCAGTCTTTTGTTGGTTATAGCTATGTTTGGGGAGAACATGATTTAATCCATGATATATTGCATTCTTGATGATAATGAGCTATAAAGAATGGGGCCCTACTGTAATTTATTTCAATACATTTCAAATTGCTATATAGAAATACTCAGAATAATCTCATGAATAAAAGAAATAAAAAAGGAATTTATGGGATTTTTATACTCTCAAAGGAAATAATTCACGTACCAAAAGAAGAAACTAAATTTAGGTAATGGAAGATCAAGGTGTTTAAAGAAGAGCTGTTGTTTTACAGGATCTGAAATAACTACCTGGAATGCAATAAAAAGTGGGAAGGGCACCAGCTTACAGAGAACCAGTATCATGAACCAATACAACCATTTACAGATAAACTTATCCAAGTCAAAACAAACTAGGCAATTCAATTTGCAGAGGACATAAAAGGCAATAGAAAAAGAACCTTTATATTCCCAACAGGAAAGCACCAGGGGAAGTTCTCCTTGATGAGATATGGAGATGCCAGGACAGATAACACCAAAAGCTCACTTTAATGGAAAGTTGTGCTAGCATTGGCACTGTAGGGCAGGTTCTGCAGGCACCAGACTCTGCAGATGACTGGGGCAGGAGAGCTCTCGGGAGCTGTGGGGGAAGGAAGCAACGGCAGCAGGATGAAGTGGAGGGAAAGCTCAATGGCAGGGCAGCTGCAGCCAAGGCTCCAGCATCCCACCAGGTGCTGCAGAATTTAGAAAAGTCCTGAATTCAGGCAAGCACGTGTGGCCTTCCTACCCCTATGCTGACGAATCCTTCAGGATGTATACAGCCCACAGGGAGAAGGCTCATCTGACAGCAAGGCAGCTTGCTTTAGCAATGCCTGAGACTCAGCTCAGATAGCCGAGAGGCCTGCAGGGGTGGAGCATTTAGGCAGTGCATCTTAGGCTATGCTGTTGGAACCTCCACCAGGAGCTTCAAGGAAGGATGATGGTAGAAACACAACATATTTTAAAATGTGGTGCTCTGTTGACCACCAACTTTTTTCCCAGAGCCATTGAGATAGCCTTCCCGTAGCTCTCCCCACTTCCACACGTGGCCTTCTTCCAATGACAGGTGGAACACTCTGAGAACGCAAATCCAGCCCTGTCGTTCTTCTGCTGAGTATTCTCCAATGATTTCCTAGTTCACATATTATAAAATCTCAACGCTGTGGGATGCCCTTTGGTTGGGTGACCATAGAATTTATCATGTGAACCCGGATACTTCTGAGAGTGAATGGAGGCCCTAACCATAACTGCACAGGGACGGACGTCAAAGCCAGGGCTTTTCTTGGAAAATGGGGATGTGCATTCACTCCATGTGTAAGGCACTTGATAAAGTGGTCACGACTCACTCTCATCTTTGTCCACTTCCCTTTGCCTTCCTTTAAATCCTAGAACAAACGAAGCTCCTTTTTACCCCAGGGCCGTTGCACCTGCCACTTCCCTCGGCCTCCACTGTCTGATTCCTCCCTTTTGTTCTTCAGGTCTCAGAGAGACCAGAGAGATCTTGCTATTGATTCTCCATCACAGTATGTGTTTATTTTGTCCTTACCTACAATCTGAAATAATCATCACTAGATTTTTAAGCTCCAAAAGAAATGAATCTGCTCTGCCTCACATCCCAGTGTATTCCCAGGGATTAGCTCAGGGCTCTTCCATCCATGCTTGGTATCAGTAAATATAAAAGAAATGAACAAAGAGCTTAGGAAATTGTTCTAAAACAAAAATTGCATGCGTGTGTGTGAATGAATTGCCCTGGAATTGTGTGTGTAAGCGAATGAAGGAATTCTGAAACAAAAACATTTGTGTGTGTGTGTGTGTGTGTGAATGGAATGTCTAAAGATCAGCAAAGGACAAACACATCACCTACACTGGGAATTATACACGTGGCTGCTCACCCTCGAAGTGTGGACATAGAGGAATGCAAAACATTAAGCAATCAATTTTCAAACACCGAGAGAATCAGAGGCTGCTGGATAATAACCAGCAGTTTAGTGATGAGGAGATATTGTCAGAACAATCTAATTTCCTTTTAAGACAGAGGGACCTTCATCAAAAGCATTTATTAAGTGTCTGTCTGCACACGGCCGGGAGAAGCCTGTCAGAGGTAGAGAGGCTTGCGTTCGGCTGTGAAGCATCAGATTTAATATGTGTCCTGACTTCAGCTAAAATCTGATTTTGCTTCTGTGATAATTTCCTTTCAAAGGCCAAGCTAATGAGTTCCTTACAGTAGAAGGTGGTAGCAGAATAGTTACAGAGTTAAGCTCAGAGTAATTAAAAAAGACTTTGAAAGTTGCAAAAAAAAATACCCTGATGATTAAAGGGTGACCTTTGGCTCTGGTCAAATGAGGTTAAATTTTTAGTTCTCTGCCTCCTCTCCCCAGACTGTGTCCCAGAACATACCATTGCACTCGGATGAGTAGTGAGTCGTGCTAGGTTCACTAGCACGAATGGTTACTGAATGCCTGCCTTTGAGAGGGACCAAATGAACCCCTAGAAAGGAAAACTTTGATATTGAGCCACACACAAGCATTGAGGACAGTTTTATAGGCCAAAAGTCATTCCTCTGATGGTCAAAAAGTCAGGCGCACATTCCAAGATAAGACTGCCAGGTATTATAACCTTGACTTTTAGACAAACAGTGTTTTGGGTCAAGCTGACACATGCTTAGCCTATCATCCAGCCATCAGACCTTGCAGATAGGTGAACTGAATCCAAAGCAGCTGAAAAATCCTGCAGCAACAAATGCTTTCAAAAATCTTAAAGGTGAGGACCTGGTAGATGAGACTCTTGAACTCAATGAAGGGAATGACTTATCCCAACTCCAAAGATGACACAAGCCACCAGGAGAGGTCTCACCAGCCAACAGGTGAGAAGTCAGCAGTGGTGGTTCAGGAGCCCTGGGCTCTGTAGATGCTACCTATAAAGACAAGAGTGGGGGCCATACTGCACCCTAGAGAATCTTTAATTTGGGAAATGTCAGCAAAACGCCTCTCTTCTGTCCCCAGGGAGATAAGATAGGGGGCAGCCGGGGCTGCCTGGTCCAAGATAGAAGCCACATAAAGCACTGAGAGGAATGGCTTCATGCACCCAATATCATAAGAATTTGTTAGTGGCCAGGCCCCTTGCCAAGTGTTGGGATGTTGCACGTACAATGCAGACGCCACCCTTGCCCTCACAGAGCTGATCATTTGCAGAAAATTCAGATATTCTCTAACCTCATGGGACATTATATGTCTGGGCCAGTGGAGAGCCACGGAGTTTGGGGAATAACTGGACCCACAGAAAACAGGATTAAGAGGGACTGGAGGAGTGATGGGTTTGGAATTAAGTACTCCAGCTATCTAGAATAGAAGCCTGAAGGGATAGGAAGTTCAGAAGAGAATTTCACTCTCTTGTGCACGGAATTGAGGAGGGCAAACAATATTTGAATGGTTGTCGCTCCCCCTCTTCGTGGAGGAACAACACAGGGCCCTGCGCTGTTCTTTTGTCTGCTCGGCCCTTCCCGGGTTTGCTGTTGGTTCTTCCCGGGTTGGCTACCGATCCTTCCACCTCCGTGGAAGGGTGGTTCCCCCGCCACTTTCCCCACTTCCACGGGGGAGCGGCACACCGCCGGCCAGCTCTCTTGGGGGCTGCTCAGATGTTCCTCAGGTGTTCCCTCAGATGTTCCTGGTGCATGGTGTCTCTCTCCTCCTTTATAGTCCTCTTCCATCAATCCCAACTCTGCTACCCACACGCTGAGTACGCTGCTCTCCTCCAATCAGGAGCAGGTCCTGCTGCTTATTGGTTGAACTGGAGGCAGCTGCGTAGAAACTGTTTACTCCTCTCCCAGCGCCATATTGTGGGAGAGCAGATGCATAGAATAAGTCTTAATTCCAGTAACTTAGTCTAGTCCGAGTTGCTCCCCACAAATAGTTACAGGAAGGCCTGAGCCCCCATGGATGTCAGGAGCGTTCAGCACACTTGACTGTGACCTCCTCCTTGGTGCCCCTCTCTTGCTTCAGTGGCACTGTGCATCCCTCCTCACTTGCCCTCCATCGACTGGTTCTCCCTTGCTGACTCCTGAGAGACTCAGCCCACACATGTTGGAGAGCCCTGAGTCTCTTCTCATCCATTCCAGGGCCAATCTCACCTTCATGCCAGTGACCCCCAATCTTTATCTCTGGTGCTGACCCCTTCCCAGAGTGCCAGGCCCTCCACAGTCTTGGCCTCTCGCTGCCTTAATCAGGAGTCTCAGGCACATGTGGCCAGGCCTCCCACGTGCTCCTTCCTTGGTCTCTTCCATTGCAGTAATCCAGTTACTGAACAAAGGTCTAGGTCACCATAAATGTCCTCACCCAGTTCTCTCCAAGTCCTGTCACTTCTTCCTTCAAAACTGACTGTTCCTAGCTTCCACTGTTATAACCCTGCCCTGGTCTTGTTGACTACAGGAGTTTCCTAGCCAATTCGGTTCCTCCTCTTTTGCCCTTTAATCACCACTCTGTCATCCAGAGGAATACATCTAAATATTAATCAAATAATGTGACTCTTATCTTAGATGTGGAGATAGCTCGTTTAGTGCATTTAGCACAAAGTCCAAATTGTTTACTTTGCTTAAGGCCCTGCATGCTCTGACCTCGGCTTCTCCCCTCTCCCACTGGGCTCTAGCATAGTCTTCTTTCGTCTCTCAGTTGCATCATATTCCTGCTGCAGGATCTTTGCACTTGCTATTCCTCTGCTTAGAGAGATCTTCCCCCAATATTTATGTAGCTTGCCCTAAACTGACAATCAGATCTCAGTCTAAATATCCCTTTCGTGAGACTTCCTTGCCCACCAAACCTAGAGCATCCCCACTGTTATTCCCTATCATATTCCCATGGAAATGGTCTCTATGGTGCTTACTACTAGCTGATTATTTTTAACTTATTTATTTGGAGTTTGTCTTCACCCATTGAAATGTACACTCTAGGACAGCAGAGACATTGTATACACAGAGCCCAGAAGAATACCTGACACACAGTAGGCATTCAGTCAATACCTATGGCAGAAGCAAGCTCAGGAATGCCTGAAGGGTAGTGTTACCAACCTGTCATGCATATGCCCTCTTTCTTCAGGGAATAAGCCTCCTGGTTGGCTCTTGCTGTGTAACAATTCACCCCTAAACTTAAGTTAGCACACACAAGCATTTATTATTCCTCACAAGTCTGTGGGTCAGTTGAGCAATCTTCTAACTTGGGCCAAGTTTAGTTGACCTTGGTTTGGTCATGTATGTATCTGTGGTTAGGAGGCATGCTGGTTGAGGGCTGCTTGGTCTAGGAAGGTGTCATGCATATGTCAGGCAGTTGTGGCTATTGGGTAGGTGAAGGGGGGAGTGGGCCGTGTGTCTCTGTGACCCAAAACTGCAAATTAATTCACAGGGCAATCTCAGGGTCCAAGAGAGCTCAACATCTGGTGAGGGTGAATCTTTTTTTTTCTAATTCTTTTTTTTAATTTAATTTTATTTTATTTAATGAACATAAATTTCCAAGGTACAGCTTATGGATTACAATAGCTTCCCCCCCACATAACTTCCCTCCCACCCACAACACTCCCCTCTCCCGTTCCTTCTCCCCTTCCATTCACATCAAGATTAATTTTCAATTATCTTTATATACAGAAGATCAATTTAGCATATATTAGGTAAAGATTTCAACAGTTTGTACCCACACAGAAACACAAAGTGTAAAATACTATTTGAGTACTATATTATAATTATAGCATTAATTAAACACCTAAGAGTAATTGTGTATTAATTACAGAGTTCAACCAATAGTTTTAAGTAGAACATAAAAAATACTAAAAGGGTAAAGTATTAAGTTCTTTTTTTCTTTTTTTGTTTGTTATATAGTTTTTTTTTTATTTAATAAATGTGAATTTACAAAGTGCAACTTTTGTATTGTTGTGGCTCCCCCCACCCCAAACCTCCCTCCCTCCCGTGGCCCTCTCCTCTCCCACTCCCTCTCCCGTCCCGCCCTTCATCGAGTTTGATTTTCAATTAGAGGGTGAATCTTAGGACTTGTACTCCATCACTTACACTATATTCTGCTGGTCAAAAGGAGTCAAGGCTGGCCCAGATCTCAGGAGTGGAGAAAAAGACTCCACTTATTGATGGGAAGAAATGCCAAGTTGCATTGCAAAGACTTGGCCTCAGGGCAGGACAAAAGACTGAGAAAATTTTTGTAATCAATGTACCCCTTTAAGGATGACAAAAGTGGTCATTTTTCATTGCCACATTCCTCTCCTCAGACAGAGGTATGAAGAGAATGTGTGAGGCCCAGAAGTGCCTTTTTGTGAGTTCACAGAAGTAGGGCTGCCCACAAGATCTAGCAGTTCTCGGTGGCACAGCTGCAGTGAGTGGGGATTGAGGGAATCTGGCCCTGGGTACTCCACGTCACACGGTGCCGGCTTAGCTGTAGCCAGCAGGAGCCATAGAGGCCCCATTATCCCTGCTTCTCCCACACTAACGTGGAGTCAGCACATAATCCTACATTTGTGTGCACGCAGGTGAAGCCTAATGCGGATGCTACTGTGTGTATAAACCCACCTCCAAAGGCAGCCAGCGCCAGCGCACACAACTTACAGACATTTGGTGAAAAATGAGTTTTACATCAAATTCCTCTGTCTCAACAGAACTCAAATGACTCAGAATGAAAAGGCCTTGACACAGGCATCTTAAGGGAACTCCTTACAAAGTGCAGAAAACCATGTGCTCAGTCTGTCCTTGCCTTCTGTGCACAGCAGAGCACCCACATTCTGTGAAATTCAAGGCTGAAGTGAAAAGAGAAAGCTTTTGTTCGAGCAGCTGAGTCCCTACCTTAAACACACACACACACACACACACACACACACACACGAGCTGTCCTGGGTATTTAGCAATAATTTACAACATGCAGATTAACTAAAGCCTTCTGTAGACTTGCAGAATTTCGAAGCCGACTCCAAAGGGATTCAGCAGCTTCTTCCAGGTGCTCCTCCCCCCGAAGAGAAGAACTCCTGTGTCCTGGCTCCCTGTCCAGTTCTCTCTCCCCTTGCCTGCTGCCTATTCAATTTTGAGAAGTTCTTTGTCCATACTCAGGTGCAGGCAAATGTGTTTGACTTCAGTGTATTGATTTCAGGCAGGTGAGAGTGAATGTAGCAATTCAGGCTGACAAATATTTAGATCAGTTAAATGTCCTTCGGAATCACTTGAACTGAGTGTTTTCTTTCCATCGCCATCTCACTCGGCACCCTACCTCCCCAACATAAAATATTCAAATTCTCTCTAAATTTCATCTATTAAAAATCCTTCCAGGCTGTAGCTATCTGATAGTTCCACTGGGAGCTTTGTTCCTTTCTGTACCCTGAGAAAACCGGATCTAAACCAGATTTAGATGACTCAGCGGTACGACTCAGGTCTCTGCCTGTGCCTGCTCACTCGTGTAGTCAACCAGCTTTTAGGGCTCTCTTGCAATCCAGCTCAGAAACAAAAAAAATCAATGACTCCATTCCCCTGCATTTGAAACTTTCTTTGCTTGCACAGACACATTCCTGAAGGCATCAGTCATGAGTGAGGAGCTCCATTTGGGCTGGAGCTGGATCCCACCAGGCTGTTTAGGACATGTGAGTGAAACAGCAGAGACTTGCTGTTCCCAGAGCCTCTTGTCCATGATTCATGGCTCTCCACCCCAAACATGAGGTCTTGCCCAACCTCACCACAGAAGGAAACAGACTGTGAGCTTGGAGGACCAGGGAGGAGACGAGAGGCATGTCTGGGTTGATTGGAAACATGAAAGCATAATTGTGGTGAGGTCCACTTGTTATCCTCTTGGACTAGAGGTACATAGAGTACAAGAAAGACAACACTGGGGACTCGCTTGGCTAATCCTCTGACTGTGGCGCCAGCATCCCATATGGGCGCTGAGTTCTAGTCCCGATTGCTCCTCTTCCGGTCCAGCTCTCTGCTGTGGCCCGGGAAGGCAGTGGAGGATGGCCCAGGTGCTTGGGCCCCTGCACCCGCATGGGAGACCAGGAGGGAGCACCTGGCTCCTGGCTTCCAATCGGCGCAGCACCGACCGTGGCGGCCATTTGGGGAGTGAACCAATGGAGGGAAGATCTTTCTCTCTGTCTCTCTCTCTCTCATTGTCTAACTCTGTCTGTCAAATAAAGAAAAAAAAAAAAAAGACAACCTCGGAATGTGTCAGGAGACAAAGCTCAGGTTGGAATCATGGGTAGAGTGAAGGCTTCTTGTAATCCAGGGAAGGCTGTGGATGGCACAGGTGGTCTTCATGATGGGGAAAGGGGGCTGGAATGATCACCGCGGTTGTGAATCGCTTTGTATTTCTCTGCTGAGGGGAAAGTGTGCTGCTTTGTAACAACGGAAGCTCAAGTTCTTGATGGTTCCCAGGTTACTGACCTCTGTAAGTCAGTGAGTAGCACAGAGATGGGGAAGCAAGACTGCTCCTGGTGGGTAAGATGTCACATGACATCCTGTGAAGGAGACTCAAGTATTTGGGACTCTGCTGTATCCAAATGATTCCCAAGCTTTACCAGCAAGTGAGCAAGAAGAAGGTCCCATTACCTTTGGTGCTTGTATCACCACCAACTCCATAAAAGTTTGCCAAGTTTCCCAGTTTCCTCTCCATTGCCTGCAATTTTTTCTTCATTTTTAACAAAAATATGCTTGTAGTCCCAAGGGGTGTCCTACATGCGCCCATGTGCCTGTCCAGTCTTCTGGATTGAATTGTTGCTCTGCTTCTGGCCTCTGTCCCAGCACCCATCACTCCTTCCCAATCTTCACAGGTCTTGACCACATTTCAGCCTTTGGACAAAGAGGAGGGGAGCTTCTCTTCCTGGGCATTATGTTCCATGAGGGAGGATTTCTCAGCAGGCTGCCTGACTACCAGAGTATCACTGGGTTTAGGAAGATAGCACTGCCACTTCACACTTAGCTGAGATGGGACCATCAGCTATCTGCATGAGCTTGAGTCACAATGAGGACCTGTTTCCGTATTCAGGGCCCACTGCTAAGCCTGGCTCATACTTCAGGTTCTTTCCATGTTTCTCTTCCTCAGCTGCTTTATTTCTCCTCCCCACAAACTGCCTCAGGGTGCCTGCCCTTCTCCCTCCCCCAACCTCCTTCTCATGCATCCACATCTGGACGCATAATTGAGGCCCAGCAGTGCATAGGAATTTTGTATTCCCTTGGTGGCCCCTCAGGCTCCAGGTGAATCAGTTGAGGCAAATTATAGTAGAGATGAAAGTTTGCCCAGCTTCCTCTGCCAGCCATGTTCTGGTCCAGATGAGACTTCGGTGAATACTGTCATCTCTGTTAGCTCGTATGGTTTCCCAGGGTCTGGGTCAGTGCAGTCACAGGGCCACCAGACTTGGCTCAGGCAAGATGGCAGCCGCATGACATGTCTCCTGGGGCAAGAGCTGTGCTGCACATGGCAAGCAACGCAGGACTTGGACAGCCAGAGGAGGGACAAGCTGGGGATCAGCAGCAGCGAAACCCCATCCAAACAGGAGTCTGGAGAGGATGGTTTCTGCAGTGCTACAGATCCAGAGGTGCAGAAGCAGTCAAGATAGGATCAGAAGCCAAGCATGTTGAGATCAAGTAAGTGGCATTTGCAGGCCATAGCCCTAACTCTCTGCAATTGTTTATTACTCTTCTGTCTAAACCAGATTGTGTCTACTTTGCAGATGGGCCAGGAGGGCTGGAGGACAAAGGCAGGCATCATATGCCCCAGACAGGTGTTGTGCAATGATTATACCCATCCTGGTGTTTAGGGGACTATTTACAACCCATAAGAGACTTGATGAGTATAATTCCTTTATAGTGCTGGGATTAAAATCTCAACTAGCAATATTCCACTGGATTGGAAATTGGGCATTGCCTGTGGAAATCTGTTTCTTTTGAATTTCAGCTGCATTCCATTTCAGTGGAGGTATATTGCAATCTAGACATTTTCTTATTGAAGGAAAGACAATAGTGAGCTAATTTCTTGAAGTTTTTTTTTTTTCAAATCTCCTCCTATTCTCCTTTCCATAGAAATAATTGCTTTGAATTCTGCTTTTTCTGCTGTTCTTCACTGGGACTTCTAACCCCAAGGTAATACCATGCTCAGCTGTTCTCACTACACCTGTTGTGTGTGATGATTACAGTTGCTTAGGGGAAACAGGATATGGCCACCTCTTGTACTGCAGGGGATGCAGGCATGACTGGGCATACCAGGGGTCAAGTAGTAAGTTGAAGCTCATTTTCTGTTTCTAGCTCTGCAGCTGAGCAGTATCATTCCAACTAACCAAGCAATCAATTATTCATTCAGTCACTTAATTAGAACCTACTTTGTGCCCATCACCTTCCTTGGCCTTGCAGATGATTAGACATGCTGCCTGTCCTCGAATGGCTCATATGCCAATTGGAGACACAAAATTATACATGTGAAATAATTACCAATCCCTAAATGCTTGACAACCTTGCAGAGAGAGGAAAGAGTGCATTGTGGTCTGGAATTAGAGAACAGCTTCAGGAAGGAGTAGCATGAGAGAGGGAAAGAACTGGAGTCAAGCAGGCCCTCTGTCTCTACATCCAGATGTCACTACAGGTGTTCCAGGCTAGTGCTGGATACCAGCGGTGCTGATGTTCCACTAAGGGGCTCTAAATCAGGGCTAGGACTTCGGTGGGGAAAGCAAGGCACCTAGGTGCTAGCATAACTTCCAGGTAGGCAGCTAGTTATGTGCTGAGGTGTCTGCCCTGGTTCCATGTAGTACCCAGATTCTGTTGGCCCTGTTTCCCACTCACACATGCTGTCTCTGATGCTATTTCATACTCTAAGTCTCTCTGTATCTCTCTCTCCCTCTCCCTTCCTCTCTCCCTCTACCTCTCAGTTCCTCTCCATTCATTCTCATCTGTTCTTTTCCTTTTAACCAGTCTTCTTCGTCTAATACCCTTCAAGTGCCCTTCAGTGACTTGGTCCAGTAGTTGCTAGATTCTAATCTAGGCTGGTGGTACAAACAACATCTTCAGCCTACCTTAGCATTGCTATTTTCAATATCATGATAACAATAATACTGATATATCATGTTGGAACCCACAAATCTTTGGATCTGTTTTCTAAGATACAAAAGATTTTTTATCTAAGAATGCCTATGTAAAGGAGTAAGATGACTTAAGTTACATGGAAAAATTAACTTCAACAAAGGAGATTAGTAAATTTTGTATCCTTTTAAAAAGATTCATCTTATTTATTTGAAAGGCAGAATGACAGAGAGAGGAAGAGACACACAGAAAGAGATCTTCCATCTGCAGCTTCACTACTCCCAAATACTTGTAATGGCATGGGCTGGGCCAGGCCAAAGCCAGGAGCATGGAACTCCATCTGGGTTTTCCATGTTGGTGGGAGGGGCCCATCTTTCACTGCTTCCTCAGGCACATCAGCAGGGAGCTGGATTGAAAGCAGAACAACTGATATCGGTACTGGGACGCCCAATATGGGACGCCAGCATCTCAGGTGGCAGCTTAACTGTGCTGTGCCACAACACCGAAGCCTGCATTATACATTCTTGACCAAGTAATTCTTCCAGACTTCTTTCCTTTGGAACACAAACTCCTTGGTTATTTGTCTCATTCTTGACTAACTCTTCCTTGAATCCACTGTATCTGTATCACCAAGAGACTGGCACACATGAGGTGCTTAATATATATTTATGAAACGAGTAAATGTAGAGTTTTGGGTGTATCAGGAGTGTTCTTAAATGGAGGAGTGGGAGAGGAACACATAGTCTCAAGAATGTGATAAATTTATTTAACAAATTGGCGATGGAGTTTGAAACGGAAGCCCTGATATAGCTCAACACCCTCACCTTCTGAAGTAACAGTTAGCACACAGACTTGGTCTGTTAGGGGTTGCATATTGTGTCCCTGTGAAGTTCCTAAGTTGAAAGCCTACCCATCCCCATTGAGATAGTGTTAGGTGGTGAGTCCTTAGGAAGATGATTAGGTCACAATGGGTCCTTCGTGAATGGGGTTAGTGCCCTTATCAGAAAACTGGCTTCCTTCTTTGCTCTGCCTTGTGAGGACACCAGGAAGCAGGCCCTCACCTCACACTGGACCTGCCAATGAACCCTGGGTCTTACTCTTCTCAGCTTCCAGACTGTGAGAAATAATCGTTTGTTGCTCAAGTCACCCAGTCTAGAGTAATTTGTGATAGCTGCCAGTACTGATTAAAATGGAACAACTTGGAACAACTTTTACCCTTAGTTTTTTTATCTATAAAGTAAGTGAGTTCAAGGATACATCCAGGAAGATATTTTTGCTTAAAAAAAAAAAAAAAAAAACCCTTCCATTTCCTTTCCAATGGAAGTTTGGGAGGTCCTATTGGAAATGACTCCATTTGGTTTCAATTCTGAATTTGTTGAATTTCTTCCTGCTTCCATGTCTACTTGTTGCCTGGATGCCCCTCAAATCAGAACAGTGTACCAAGTTAGTCAAGCACAGCCCTTGCTCAGGAGCCTTGGGAACAGAAGTAAGTTTTTTTGTTCACGTTGCTACAGTTTAAGCTTATGTGGCTTTTATTTTAATTGGTGTTAGTGTTGCAAACATCAGGTTGTTTCTTTGGTTTCTGCAGTCCCGCTTCCATAGGCGTGTTGACTTGTTCAATAATAAAACTTAGCCACACAGCCACAGATGAAGTGGTCTGACAATCAGAGTCATCAAGGGCTGAAAGGAAAAAATGTAGATTATAGTCCTTGTTCCCCTGGGGGAAGGCATCTGGCATTTGATTGGCAGAGCGTTGGTATTCAATAGATGTTCATGCTTTCTCTTTCTTCAAGAATGAGGACGGTGTCTTTAGAGGCCAAGGTCGAATTCTATGTAAATAGCTAAGATATTACATCTGAACAATCTTGGAGGAATAGTATTAACCCTGCACTTAGTTTGCTGCTAGTGTTATTCAACATTTTTCTCCTCTTATTTATTTCTTCCTCTCCACTCTGGCAGTTGCATTGGCTTAGTTTTCTGATGTAGTAATGGTATTAGGGATAGTGGCAGCAAAGACCAAATAGGGAAGCCTAAGGGGCTATTCTTTGACTTGGAATAAAGTGATGAGACTACCGATTTGCTCCCTGAGTATGTGCAGCAGATGATGGCTTAATATTATCTAGGAAGATCTTCACCTTTTATAGCTGGGATTGCACATTGGCAGCCTGAGAGTAACATTCAGCCACAAACATAATCATTTATCCAGCAGAACATTGGGAAACTTTCTTGCTAGGTAGAGACTAATCAAAGGTCCACAGTTTTCACTACTCCCTAATGTCCTAGATACATCACATACTCACACATGCTGTCTCTCTTTGTTGTGGAGAGTTTACAATCTGTCATCTGATCTCAGATGAAGCTCTTCCTCCCACCAAAAGACCTACACTAACTCATCAGAAGCTCCCATATTTTCCACCTTGATGTTGCCCACAGTGTTTTGGGTCTTCATCAAAAAAGTTGATGACATTATCTGGAGACTAACTAAAAATTAGCATCACATTGACTATTAGAAGTTAGCCGACTCCATGCTTGAGAGCCTCTCCTGCAACTTTTCTCTGCTATGCCTGCTATATGACAAGCCAAACTCTCGGTGTCAATCTTCCGCTGTGGGAAGCCTCTGGGAGCTCAGTGTGCAAAGGAGATAAGCCAGGGGCAGGATGCTTGTTTAACGGTTCTCTCTGTAGTGTCCTTGTATTCTCAGCTCCTTTTTTCTTGCCCATTTCCTTGGCCTTTTATCATAAATTCCCTGTGTTGTTTCTATACCTCTTTTGGCAGGATAGACCACTGTGTTCCTTCATTAGCTTGCTTTTAAAAGGGAAAGAATCCTTAGTACCCGAGTCCATTTTGGCTTCTATTAAAAATACCTTAGACTGGGTAATTCATAAAGAACAGAAATGGATTGCTCATAGTTGTTGGGGCTAAGGAATCCAAGATCAAAGTCCCAGCAGGCTCAATGTCTGGTGGAGGCTCGTTGTCTGCTTCATGGGTGGCAATTTCTTGCTGCTCCTCCTATAGCAGATGACATCAGCAAACTCCCTTGGACCTCTTTTAGGAGGGTGCTAATCCCATCTATGCAGGCTGAGCGGTCACTAGCTAATCACTCCTAAAAGGGCCACATTTTACTGCTGTTGCACTGGGAGTTGGGTTTCAACATAAAGCTGAATTTTAGAGGAACACAAACATGCAGACCACAGCATGGAGGTACCATTTGATATTTTCCTCTGCTATTGTTAGATTTTCATATTTACTAGACCATCACATTTTAATATCTTTACACACCATCTTTCTGCCAAGAAGCTGTTCTGTCTTCCTGGCCTCTAGTTCACCTCCTCACAGAATTCTGGAGACTCTGGTGTCAGAGACTTGCCCTCCCCAAAGTAAAGTGCCTCCTCTCAACTTCTGGGCGAGGGAATGGGAACCATTCAGGCCAGGGTCAAGGGGAGGCTACTTGAGCCTCTCCAAGGGTGGTACAGAGGGGACTTCTATAGTTTCTGGGTAGGAGATTGGGTTTCAAGATGCCCCCAGTCTATTCTCACTTAGAAAAAATTTAATGCAATACATCAAGTAGGGAGTGATCTCAGGGACAATGTTGCTGAGGGAATAAATAAAGCAAGATTGAGTAGAGGTGGAGTTGAACTACAATGTAGTCGTAGTGTTTTTCTGCCATTTCTTCTAGGGTACAATGAAGCTAGAATGGATTCAGGGTAAGGGGACCAAGTCCTTCTACTCTGTATGGACCAGTAGGTTGATGCAGGATGTTCCAAGGAAGAGAGCTGACCTTGCTCTTATTCCGGCTTTTAAGTTCTAAAAATGTAAAAGGATGCGCTTGGCCGTTGGTACGGAGGCTGTGCAGATATACCCAGAGTCCTCAGGATCTGATGCCTCTCTGAGGTTATTTTTTACGACTGTTGCCTTGAATGTGTTTTGTGTTTTGATGCTGGCAATGCAACTTATTATTAACAGAGTATTTGCCTCAGCTGGAAGCAGGGGGGACAAAAGAAATGACAGCAGGAAAGAGCTGAGGCTGGACATCAGCAAGGACGAGGGTGGGTGCGTGTGTGGAGAAGGAGCCTCACCTCATCACATGCCTCTCGGAATGGAACCTGCTCAATTTTTAATTTTCTGCCTTGGGCACAGAACACGCCTTGTTTTATCTTTAGCTTGTGCTAGAGGGGTCTGAGTGTTTTCTCAGCTTACCTTTTCCAATCTCTCAGGCTGTTCACTCTGGGTGTCTCAGTTGTGACTTTAACCTTTTATCTTTCTTTGTGATGGTTGTTTTGAATTTACAACTAATAAATATTCTGCAGGCACCCCGGGGTTTGACTGGTCAGGGAGGAGCCAGAGACAATTCAAAGCCCATTTCCCACTTTGCAGACACACAGAGTGATTTGAGGAAAGGAGGGAGCCCTAACACATGGAGTGTGAATTGTGTGCATAAGCAACCTGAAACCCGGGCAACCTTCAGCTCAGGGTTCCCTGTGAATCAGCTGGGTTTCCTGGCATAGCAATGAGCAAATGGCATTAATGAGGCAGGCATAGACGATGCCAAGGGGGCGTGAACATTTATTAGAAGCTGGGCATAGCAGTGGTAGAGAAACAATGAACAAGGGAGTATTTTATGCCCCCCCCCCTTTATACAGTAGCAACTTTTTGGCTGATTAAAGTACTTTTCCTGGTTCCAGGAGGGAAGTGTCTTTTGTACTACACACTAGAATGTCAGTTCTCATTACTAAACCTTGGCTGTTCAAATGCTAGCTGGATCTCCCCAAGGCCTCCTTGGGGAGGCTGTAGGCAGAAATTTCAAGGAGTTTACGCCAATTATTTTCTTTCTATCTACATATTGATGGCTGACCCAGCGTAATCGTGTGAGTCAGGTGCTATGAACACAGTCTCCTTTATTTCATTCATGGCTTTAAAGACAGAGACAGAGAAGTTTTTTTTTCTTTTCTTTCTTTCTTTCTTTCTTTTTTTTTTTTTTTTTTGAACACTTCTTTCCTCTGAGCCGCTACAACTGCCATTTGTGTGTCTGCTTGAGAACTACATGGCAGACCAGAAACAGAAGTGACCCAGATTTTTAGGGGGAGGTGGCAATTATTTGGGCATTTTTCACGCTAATACCAGAGCCAGTCAAGGATGTATAACAAACATATTCTGACGTCTCAGTGGGGGTAGCAGGTGTAAGCCCTGGGTTTCACTATTTAAAAAGTCTGTAATTTGAGGTCCTATTGTTGTAAGTTACAGATATTAATCTGGAAACTCACAAGGGGAAAAAGGAATTAATTGAAGGGTCTGTAGTAGTGATTTAGTAAAAGCCAAAGCTGAAAATCAAGTATCAGAAAGTAATGGAACCAGAGAAATTTAAGTAGCAGGAAGTAGTGGACAGTCTCTTCAGGAAAGTACTGATATTTTCAGTCATCTTCAGTTTCTTATTCTGTTCAAGACTAAAATTTCCATGTGAATCTGACTGGCAGGGCTTGGGCCTCATTCCAACCTTTTGGCTGGATAAGGCTGAGAAGCTTGGACTGCCAGTCATTTTGAGAAGGTTCACTGGGGCCGGCTTTGTGGCTCAGTGAGTTAAGCCACCACTTGTGACACTCACATCCCATATCGCAGCACCAGTTCTGGTCCTGGCTGTTCTGTTTCCGATCCAGCTCCCTGTTAATGCGCCTGGGAAAGCGGCAGAGGATGGCCCAAGTACTCAGACCCCCGCCACCCACTTGGGAGACCCGGATGGAGTTCTAGGCTCCTGGCTTCTGTATGGCCCCGCCTTGGCCACTGTGACCATTGTAACTCTTGGGGGAATGAGCAAGTAGATGGAAGCTCCCCCTACCACTCCTTTTACTGTTGTTCTGCCTTTCAAATAAATAAATAAATTTCAAAAAATAAAAAGGATGGTTCACAATCAGGGGAGATATAAAATGTAGCAGAAGGGACCAGTGTTGTGGCTTAGCTGGTAAAGCCATCCCCTGCGATGATGCTGGCATTCGATATCGGTGCCAGTTTGAGTCCCGGCTGCTCCACTTCCCATCCAGCTCCTCACTAACAGCCTGGTAAAGCAGCAGAAGATGGCCCCTGCAACCATGTGGGAGACCTGGAGGAAGCTCCTGGCTCCTGACTTCAGATGAGCCCAGCCCTGGCCATTGTGTCATTTAGGGAGTGAACCAACGGATGGAAGATCTCTATCCCCGCCCCCCCCCCCCCCCCGCCTCTAGCTCTGACTTTCAAATAAATACTTTTTTTTTTTTTTTTAAGTAAAATGTAGAAGAAGGTTGACTGGGTTCTGAACAAACAGGGTCAGCGGACGTCTGTTCACAGGTGAGGGACCCCAGTTGCCCTAGAAAGGGCTGTCCGACGCCCTTACCTGTTCCTTGGCATTACTGAAGACAGCTTCCCCACAAAGCACCTGAGCCGATTCCCTGTTGCCTCCTTTGGAAGGGAGCTAAACCAGTTACGCTTCTCCCTGATGATGGGATCACAAAGAACAATCAGGTCTAGCAGATTCCAAAACAGTTGTGGGAAGCCACATCAAAATCACTGGGCTTTGAAAATTTCTCTTGAGTGACTGGGAATGAAGATGGAACGACTCTCCCAGACCTCCAGTGACACTCATTCTAGCTGGTCCAGCAGGCCCCGTGTGTGTTATTTATTTGATAGTGGCCATGTTGTCTTTTCTGGGACTTCCTGGCAAGAGGAGCAGGGGAGGGATGAGGCAGGTGAGGAAGAGTGAGGTAGACAGCATCCCGCCCCGGGATGTTCAGGAGAGCCGCTCTTGGGGGTACCCTCAAGGAGGCATTTTTTCTACAAGGAAGAGAACAGCAGAACTAGGGATTGGTTAACCACACAAGTTACATTTTTTAAATCTAACAATAAATTTGGAGGTCAGCAGTTCCAGGGGTGGTGCAGCCATTCAACAACATCAGCCAGGTTTCTTGTATCTTTGTTGTGTTACAGGTGACTGTCTTGTGCTGTAAACTCTGTGTCCCCACTGAACTGCTGGCCTCGCAGGAAAGAGGATGCAACTGCCAACACATTCCTGGTGGAGCTGCCTCCTTTTACCTGAAAGGCTGATCCTCCCCCAGAGCCCCTCTTCCACCACCTTGTACAGAACTGACCAGGAGCACACCCTAGACTGGGGAGACTAGGAGGGATAGTGCTCAGGGTTGGCCCTTTTTGCACTCAGCACAAACAGCTGAAAGGGGAGGTAATTTGAGAAATGCTTGTTCAGATCCTCTTAGGAGCGGAAACTCAGGAATTATCCAAAGCGGGCAAGGTGTTCCAGGGGAGACTATTGTTCCAGGTTCATCTGGATGATAGGGCCAGTGTGGCCTTGACTGAGTTTGCTGGAGTGGGATGGAACTGCTAGAATGCTGTGGAGGGTGCAGCCCCCCAAGTTGGTGTTAGCAGGTAAGATGAAGAAAAGGGGGAAGCAAATGCAGGAGGATGCGTTGGTGGGAGAGTGCACACTGCAAGAGGCACATATTCCAAGCTGGGAGAACAAGTGCAGGTCTTGCAGATCCCCATGGGTGCATATCCCAACTGGACCTGCCCCAAAGGGACTTATGACCATTAGACATCTTATATGTGTAAAACCACAGAATGATTATTCCATACAGTAAGCAATCCATACATGTCGGCTATTATTTTCTTATTTTTCTCTACCATGCCCTCTTCTGAGGTCACAGTATGCTACATTTATTTGCAGATCATACAGTCATTTTACAGACAGCACAGGATCCTCCCATGGGCTCCTTTGCTGCCTGCTTGGCCATTCTACTGTCTTGAGACTCCCTGAGAGCATGAGAAACCTTCCGGGGGTGTTCTCTCCACAGAAGGCTTTGGGAAGTCTGTTCCTTTCCACGGAGGAGTTTTCGGAGCGTGGGGACGACAGTGGTCTTGAACAGAGCCTCAGTTGGCAGCTGGAAATGCTTCTGGGGTCAGGAGCGCTCTTGGCATTGCCTCGGTTGCTTCTCTCTATGCCTGGGAGGTTGGGAAATGCAGGGTGAGGAGAGAGATGCAGAATGTGAAGCGTAACCTTTTGATTTCTTTCCTTACTGACAAGGAACTGTGACTCCCTCTGTAGACTGGGCATCTATGGGAGAGCTGGACTCCGTTTCATGGTGAGGATTTTTTTTTTCTTTCTCTTTTTTTCTTTTCCCGTCAACACTTGTCAGCAATTCAAGGCAAAAAAGCCTGGCAAAGGCCCGGGCTTCTGCACCAGCTCAGGCAAAAGATGGGTCTAAACAGGGAACAGAGCAAGGCATTGTTCCAACACTGCAGAGTGGGAAAAGTAGGTCAGGGAAGAAAATGCAGGTTTGACAGAACTGGGAATTGAACTTGTCACCTCAGAGCCCATTGGTGTAGAAAGTGAACAGCCAGCAAGGGACCGGGGAGTAACAGGAGTCTGCTGCCCAGGCAAGGGCAGACACATGCTGTGCAAAGCTGCCTGCCTGACAGTTACTGCCGGATTCCTCGGTGTGGTCTCACTGCCACCCCACCCCCCACCTAGCCCTACCCTGGGAAACAAAACCAAGTGATGATTCGAGCCGGCAAGAGCAGCTGAGGCTGTCTCTGGAGGGAGTGCCAGGTAGCAGCGTCCCAGCCACCAGCTGCACTTGCAGGCCTGGGATTTGAGACAGACCTCCTCTCAGAATGAGGCTCTAATTACAATCAACATCACCTTCTAGGAATCTCCTTGGGTGAAGGGCTCCCAGCAGAGAAAAGCTTTCTTCTCATCACCCTCTTGGTTAGTGCCTTAGCCAGGGGTGCCAGACTTACCCACGTCTGGATAATTCTACTTTGTTGCATAGCCCAAGATCTGAGTGATTTCAGATGAAGGGTGAGTCTCCCCGCTCTGAGAATATTTCACTTTGGAATTTTCAACAAATACCTTGCTCTGGGCACTTCTGTTTGTTTTCTTGTTTTGCTTCATAAAGACTTCCTCCTCCTTGTACATCTCAATCACATACAGTAGCAGCAGGAGGGAATTTGAACTTGTCATTTCAGACCTACCAGCCACACCGTGCACACCAAGAAGCGAAAGATCATTGTATGCTCCTTCATTGAATTCTTCCAACCTATGCTTAGGTCTGAAAGAAACTTGTAGCCAAAGGCCACAAATGTCTGTCCCTACCACTTATCCCTGGACTTTATTCTTAAATTAATAACTTCTTTTTTCTTGCTGTGAAATGGGGATAGCATCTACAGTGACAGCATTTATTTGCAATGAAGACTGTTGGGCTGGATCCAGAGACTCATGTCTGCAGTTGTTCATCTTGTGATTTTAGGCCACTAACCAAAGATCTGTCACCTTCAGTTTCTTTAACTGTAAAATGGGTTTAGTATCATTGATAGCAAAGTTTAAGCATTTTTAAAACTGATTTTTTTTTTAATTTTGAAAGGCACAGAGACAGAGATCTTCCATCTGGTGGTTCACTTCCCAAATGCCTGCAACAGCTGGGACTGTGCCAGGCTGAAGCCAGAAACACAGAACTCAGTCTGGGTCTCCCATGTGAGTGAAAAGAACCCGAGTACTTGAATCATCACCTGCTATCTCCCAGTGTGTGCATCAGCAGGAAGCTGAAGGTAGAAGTCCAATCAGGACAGGAACCTAGGCACTCTGATATGGAATGTGCATGTCCTAAGTGGTGCCTTAACTACTGAACCTAATGTCCACTGTACTAGCTGTGTTTCAAGGTTTCTACCACATGTAAATGAGGTTCCTTCATGAAAACACTTTCCCCCGGGCTGGCACCTACAGACAGTCTGATCCAATATTTACTCCCTTTCCTCCTCGTTGTCAATAATATGACAAGACTTTCTGCGGAAAGCAGAAAAAAAAGTACAGAATAGGATGCATCTTGGCATCTAGTCTTGTACAATATACTAGACAAGCCACATGTGGCTATTTAAATTCAAATACATTTTCTCTCTTACAACAGCCGTTGCCAAGGGTTCACATGTGTCTATGATCATCATATTGGATAATACAGATACAGAACACCTCCCACATTGCAGAAAGTTCTATTACACAGTACTGACAGAATTCTTATGAAAACTGACCCTAAAATACTGACAAGAACAACTTTCCTAAGTCAAAGTCCACATTTCTTTTTGTTTAGGACATCATCATCTTCTTTCAATGACATTGCCTTTGAGACACATAGCATTTATTTCGTATCATAACTAGGGAAGCCCCACTTCATACATACAGGCAGGTTCATATCCTCCTGTTAGCTGTTCTTGCACACATTGTCTCCTGACCAGCTCCCTCTCTCTTGCCAGGTTCATCAGCGAGAAGGACCTGTGAGTGCATCTTGGGTGCAAGTTGAGTATTGTGTTTCATAAACTTGATTCCCTATACAGCTTTGTGCCTAGCACATGAAGAAGAAGATATTGCCATGATCTATGATTGTGCTGTGGGATAGCAGGTAACTTTAAGGAAAATAGGAGTGCCTTTTTTGCCTTCCTTCCAAGATCTGAGTCTGAAAAGAGGATTCTTGTTTTCTTGGCAGGGTGAAGGAGATGGTTGTTGCTGTTGATGTCAACATAAGGAAGTTGGGAATAAAAACGTTCTTTAAAGGAGTATTGTCAAAAATAGAAAGGGGAACATTTCCTAAGTCCCAAGTTGCTCTAGCCCCTTGCTGTCAATCTTGGTAGAAGGACATTTGTTGGTCCTTTTATACGGGTGTGGCTGGTGCCCCCAGCACCCATCGCTGTGGGTCTCCACAATGACACCCCTTCCCGCAGGGCAGTGAGCACATGCTTATCCAATTGCTCTCACGTTCTGTGATCCAAATAGAGCAGAAGAAGTTTCCAGGAGGGATTAAAATACACACTTGAATGATTCCAGCCAACTCCAGCCCAGAGAGAAGCAAAAGTCAGTGTGATGGGGGCGGGGAAGCATGAAATAAGTCAAGGTTAATTCAGCATGTAAGGGAAGTTTGAATTATTCATTTTCTGACCCTGTACCAGGTACTTTTTTACTGCAGTCTGTTATAGTCTCTTTGGGGGCACAGTAGTCACCCAGGCTTCTCAGCCATCTTTTAAACACACACTTTGTCCTTTAGTTTTAAGCAAAAAGATTGCTAACATAAGGTTCTTGTGCCAGTTGCAGGCTGAGAGATGCCTTTTAGGAGCACCCAAATGTGGCACAGCTGAGAGGAGGGAGGGAGGAACCACTTAGCACTTCATTCCCATTTGGGTTAAGTGACTGGGAAGGAGTAGAAAGGAGATGAAAAGCGAAGAGTGAGAAAAGCATCTTAGGGTTTGGAGGAGGGTGGGAAGGAGGAGGAAGTTTCATAGTCGATGTGGGATTTGGTTGCCTTAAGTCACTGGAGCCCTTTCTTTTGTCTTTCGATAACATTTCCAGTTGGAAATTCATGTGAACAGAAAAATAGTCAAGCTAAAGCTTTATCTATTTAAATAAGCAGGGGGGGCATCATGGGAGGAGATGAGGGCCTATTCAGAGGAGTCAGAACCAGGGACCGTGGGTAGGCTGTGTGTGGTAGTAGTGGGGGCTATTTTTCACATCTCATCACACTGGGAAGTGAGTATCACAAAACATGCCACATGGTTTCTGGCAGATATACAGGCCACTTCAGCTGGCATTTGATTTAGCTGGTGACATTCTTGGAAGTGCCTATTTCTGGTGGGCATTCTCACTGCTGAGACCTGCTGCATTTATGACCCTTTGCAGACATTCCTTTGTTCTCACTGCCACCGTCTTAGGCAGCTTTTGACTACTGTAACAAAACACCCAAGGCAGGCTCAGTCAACAAAGAAAAGAAGTTTCTTTTGTCTTGTGGTTCAGCAGGTGCAAGGTCTAGGTTCTGATCTGGCGATGACCTTATTGTTGACAGAGTCCCAAGGTGGTAAAGAACACTCATGGCAAGAGGCAGGGAATGCACGTGTGTGTCTCTAACTACGTGGTCCCTCTCCCCATAAAGCCACCAGGATTCATTCAGGAGGGCTTCATTCTTAATGATCTGATCTAACTTAATCACTTCCCAAGCGCCGCCCCCCCCCAATACAATAGTCAGATTGTTTCCATCTTCTTTTTTTTTTGTCTTTTTTTTAAAAAAGATTTATTTTTTATTTATTTGAAAGACAGAGTTACAGAGAGATAGAGACAGAGAGAGGTCTTCCATCCAATGATTCACTCCCCAGATGGCCGCAACGGCTGGAGCTGTGCTGATCCAAAGCCAGGAGCCAGGAGCTTCTTCCGGGGGCCTGAGGACTTGGGCCATCTTCTACTGCTTTCCCAGGCCATAGCAGAAAGCTGGATCAGAAGAGGAGCAGCTGGGACTCGAACCAGCGCCCATATGGAATGCCGGCGCTTCAGGCCAGGGCTTTAACCTGCTGCGCCACAGCGCTGGCCCCAAGTTTCCATCTTCTTAACACCATGAACATAAGACTTTGTGGGGTTGGGAGGGGATTCATGCATGAATTTGGGTGGAGAAATCCCATTCAAACCATAGAAGCCACCAGCCCTAACCAGGTTGCAGCAGCTGAGTGTGCATATCTCAGAGCTGCATCTTCACAGAAAGATGTGGCCATGTTTACAGCAGGCTCGCGGGCAAGGCTAACCCTTGCAGAAGCAGGAACTGAGAAGTCTGCAGCTCTGGAACTCAACCTTATAGTTCAGGTTGAAACTAACTCAGAAGTCATTTAAAACAGATGTTAGAAACTCAGAGGTCGATAGGGGCCAAAGTAGATGTAAATGAGTCGAGGGAATTAGTGAAGTGGGACAGGAAGAAGGTAATATAGAGTGGCGGGGATTATTGCAAACTGGAAAGCATATGACTGGTAAGAGAAGAAAGCTGGGTCTCTGTTCCAGCAGCTTGGTGTCATACTGAAATGCCCGCCTGCATTTTCAGACTTGCTAGATTTTTCAAGACAGCCTAGAAATCCATATTTTTGTGAAGTCTCTTGATTTTTTTTTAAATATCAGCTTAATGTGAATGGTTTGGCCAAGCAAAAACTATCCATAGGCCAGATTCAACCAGGGGGACACAAGTTTGCCGACAGGATTTTGACAAGGCTAGTTGTAGTATAATGATTGCCAAAGTAATCAGAGTTATGGCTCTCCTAATCCTAAAATCCCTCCTAAATAGAAACAAATAGGGCCCAAGGGGTGATACTGTACACTCCTTTCATAGCAGCCACTAGCAGCCCTAGCTTGCAGAGTTTCTTTACCCTGTTCTCTACATGGCCTGGTCCTTCTTTGGGATTGAAAATCGTGCTCTCAGTCCTCTTCCAGCTAATAGCTTTAATGCATCCTGAGTGTATCCAGGCCGCCACCCCTAACCACTGGATCATCATTTATTCACAGGCCTGGAGTCCCTTAAGCAGCCTCCCGCTGGCCCTCGCGCTGCAGGGGATTAATGTAGTCTGGTTGGTGAGTCAAAAAGGAAGATGACATCATTTTCATGTCAGGGACGAGGATGTGTGTTTGCGTCTGCAGGGGTAAGAGAGCGCAAAGAGAGGACGACCACAGCTCCTTCTCTCCTAAGGTAGCCTGATGGCCCTCCCCCGTTGCCTTTCCAATCTGACTTCTCCCAAGTGAGTAATTAATATGGGACACAACCTAGCTTCTTCCTTTCTGTCTTCCTATATAAATCCAACTAATTAATTTACTTTAACAAGAGGAATCTTTCTCTCTTTCAGTCTTTGTTGTTCCCGTTTAATCTCTCCCAATTCAAATCCAAGACACATAACTACTTTCATCATCTCACCGAGAGGGGTGTGAGCATCTCTTATTTTGCACCATCAGATCCACTGTCATAAACTAGCGGGAAAGGAATCTTTAAGTAAAAGGACTACTAAATGAGCAGGTTGGGAAAGAGTGGGTAAAGGTGGAATTCATATTCTGTCTGGGTCAGTTAATGAATGGAAAATAGAATATGGCATGGCTGGAAGCTAGACAGTCTGAAGAGATGCACATAG
Source organism: Oryctolagus cuniculus (assembly GCF_964237555.1). Lineage (NCBI taxonomy): Eukaryota > Metazoa > Chordata > Mammalia > Lagomorpha > Leporidae > Oryctolagus > Oryctolagus cuniculus. Next base: position 32,649,790 of record NC_091434.1, read on the forward strand.
ATGTTTAAAAAATCCCCACTACACCAAGACGACACAACAAATTTAAAGGTCTGAATTAGCTTTAATTTGTGGTCCTGGAACCAGGCAATGTTTCTTTTTATAAATGGAATGAGTGTTTTGGTGAGGTGAGCAGAAGAGGTACATCTACTAGTCAGTATCAGTTGGTTCAAAGCTACTTTCCAGGCAAATGTTAAAGCAAAGAGAACTTCCTTATCATGGCCTGCTTAATGATTGGGCTGTTTTCCTTCTCTTTAGAAGGTCAAAGTTAGCTTTACCTTGACGCTGTGGAACTTCAGCCCTGGCACCGCCAGTTTGCTTTGGTTTGTTGAGCTAAGGGCAGGAGCTCAAAGCCAATGGTTCTCTATAAATTTTATTTAACAACTACCTTAAATTCCCCAGAATGGTGGCATAAGAGCGTCTACTCCTGAATAATTACTTAAATATTCTCCCTCCTTTCAGTATATGAATGCAAAATCTCACCAACACATACCATTAATTGCCAATTATCCCAGCTTAGAAAACTGTCCCCCACCCCACACCGCAGTAAAAGCTGACAAAATCATGGCAGTCTTGGTTTCAGCATTGCCTGCCTTGTGTATCACACTCAGCACCCCCAAGCCCAAGGTGAGGTCAATCTCATGGAGGAGAATTCAGGCGGGAACTGACAAAGGTGACACCAGAAGTAAAGTAGAGACCTCCTTCTGCTCCCCTCCTGGGCAGGAGGCTGTGGCAATGGGTACTCCAACCTGAGAGGATTGGTGGGACTTCCAAACTGCCCCCGAGTGCACCTGTAATTCTTTTTCTTGATGCTGCAAGTGATTATCTGTCTTTGTGGAAAGGGTCAAGGCTGCTCTTTCAAAATGCTCCCTCACCCCACCCCCGCTTCAAAATGCTCCCTCACCCCACCCCCGCTATGCCCCATCCAAGAAAAGGTAAGAAATAGATTCACAAAAACATGCAGAGGAATCAGCACTGCTAGTGAATGTAGAGCTGTGTGTGGAGAAGCAGCCAAGTTTAGGCGTGGGCTTTGATTCCTCTGCAGAGACCCTTATTCTAGACTGCACGTGAGAAACAAGCATGGCTCAACCACAGTGTGAATGAAGAGCAAGGATTTGGAAGGTGGGGCTATCCTGTGAACCTTGTGTTGGGGAAAGGAGGCGATATCCTATTACTTTCTGCCATGGGCTGGTATCTTCTTAAAATACAGACAACACCCCCGTACACTCCCCTCTCAAGTTCTGAGCCCTTTATTTTTTTAAAAAAATTTTTTTTACCCAAAAACCTTTTATCTAAGGTACACAAACTTTATGCATTTCATAAATACAACTTTAGGAACATGGTGATTCTTCCCAACCTATTCACACTCCCACCCTTCTTCCTCCTCCTCCTATTCCCATTCTTATTTTTGACTGAGATCTATTTTCAATTAACTTTATATACATAAAATTAAATCTTTGCTAAGTCACGAGTTCAACAAATAGTATGAAAAAAAAAAAACTGTCCCTCAACTCTTCAACAGTGCAGACAAGGGCTGTTCAAAGTCATCACATATCAAAGTATTAATTTCACTACTAAAGATTACCTTTTAGGTGACCTGAGCCCTTTAAAACTATGTTTTCCCAGGACCTGAGCACTGGAAAGTTTACTGTTTTTTTTTTTTTTTTTTTTTTAATATAATGTTTCCTACTTTTCTTTTCCTTCCTCCCTTCTTTCTTTTTAATATTACAAACCACCCAACTACTTTTTGACTGAAATGGATCAGTCTCACTGTATAATTTGGGGGGGGGCTGTCATCTTGAGTAGAGTAGTCCCCACTTATCTATGGCTTTGCTTTCTGCAGTTTCAGACACCTGTGGTCAACCGCAGTCTGAAAATACGCATATTAAATGGCAAACTTGAGAAATAAACATGCACAGTTTTAAATTGCATGTCCTTCTGAGCAGCATGATAAAATCTCACACCATCCTGCCTGGGTTGTGAATCATCCCTTTTCTCAGTGTATCTCTCCTTTACTGGATAAAGAGGGGAAAATCATATGTTTAACATTATCTGCATTTTCAGACATCCACTGGAGGTCTTGGAATGTATCTTCTGTGGGTAAGGCGGGGGAGGGGGTAACTACTGTAGGTCCAGATTCATGTGCATGGGTCAAGTGAAAACATGGTTGAGACTTTATGCAGCTCTTCTGCACATTCACTGCTGTAATAATCACTTCTGTTTATTGAGCACTTAGTATGCAAAAGCACCATACTAAGAGCTTGGCATATATTACCTCCTTTAGTGCAATTGGTCCAACTGGAGAGAGGTACATCTCTTTTCTACATTCCAGCATTTCTTTATTAATGGATTGCTTCACAAACAGAATTATGCTGCTATTCTAGCCTAGATCCAAATGATGACCACTGTCAAGGATAAAGTCACTTCCGTGCACACATATAATTCTCATTCTAGAAGAAAGAGGGAAATAGATTTTTCAAAACAGTGAATCTGTACCTTCACTTTTGGGAAGTTTACCCTCAAGGGACTTGGACGTCTCAAAGTGAATTAATTATTCACTTTCACAGCTTGGTGTTGGACAAGCTACTCAATCTCTTGTGCTCAAATTTCTTCATCTGTAAAACGAGATTTAATGGGTACATGTAAAGGACTTAGAACAGCACTTAGCACATTGAAAGTGTTCAATGAATGTTAGCCATTATCATTGTCATCATTATTAAATTGTCACAGCAACAGTCTGAAGAGGGCATTTGTCATCCCCATTTTACTGTGGGGAAACTGAGGCAAAAGAATTCAACAAACTGCCCAACACTGTCATTGACGGAAGTGATGCATCTATCACTCTCAGTCCAGAGCTTATGGCTAAAACCCGATGTTACCTGTCGTTAGAGAAACTAGGATCTGGGCATGGCTAGGTAGAACACAACTTCTTTCTTCTACGGGAAACCCGAGTTGTAGAGCAAACACAAAAGCTCCTGAAGACTGGACGCCGTCAGCCGAGAGGCATTTTCGATCCCTCTGCTAGAGAGGGAGTGCTTAATTACCATGTGCCACCGCTGTTAACCTCTGCAAATAATTCTAATGATCACGGATTAATGAACAGAGCTTAGGCGCATCTACAGGGGTTTTGCTGAGGGGTTTTCATTTCTGCATTTCATTATCTCTGTAAACTCAGTTGTTCCTCACACACACGGTTCCGGGACTTTTATTATTATTTTTTTTTAGCTGTGCTCTGTGAAATATCAACAACAGAGCCTAAGAAAACACTCAGGGTGGGGATTGCTTTCCAGGAAATCTTTAGGAAGCCTGTACGTTGGGTGGCTGCTGCTTCACTGTTGACTGATGAATCATGCCACATTGGTTCTTAGGAAATCAAGCTTAGGCGGTCGCCAAGGAAACGGGCTTAGATTTTTGGAAATATCTGAAGCCACAGAGAAATTTCCAGGAAAAATCAATGTCTCAGTCGAGAGTCAGGTTAACCTTATCTGCATCGGGGTAACAACAATGCAAATACAGCTTCCACGGTTCCTTCCTAATTGCACCACCACTTAAAGCGACACACGTCGCCGTGTTGTGATTCTCAGAGTGTTCCTTAAGAAAAGACGACACCATGTTGGCTCCACTCATCCTGGAAAGGGGTCGTCAGGCTGGTGCTGAGAGCAGGGCTATGCCTGGCAGTCACCTTTGATTATGCCTGTGAGCTCAGAGAGACGCAAATCTCTGGTGAGGGTCTTAGAAATCCCAAGGTCACACTGTGGCAAGAGAGCAGAGGGCTTCAGCCACCCAGAGGCTGGGACCTGAGGACAACCTTGGGCACACTCCACAGACATGATTCATTAATAAATGATTCGATTTGCAAATCTTGTCAGTTGAGATTGCTATCACAGAATTAATGAAATCAATAATGAAACATTTCTAGTGTTTCTGGCTGCCTTGCAGAGCAGAGTAGATCTCTGCCTTTGTTGCAATTTATGGCTGTCTCTTTGATCCACTCCTGGGGAGTTCAAGGAGTGCTTCTCCAGCCTTCAACACCCGCCTTCGGCTTTTAGGTTTGCCTTCCTTTTTTTTTTACATTTGACTTTTCATATCATTTTGTGCTTCAAACACAAAGGTTCCCCAGGATAATTTCAGATAAAGGAAGCCAGCAGAGTGAATAATCTGCAGCAAAGAGAATCTGAATTGTACTTTGAGAAAACATCCTTTTGACACTGGGTTAGGCAAGGGGCAGGAGAATGTGCTCACAAATGAACACAAAAACTGTACACAATTTTATTAGAATGTTTCCATTGCACTTAGCCTAAAGCCAGAACCATTTCCTGACCCAGAAGCAAACCAAGAAGCCACCCAGCGAGGATTTGCCCAGCAGGCAGAAAAAGCTTTTGTTCAGGACACTTTCCAGGCAGGTGTAGCTCACATTCCTTTTGTTAAGAAAAGCAAAAGGGGCCCACGCCCTGGCTCACTAGGTTAATCCTCCTCTTGCGGTGCCAGCATCCATATGGGCGCAGGTTCTAGTCCACGGTTCCTTCTCTTCCAGTCCAGCTCTCTGCTGTGGCCTGGGAAAGCAGTAGAAGATGGCCCAAGTGCTTTCTTTGGATCGGCATAGCTCCGGCCATTGCGGATATTTGGAGAGTGAACCAACGGAAGGAAGACCTTTCTCTCTGTCTGTCTCTCTCACTGTCTGTAACTCTACCTATCAAATAAATAAAGATCTTTAAAAAAGCAAAAAAACCCAAGATTTTCCATATCTCAGAAATATAGCACCAAAATGATCATGGAGAATTCTGTTGGAGAAATCAAACTTATTTTCTGACCTAGTGTTATTTTAGTTTGAATTACTATCAGGTATGGGATGGTGATGGAGCTTTAATGTCTGCTCATGCACAGGGCTTCTAAAGTTCATTTGCTCTGGCAATAATGAAGTTTCCTTCTTGACCCATTCTGGGCATAAGGTGATGTAGCCATCATCTAGGAGCCTGACATTTGGGGTAATCTTTCAGAGAAAAGCACAATATTGGCAATACACACGGATTTTCATTTCTCTCCCTCTGTATCTTTGCTCAGCACTTGAATAGGCACACATGCTAAAACACCCCTACAAAACACACCAAACACCTGAGTAAGGGAAAAGTCTATTGTCAGCCAACAAGGATGCTTCTCTGTGCACAAGAGAAACCAATAGCCTGTACTAGGAGAACAAGTCTTATATAGCTTAGCAGAGACAAGAAACTAAGAACAGCGAATTTCAATGGGTGGGGTGAAGGCAACGTGTATGGTTGGGTCATTTGGTCCCCTGATTTCTGGTAAACCAGGCTGGACTTAGGAAACTGAACCTTATCTTGGAGAAACCAAAACTTATCGTACAATATGGCGACTGGGCCAGAGCCAAAGGTGGCACCTGAGGCTTAAGATTGCACCTCAGATAAGATGGTGCTGCTTTTACTAACACATGTAAACATACACTGAGCCTTTCTTGGAATTCAGAGAGTACAGTATTCAGAGTTTCAGTAGATTGCTTGCTCTTGGACTTATCTTCTTGAGGACTGCCTTTGTGCTTGTTGGGCAAGTTACAATGGCACATTCAAATCCATCCAATTAAAAAAACATTCCTTTAAGAAAGCATCTTTGCATATCCTCATTTTTTTTTTTTTTTTGGTTTTATCCCATGAAAGAGCAGTTCCATAGGCAAAACACTTCAGATGTTTCCTGTTTACATGGTTTAGACAACATTTCTTTTGAGATAGGGCAACTTCCTGGTAGAAAAAGACTTGAAAAATTAGTAAATTGTTAAGTTGAGGAGATAAAACTAATGCTAAAATAATAAGGTTCAGAACAAAACAAACAATAAAAACTCTTAAGTTCTAAGGGACTGCCTACAAGTGGATAAATATTCTTGTGTTACACAGTAATTTTATGAAATATCTTTTTACTTATCTCCTAGAAATAACTCTTTACTGGGAGTTTAACCATTTCATTGGTTCTACTTTCCAAGACGAGATTTTAATTTTGTTGTTGTCAACTTATTACTGTATGTCCTTGATTCTAAGTTGCATATTTTTTTCACTCTTGTTTTATTTTAAATATTTATTTATTTATTTACGTGAAAGGTGGAGTGATAGGGAGAGAGAGAAAGAGAGAGAGAGAAAGAGAAAGAAATCTTCCATTTACTGGTTCGCTCCCCAAATGCTTAGAACAGTCAAAGTTGGGTCAGGCCAAAGCTCTGAGTCTCCCATGTAGGTGGTGGGAACCCACGTCTGTGGTCTATCATCTCTGCCTCTCAGGCACATTGGCAGGGAATTGGATTGGAAGCAGAGGCAAGATTCAATCCCAGGCACTCTGAAATGGGATATAACTATAAAAGCTTAACCTGCTGTGCCACAATGCCACCCCTTTACTCTAGCTCTTAATGGTGCAAAGCATGAAGTTAGGTGGAAACACGAGGACATTGATAATAATGGGCTAGAACCAAGGCAGCAACCACAACTTACAAGACTGTAGTATGAGATGTACAGAGCAGATGAACTATCTAGACCTTGACATGTGTAGCAAATTTAGTTTAAGAAGCTTTTTTACCAGCTTGTTCAGACTCAGATTTTCCAAGACTTGACTTGACTTCAACTTTTCTCGTTACACATTCGGACCTATCTCTGCCCCCCCTCACTAACTTCTGCCCCAAACTACCTTGTGACCACTCCTACACTTCACGGAACAGGAGAAGTCCCTTTCCCAGCGTCCCCTTTGGAGAATGTGGAAGCTCTGGCAAGGTGGTGCTTGCTTGTTCAGCGAGTTTAAGAAACCCAGTTTTGTGTGATCAGCATTTTCGCTGGTGGTCTTTGTACAGAACTTTGATAAGTCAAAAAGAAATGCAGTGGAATCAGGCTCTAACGCTAAAATGTTTTAGAGATACATTAAATTATTGAACTTACATTTCCTTCTTAATGTATGCATGAGGGTGATATATGATTAAAATATACTTTTGTTATAATTTAGAAGAACTTTTGCAAAGGTATAAGATGAAAGACTGTAAGAAAGCATTTTGTTACAATTTATTGGCATCAAGTTTTCTTTTAGTGGTACATAAAATAATAACGTTTTATACAGTTGATAGCATTTGCATGTACTAAAATATAGTAATAATGGCCACCTAACTTTTACTAGACTTAATCACGAACTCTGTGCTTTCCAAAATATTTTATGTAAGCTAACTCATTTATCTCTTGTAGGATTGTGAGAAAGTAGATTGTTTTGTTACCCTCCTTTTGTACCTGTACAAACTGGAGAAGGTCCATGTTGCCTTAAGTTAAACGGCTCAGCAAAGGAAGAAGAGTTAGAAGTCAGATCGAGGTAGACTGACTCTTCCAGGTTAGGGTAGGAACCGAGAACTGGCACTTGTCACGTTGTTTTCTTAAAACTGGGAGGAAGCACTAATTAGAATGGTAGTATTGACACAAAGCATGCACTAAATTTTGGGCTTTGGGCTTTGAAGGGTAATATATTTACCAGTTCTTTGGCGCTCATGTCAGTGAAGTTGTTACCCTTGGGTATTAAAGAAAAGGGGTATTCTGAACCTAAAATACCTGTCAGCTTATTTCTTCCAAAAAAGAAAGTCCCTAGGTGCTTAAAGCCATACATCAGGGTTAGAAAACAAGCAACCAAATAAAAACAAACCCAGCACTTGGGTCATCCATTTAAGTCACTGCTTGACAGCTGTTCTGGGAATGGCTGTTGCCACGGGTTATCAGGGCACTCAGCTGCTCTGCCTTACCCGTCACATCCAGGCTGGGCTCCTGGCTCTCTGGAGAGGCAACCTTCCTCCCTCACTCCTCCAACATCTTTGTGGCTCATATTAAAGAAATTTTCTCCTTTGCAAGAGAAATGAAGTGATAATACGCAGAAAATTCCCTACATGTCACCTAGTGTATTCTCTGCCTTTGATGTAATGTGGCCCTCCATCTTTCTTCAAAAGTCTCCTCAGCACCTCTCATTCTCTAAACCTCAGCACAGGGTTCCAACCCGCGGCCTTCCACAGGTGGGGCCGCAGGCAGGTAGCGTCTGTCAATGAACGTACTCACAGACTTCCAGCAGTCTGTGTGCTCTCAGCTGGGCTTGTTAGTGAGAGTAGCCCAGCACCGTGTATTTTCAGGACTTCTGCTGTTTTTGTTCTCAATCTCCTTCTCTTATAAACCCTCCCTCTTTGTCAGTGTAATCGCATATGCTTTTTGACCAAAACATTCGACAAAGATGATCTAATTTTCTTCTACTGCTTGCTTTTCTGTCTTCACACACTGAGGGCATCAGAGATCCATTCAAATCCTATTTTACCTCCACCTTTATGTTTTAGGAAAGAGAGTGATTAAGGCAGCACATTGCTGATTGGAAACATACATGCAAAATACAAACAATCCACAATGCTAGCTGTGTTCAACAATTCTGTTTCCTAAAACCTTCCAAGTCACGAAATGTATTGTCTGTTACATTTGAAAAAAAATTTCTTCATGAAGGAAGCCCTTCGAGATTCTTGTTAGAAATCTAACATATGCTCACTCCTTCGTTTCAGGTATTGGATATTGTATCAGAATTGTGGCTTCTACTAACGCATGTCCAGTCAAATATTGTGTGATGGACTGTTCGTTCCTCTGACGTTTTATAAAACAGGAACTTGTTTCCCGTTACACTTCTTTTCCCTCTGCCTTTTCTTCCCATTCACTGCTCCCCAGCCACTGCTTTCCAGTCTGCATGTGCCCCCTTTCTATGGCTTGCTTATGGATTATTAAGAAAAAAGATGTAAACGCACAGGGAGGATTAAGGCAGACACAGCTGGTGTCAACAAAAACAGCCAGAGATGAAAGGACGATGAGCTCCTCCGAATGGACAGCCCCGGGGGCTTTCCATGACTCATCCTTGACCTTTGCCCTCCAAACCACGCCTAAGGCAAGGAAGCAGCTTTTCAAAGCAGACTACCTTCTGGGACTCTTTATGCATTTTCATTTTAATCTTTTTGCAAAATGGACAGAAAGAAACGTGCCCAAAAAGAGAAGTACTACTGACAAAAGTTGAATTTGCTATGACAGAGAAACACTCCATCAGACAGAGTCCTAAATTGCCTAGCTGCCTATCCTGAATGAAAAGGAAAGGAGAGGGTGCTCCCAGAGTATTTTAAACACCTGTCTGCATCATACAAAACGGTTACATGGGCCTTTGAAACTACTGTCTTGAAGCAGCAGGGATGACTTAATTTCTTCTATGTATTTTGCAGGTTATCTGTTACCAGCTTGTTTTACCTCTATAATTAAAAAAAGACTATTTCAACAAAAATGAAATGGTGTTATAAATTTTTAAAATATAAAGACACCATCCTGTGATTTATTGTTGTAAATGATGGGATAATGGAGGCAGCTTATTATAGTTGGACTATCAATAATGTAAATAGTTTTTGTCATATGCCTGAGGAATATTTTCTGCTATAAAAGGCAAGTTAAAGATGGACTTAAATTTTTCTTCATTACAAAGTTAGTGTTATATACAAAACTGCACAACAGCTCTCTCTTTGTGTATTGCTCAGCCCAAATAGAAAAAGGAAATTTTTCTTTTCTACTTACTGCATGTTGAATTCTTTATTTAGTGGAGGATTAAGCTTGTGATTATAAGGTAAATTGAAAGTATGTCATTGCAAAAATTAAAAGAAAAATAACAAAGGAGGGAGGAGAGAGGTGGAAGCGATGGAGTGTAATGTATTGTTATGTTCTTAGAACCATATATATGAAATCTCCCTTTTCATAAAAATTAAATTAATTACTAATTAAAAAAGGAAAAGGAAAGTTTTCTATCCTTTAGTTTGCAAGTTGTAGGCTTTTTTTTTTATAACTAGTCCACGTTCAGTTGTGTGAAAAGAAACATCAGACCCCCAGATAATTTGGCCTATAAGATCTGTCTCTACTTGATGACAAAGGAGACTTGGAAGTGGTGTATGACAGAATGATGGGTGGGTGGAGATCTATAATTATCCCTCCATCTCATTTTCATTGACTTTGTTTGTGTCTGATGGTACCACTTGCTTTGTTTAGGATTCCCGTGTGTTAAGTATTGAAAATATAGATATGATTTTAACTAGTGCCCTAGGCCATCACCGAGTGAAAACAGTTTTGTCCTGCAATTATGTCCAAATGACTTGAAACAATCATCTTATCCAGTGAGTTCACATTGGAAGGGAAAACCTACCCAAACAAGACAAGACCGCTTATTAACACAGAAATGTGCTTAAGTACCAGTTACATTAAATCCTAAACATCCAGTTTTTTACAGACTTGCAAACCAAATTGCTTTATGGGTAGAGGAGCATTTAATACAGTGTGACCAGTTTAAAGTTAACATTTTGTATTCAGGATGATTAATGACACCATATTGTATTTCAATTACTACCAGATACTTCTATATAATAAACGATGGCAATAATATTCACATTAAGTCAATAAAAAGCATCTTCAAAGTGTGATGTATAAGTGCCATTATTATAGTATAAGTTGATCACTTCACACAATGAATTATCAACAGTGTAACAGGAAATCTCTATACCAAAGCACATATTTTCATCTCAATGCTCAGGGAATTTGGCAGATAATTGTCATTAATATTAGTAAGAGTAAAAATCCTCACATGCATTAGAGAGAGGCTGAACTGTTCCTTCTTTCCCCAGCCTGACTACACTTTACTCTCCCTAAACCTCATTTTAGCAATTCAAGTATGGGTCACCAACGTAATTTCCAAGGGCATTCAAGTCCAAAGGGATACAGATGTGGCAAATGACTTATCCACTGGAAAACTAGTAGTTGGGAAAAACAAATGCCAAAAGGTAGTATTTCTGGAAGGGACTGTCCATGTGAGAGATGGGGTGATACTTGTAGGAGCTTCTGAATGATAAGTCTCCAGGGATCAGTAATTTTTAAAATTATTCTGCTGAATGGTGTCTATTGACAGAGGAGAGGTCCACATTGAGATAGTCCCCTGGGCTCAGGAGAGTAGGAAAGGGGAGCAGGTAGGGAAAGTGGGTGCTTTCTGCTTCCCCTCTGCCTACTTTTCTGTCCCTCCCACGTGGTTTCAGCCAATTTGGTGATCATGATGGAGTGACTGAATGGAAAACATCACTCGGGTTGATGCTGGTGGTGGGAGCCAAGGTCACTGACCCACGGACTCCACAGAGCCAATTTGGAGCTGCTCCAAGCCAAGAGGCGGGGTGGGTTCAGGGGAAGTGTGTATCAGATGCAAGCACCAATGTACCAGGGCAGTGCTGTTTGTCAATAGAGCTGTCCCCAACAAGGTTGCAGTCTTGTGGTTGTCTTATTATACTTCCATAACAAGTGCTGCACAAATGTGACCTGCAGGCCAAAAGGATGACAACTTGATCTCTGTTTCCTTTTCACTGGTATAATTTTTAAAATTTAGTTTTTCAAAACAATATTCTCTTTTGTTCACCTCATGATACCATAGATCCAGGTAATGGATGCAGCTGTTGTAAAATCAAAATAATGTTTGAAATATATATATATTTCCTAAATTGACCATTAGTAGAAAATAGAACAATATCAGCTTAAGAGGCCTTGTTTACTACAATACAATCCAAAGCAATCCTGGAAGAATTTCAGAATACTGAGAGATGTATAAAAGCCAGCCACAATGCTAACAAAGCAGCAATATAAGATGAATAAATTAGATTTACATCAACACATTTCACTATTAGCCTGGGTTCCTGGGTTGGGTGTTGTGGCTCAGTGGGTTGGGTGTTGGATTGGGATGCCAGTATCTCATAATGGAGTGCCAGGGACCTGCCTCTGCTTCCGATCCAGCTTCCTGCTGGTGAATATACTGGGAGGCAACAGGTGATGGCCCAAGTACTTGAATGTCTGCCATCCACATGGGAGACTCCAGATGGAGTTTCTGACTCCTAGTTTCAGTGTGATCCAGCCTAAGTCATTGTGGGCATTTGTGGAGTGAACCAGTAGATGGAGTCTCTCTCTAACCTCTTGTGTCTCTCTTCCTTTAAAATAAATAAAAATAAACAAATAAACGTTAAAAGAAGAAACATGAGTTCCCTGCCCATGAATGGCTTTGTCATGTGACTCTGTGTCATCAGAAGAGAAGGATCCCTGTTTCCAAATCCTATACTACACATAGTTGTGACTTGCAGGCTGTAATCGAGTTATTAGATGACTGATAGAGTTGTTTACCTCCTGGGGCTTCAGTTTCCTGATTTCACAGTAGAGATGACACCTGTTATGCAAGAGTCAACCCAACAGGTACATGGAGCTCTTCACACAGTTCCTGGTACTGGTAAGTCTTCTCTTAGTTCATATTGTCTCATTTGTGATACTGAAACCCCCCAAACTGGCAAAAACAAAAGTTGTTTTGTTTATAAATTGGTATCAAAACTCATTGGCAAAGCCTGACCTGAACTGACATGAGTCTATTGGTTCTAATTTCAATTCATAAAATTTTCTGAGGAAATATGAATGGACTAGAATCGATGTGAGGGGATGATATTGTGTTATAGTCAGTTAAACTCTTGCTCACAATGCTGGTGTCCCACATTGGAGTTCTGGTTCAAGCCCAGGCTACTCTGCTTCCAATCCAGCTGCCTGCTGATGTGCCTGAAGTTGGCATAGAAGATAGCACAGGTGCTTGGCTCTGCCACCCATGTCAGAGACCTGGATGGAGTTTCTGGCCCCTTTCTCTGGCATGGCCCATATCTGGCTTTCTGGTCATTTAAGAGTGAAGAGCAGATGGAAGGTCTCTCTGTCTCTATCTTTCCCTGTTGTTCTACCCTTCACATAAAGAAAATCTTTTTAAAAAGTAAATCAATTTGATTAATGGATCTAAAATACAAAGCACATCTATGATTAAGGGGTTCAGAGATGGGACTACAGACATAATGATGATGTTGTTGATGGTGATGATGATATTGATGACAATAATACCAACATTTTTGCCTTGTGTTAGTTTTTTTCTTTCTCCTGATTAGGATACTTGGTTCTTGATTTTTGGAAGTCTCCCAGTGACTTCCCTATATTTGCCCTTTGCTACCACCATTAGGTAGTTTCTGAGAAGAACCTGCCACTTTCTCCTGGTTTCTGACACTGACCTGTCCTAGATCCTTGGTTTTGACCTTACTCACTCTCTGGTGCTCTGGGCCAAATCATCTGTGCTCCTGGGAATCAGAAACTTGAATTTATATTTATCAGCTGGCTCGGAACTGATACTCCATGATACAATTTATCTGGGAAAATAGCTTGCTTAGTAAGGATGGAAGAAAAACATTGAGAGGGTAGACAATTTATTTCCTTGTAAACAATCCATTCACACCTTGGTACCTATTTATTTCTTATGTATTATGATTTACTGTATACAAAATGATTCCATTTAAACAACATGCTCTGTGGTATGAGGAATAATGAGGTGGACAAAGTGTGTTGGGTAGTGCAGAGGGAACTCTGGTCAAAGAGCAGCAGTAGGGGAGATGTGTTCAGAAGATAGCTCAGACTCTGATACTAAAAGACTTTGAATGAGATGTCACAGTTTTGAGTATTTGTCTTACTGAGGACCCAGTTTTGTTTGGGTTTTGCTAAGAAGATATACTCATTGTTGTTTTATTTTAGTGGAAGAAACTTCAAAGAGATAAAGAGGGAAGAAATTGATTATATAAAAGTTAAAAATAATGAAATCATTGGCATACAATATCTTGATTATTATAACAACCCTAAAGGAGTTATTGATTGTTATTTCTATTTTTCTGATGAGGCTTGAAAATACTAACTTGTCCAAGTTTACACAACTAGGAGAGTCTGGCCTAGAATTCAAATCCAGATTTGTTTGCATTCAGAGTTGAATTCTTGATGGCAATAATTCCGTTTTTAGATTCTAAAGATCTCTGCTAGAGTGATAGCAATGAGAATGGAAATGGAGGTTGGAGGCGAGAAAAGTATCTGTAGACCTAGTGACTGAGTGTGAGCACAAAGTTAGGACAAGTCACAGGTTTGGTTTCATTGCTTCAAAGCTGGATGCTTAGGATAACTGTAGCAACATTAGTTAAGAAAGAAAGTTAGGAGGGAATCTTGGTTTGAAGAGACAGATGATACATGATTGTGAATTGGTTTTATTTAAGAGGGAGAGAGAAAGACAGAGATAGAGACTATCTGCTGGTTCACATCCAAAATGCTTGCAATGGCCCCTCACTGGGGCTGAAATCAGTATCTGGGGAAAACAGGCAGGTCTTCCATGTGTGTGGCAGGAGCACAACTCCTCGACCAATCACCTCTGCTTCCCAAGGTCTGCCTTAGCAGGAAGCTGGAGTCAGGAACCAGAGCTATGAGTTGAACCCTGGTACTCCAATGTGGGTTATGAGTGTCCTAACCAGTGTCTCAACTCGTAGGCCAAATGCCCACCCTAGAGTGTGAACTATTAATACAGCCACCATGAACACTGGCCTCTAGTTCTTCCTCTTCCATGTTATTCTTACTATCTCTCCCCCTTATTGCACTATCTGTGGAAAGAGTAAAATTATTGTTTTAGTCATATTCCAAATCCTATAAGAAAAGATTTATATACTGTATAAGGAGGTAGAGGGGATGCAGAGGGAGCGAAAGGAGAATTAATATTTAATGAGACTCCTCAATTGGATTTGTCTTCACTTCTTAGGATTTGTTGCAATCTGTTTTCACTGTAAAAATATTATTATGCTTTGTTTGCACCCATCTCCCAGTGGTGGTATTGGGCGCATGGTATAGTAACAGGACCAAATCATAGTAGGCACTTAAAATTTATGATCTTGCTGTTGTATGGCTGAACAATATCAATTGAAAAGCACAGACTGGATATCATCTCGTGGTTTTTGTAAGAGGAAAATAAGTGATAGTTTGATTCATGAAAAGCTTATGGCAGGCCTGGGCCCTGTGATGGCACTAATATACCCATCATTGGAATGCCAGGAGGTGGCCTGCTGTGTTAACAGCTGTCATTGCACACCAAACTCCCATAAATGAAAGGTTATGGGCCAATAAAAAAAAAGATACTGCTCTTCTCCTTTGGTTATGAGATGCAAATGCAAATATTTTGGAAGGCAAAACTACCTTATTCCCTGCTAAAATATGCTGGTCAAAGTGGTCAGCTTTTATGGTGAAAGGCCTTATGTCCACATCAGCATTTCTTTGTCTGTTTGGTGAACCTTTCTCAATATGTCCTTAGAGCTGAGGTCTGGGGCTGAAAGGAAACTGACTTAGGATGGGCCACTTTACTGTTTCAGCCAGAATGGTGGTTTTTGTGGATGCTAAGGCAACTCTGAGAGGCAGAATGGAGTACATCAGAGTGTCTCAGCTCTGGAGTCATAAAGACTTTGGTCTGCCACTTAGCAGTTATTTAATTTGGTATGAGTCATGTGACTTGTTTGAGGCTGCACTTCCCTGTCTGTCCAATGGAGTTAATGTTATTTACTTTGAAATACTGTATAAAAAATCAGAAATAATGCATGCAAAGTAACTTGAAATAACAATAAGAAAAAACTTCATGAGTTATTATTATCTACCAGGCCCATGTTAAACAGTTTATGTGTATTATACCATTTGAGTCTCATAAGTGCTCAGTGAAGTAGGAAGTATTTTTTACTCTATTTTACAGATAAGAAAACTAAGTCTTAGGTGGTTAATTTTCTGAAGTAATTTCTGCAGCTGTAACTAAAGATATTAAGACTTGGAGTCCTATTCTGTTTGCTTTGAATCTTGTATTACTAAAAGCTAAATTATAAGGGCTAGTTGTTTGTGATTTAGATTCTGCCCTACATGGTATAATTCTAGTATGATGAGTTTGAATATCTCTCATCTATAAACTATTTCTGTTTAGGTTTAGTTGTATTTTTTTATGCTTTGAAATTGCAGATCCATGAGCTTCAATACTTATTATTTATATTGGCATAGTTGTTTAGTATAGGAAGGAGTTTGGCCTATAAAGATGGGAATAGTTATTGGGATTCCTCTTTGTTTTTACTTTTCACTCCCACAAACTCATTGCATGTCTTATCTGAACTATTAGAAGCTCTACATTTGGATTAACCATCAAGAAAATGCAAATAATGTCCTCATCTAGGAAGTGTTTCAAGGAATCAATTGAAGTACAGTACAGTCCTGCTAATCTTCCCTGTGGGTTGTTCTGGTGCCAATACAGTGATCCAGCGATGTTGAAGATTATTACACAACCAATCATACACAAAACACAAGGCATCTTTGATCTTCATCAGGGCCCCATCAGAGAGGAAACATATCCTCCCCTCAGCACGAATAGTCCTAGAATGTTTTTGCATTCTGGTTCCTAGTGATGGTTTATCGGAAACATAGGTAACCCCTAAGAACGTACTCATCTGTGAAATGAACTGTAATATTTAAATACCTATACTTCTGAATGAACATTTCAGGACTGTAGAGTTTACACTCCCAGGCCACAGCAGAGAGCTGGACTGGAAGAGGAGCAACTGGGACAGAATCCGGCACCCCGACCGGGACTAGAACCCGGGGTGCTGGCGCCGCAGGCAGAGGATTAGCCTAGTGAGCCGCGGTGCCAGCCTAGAGTTTTCTTAAAATTAAGAGATCATGTGGCTGAAGGCAAGATGGTTGCTGTCTCTATAAATACCTTCCAACATCCCAAGTGCTCGAATATTTTCTTAAAGTAATGTGGGTGCTTCTCTAATTCACTTTGTGGCACTCAACAGTATCTCTATGCTTTGTGACAACTCTATATGTTAGACAGCATTGTATCCCTATGCTGTAGATGAGAAAAGGTTTAGAAAAATTGAGGTCACCCAGCATGTGCCAAAACTAGAATTCAGAATCAGTCTTGGAATTCCAAAGTATAAGCTACAGAATTCTATAGCTTCTCTTTAAGGCTTTTATTTCCGCCTTGTCCAAGAACTAAGTCTACTTACAGGAGATGAGATATTTCCTGAGAGACAGGATGTAATGTTATTGAGCAAAGCATTGAGATTGGGTTTGCCCTTGGGAACCTGACTGTCAGGGCTTAAATCCTGATTCTTCTACAAAGATGCATGATCTTAGGCAAATTACTTAATCTCACTGTATCTCATTATTATGAAGAAATACTTCATAGCACTGGTGTTAAGATAAATGAGTTAAGATTTAAGTCACATGTTGGAACATAGGACACATTCAGAAAAAAAGCAGGGACATAGAAGATCCTCAAGAAACATTTACTCCATAACTGATTGAATTTATAAATGAAAATGGGAATTATAAGAGGTTATAATCCAGTTCTTAGAGCAAAGTAAGATTTAGATTCTGTTACGTCAATCCTCCTCTAATTAACATCATTTCGCAACAACAACAACAACAAAAAAACAAAGAATAAGAGCACCATGAAATTTAGGAGCTAGGATGTATCTGTAATATCTGTTCTACCTTGTGAATGATAAGATTGAGGTACCTAGACTTCAGGTAACATTATGTGATGCAGCTCCATGTGTTGACAAAACTGGAATTAGAATTTTGTTCATTGTACTTTTTTTAAAAAAAGATTTTATTTATTTATTTGAGAGGTAGAGTTACAGACAGTGAGAGGGAGAGACAGAGAGAAAGGTCTTCCTTCCGTTGGTTCACTCCCCAAATGGCCGCAATGGCTGGAGCTGCGCCAATCTGAAGCCAGGAGCCAGGTGCTTCTTCTTGGTCTCCCATGCGGATGCAGGGGCCCAAGCACTTGGGCCATCTTCCACTGCTTTCCCAGGGCACAGCAGAGAGCTGGATTGGAAGAGGAGCAGCAGGGGCTAGCCCATATGGGATGCCAGTGCCGCAGGCGGAGGATTAACCTACTGCTCCATGACATCGGCCCTATTCGTTGTACGTTGTACTTTTCAAAGGGATTCAAAAGCTTGGGTGAAGCTATCCTAGGAGTGATTTAAATTTATTAATTTTTTACAGTTTTTAAACTTTTTTCATGGAAAGAGAGAAACAGCAGTCTGGGGGGTGGGGAATGAACATCTCCCTTTTTTTTTTTTTTTTTTTTTTTGGACAGGCAGAGTTAGACAGTGAGAGAGAGAGACAGAGAGAAAGGTCTTCCTTCTATTGGTTCACCCCCCAGATGGCTGCCACAGCCAGCGCGCTGTGCTGATCCGAAGCCAGGACCCAGGTGTTTCTTCCTGGTCTCCCATGTGGGTGCAGGGCCCAAGCACTTGGGCCATCCTCCACTGCCTTCCCGGGCCACAGCAGAGAGCTGGACTGGAAGAGGAGCAACCGGGACAGAACCGGTGCCCCAACCGGGTCTAGAACCCAGAGTGCTGGCGCCGCAGGCGGAGGATTAGCCTAGTGAGCTGTGGCACCAGCCAAACATCTCCTTTTTAATGCTGCAAATTAGTAAGGACTGTAATCTCCAAAAGTTTTGTGATATAAATCTGCATTTCTGCTCTGATGCCTGGCTTTGGACATGCACCAAAATCCCAACTCTGTAATTTGCAGGCTATTTTTTGAAGGATTTATTTATTTGAAAGTCAGGGTTATGGAGACACAGAGGCAGAGGCAGAAAGAGGGTGAGAGAGGTCTCCCATATGCTGGTTCACTCTCAAAATGGCTGCAAAAGCTGGAGCTGGGCTGATCCGAAGCCAGCAGCTTGGATTTTCTTCCAGATCTCCCACATTTGTCCACGTCTGATTTCTGCTCTTTTCCCAGGGATATTAGCAGGGAACTGGGTAGGAAGTGGAGCTGCTGGGACTCGAACTGCACCCCTATAGAATGCTGGCACTGCAGGTGTCAGATTTACCAGCTACACCACAGTGCTGGTCCCATTTGTAGGCTATTTGACCTTGAGAAAATCATTTAATCTTTTGGAGCCAGCATACCACACTCATGAGATTAGTTATCACATGGACTCAAAGGGTGGTCCTGAGGAGGATTAAATGAGATGATGGAACTTGAGCACAGAGCCTGGCACGGAGTAAGGTCTTGGTATGCTATAGCTGTTACTGTGGACTATGTTTATTTTTTCTGAGTAGTAGTCTCACTTAAATATCCCTTTTTGTTGGATCACTCTACTTCATATAGCTGACAGCTTTGTTAGATACTCTCCCAAATTGTTCACTGGTCATGATTTCCTATTTTTACATTAAATCTAGACATTCTGACCCATTTTGCAAAAGCTCTCATCATAAAATCTCACTTTGCACCTCATATCTTGTTTCTTGGGATGCCTCTCAACATTCTCTTTTCCATCCAGTGCATCTTTTCTCTGTCCATGGTCCTGACTCCTCAGGTTCTCATTCTTGGCTCCCCTCCTCTTTCAACATATCCACTTTATCATTGTTTCAAAACAGCTGCATTTCCATCTCTCTCAAGAAAATTTCTGTGATCATTGCAGCCCTCATTGAGTTACTGTTTTGAGTTCTGACAGTGCTTTAGCACATTTTGGGTTAAATTTTGGTCCATCAACTTTGACTAAAAGTGAACTGCTCTAAAACTACCAAAGCAATATTGTATTTTGGAGTTGTATCTGATTAAGAACTGAACTAGACATATAATGTTAACACAAACATTTCATATTGGTACTATGATGTATCAGTAGCTTATATAAAACATAATAATAAACATAGGCATACATTTCTATAAAAAGTGGTAAAAGGAGACCAAGCTATTTAAAAGGGTACTCTTTTCTGACCAAAATGTTCATGCAAATGTGCAAAAATGCACAAGGATACTTATTATAGCATTAAGATATCAAAATACTGAAAATATCTAAATATATGTCAATAAGACTTGAAATTACAGTATATCCATACACAGAATTTCATGCAGTTATTGAAAAGAACAAAGTAGATCTATAGGTATTGACAAGGAAACTTGTCCTTGATACATTATTTATAAAAAGCGAGCTGCTGAGTAGTTTATATGACTTAATTTTTTAGTATATGTGCTGCTGAAGTGACCACAATATGTGACTTAATTTTTATAAAAACAAACATATTTAAGATACATTTTATGTTCCTTTATAAATAGAATCTAGATTCATACTAAATTGTTGGAAGTGTTATGTCTAAGGAGTTAGATATTGGAGACGGATTGGAATAGCTAGAAGAATAGTTATTATTCGTTCAAAGTATCTACATACCAAATACAAATCTAACTCCTATATTTCCTAAATTAGACCACAGAAAAATACAAAAAAAATAAGTTCTAAACAAAAACTGATACTCATTTTCTGACAGTCTTAAGGTCTTATAAAAATAATGTGTATGACTACAGTAATTGATTTTTGCCTCAGTGTGAATTTTCTCCCAACCATAAGTGTTTTTCATATGACTTCTTTTAACCTTAGAGCTACATTCAGATTTGACATTATTCCTCTGAAAAAACAAGAGTTTATGTCCTCAAATTTCAGGAACCCATTAAGGACATTATGAGGGATGATATTTTTACAATATGTCACGTCTTAAATGACTTTTGCACTGACCAGTGAGAATGGATGCTGGGGCCAGCCTGAGGTGTGCTGGCAAAACACTAGCTTTGGCCTTTGCTTTGTGAATTTGCAGAGGTATCTTTTGGATTTGTCTTCCATTTTTTTTTCTTTTTGATTGATCTGTTTTCCCACCAACCTTGGATTAGGAACCATTTTGAAGAATAAGATTCTGCAGCAGGGTGGATGAGTCAGCCATTTTCTGTGTGCTTTGGTCAAGATGATAGAAGGTAAGACAGGGAATTGGGATGGTGGAGTAGTAAGAGTGTGAGTTTTTAAACAGAAAGATCACATTTTGATACCTAACTGGGTCATTCTCTGGTTATAGAACCTGGGACAAGACAGATAGTCTCTCTGAGTTGCCATTTCTTCAGGTGTAAAATCATGATCATTTCTACCACCCAGGCTTTTTGTTAAATTAAAATAAGACAACCTGTTGAGTACCTGGGACATAAAAGTTATTTTCAAGGGATAATGATCCCCTATCTTCCCTCTCCCTCCTCCTAGCCCTCCTACCTTATTGCCCTTGGCTTACGCTAAGACTATAAGATTCAGGTCTTTTCAGCATCACTAGTAAAACCACTCTTTCCTCTACTGTGCACTACCTATCTGAGTTACTGTCTAGTGCCATGTTACATGCTCATTGTGGCACTGGATTAAAACAATGATACTGAAATACAGGCATTCATTAAGCAGTTTTGAAAGAAGAATCATTGAACAAACAGCCCAGAAAACAGGATACACCAGCCTATTAATTTAGTACATAATTACATGTGGGTTCATTTGGGTCAGTTTACCTTTTGGGACTTAATCAGAAGTTCACTGAGGGTAGAAGTCAATCATTCCCCAACATATACAATGATGCCTTGCTCAATTATTAGTACAGTTTTCTTTCTGCATCCATTGATTCCAGGAGCCTCTGTGGATACCAAAATCTACGAATGTCAAGTTCCTTATACAAATTCTGTGGAGTACTTGCATTTAACCTATGCAATCCTTGCAGATATTTTAAAACATCCCTGGATTAATTTTAATGCTTAATACAATGTTAATATTGTGTAACTAGTTTTTATACTATACTGTTCAAGGAATAATGAAAAAAGTCAGTATATATTTAGTGCACACGCAATTTTTTTAAGAACTATTTTTGATCTACAGTTAGTTGAGTCTAAGGATGCAAAACCTGTGGATACAAAGGGATGGTTGTACATTCATCAACACTCATTAGCTGATGGACTGACTGACCCAGTGGTGGCCAAGCTTCTGTAGGTATGGACAAAGTAGCTTTCACACTGCTGAACAGGGCTTGATAAAAATGAAGCCTAAATCTTGCTATTGGAACTTAATAGCCTTTCATAAGCAAACACAACTACATTTACATCATTAGAGGTTGGATGAAGTCTTAAACATACAGCTATTCTTCATTTTCTCATTGGCTTTGCAGTGGCTCATTAGTGTAATGGAGATGCCTTAGGGGCAAACTTTGATAACATTAGAGCACAGGCAGACATCCCTAAGCTTGGGAAAGTACCTGGACAGCAGGCTCTGAAAGCATGAGGGAAATCTTTGGAAGAAGGCAATTGAGAAACCTCCCAGTGAGACATTGTCTGCGGATCACTGGCCCGATATCACATAAAGGCCCCATCTGAGTCATTACAGCCTATTGTGTCAATGTGTTTTCTGGGAGGCTGTCATCCATAGATCACAGTTGGCAGTGAAGGTAATGCTTCCACGGGAACTGTTACTATTTCCCATCGGTGAATTCTATTAGAGGTCCGTGGGTTACTGCCACTGGAGTTCATATTAACTCGGTCAAAGGGATGGTGATTGATTCTGTGGAATTTTGTGAATACACACAAAATACATTTCATACTGTCATCTGGGTTTTCTATTGCACTTCCATGATCCCTGCTACATGGTAAATCCAATATTATCTACTCGAACTGCTACAGAGAGAAAAAAAAAAACACAAATTTCCCATGCCATTTTAAGGCTGAAATACTTGCTCATTTCCTTTCTTCTCCAGTCATGAAAGATTTAGCACTAACTATAAACCATTGACTTTTCTCTTGACTTAACAATTTGATCTGATGAAAAGGGCCTTTATGGAATACCACTGTGTGCCAAGAAATAGCAGAGGAAATACAGGATGATACCCAAACTTAGAGCATTAGGTTTGCATCTCCGGAGAATTATAACACACTTAGACAGAAAACATTCATAAAATTATTAAAGAATATAATTATAAAATGAATAACAGGAAGTGTCAAAGTAGTGCACAGGTGTGCCACTTAGTGCAATAACAATGTTCTTCCAAAGATGAGTGGGTGCCAAATCTTGAGAAGCTTGAAAAATTGAGCTATTTATAGGGTAAATAGTGCTTCCTTTTATAGTCTAATATGATGACATTAAAAGATCTAAGTTTTTAAAATATCCTTTTTCTAAAGATTTATTTATTTATTTGAGAGGCAGAGTTAGAAACAGAGAAAGAGGTCTTCATCTTCTGATTCACTCCCCAAATGGCCATAATGGCCAGAGCTAGACTGATCCTTAGCCAGGAGCCAAGAGCTTCTTTTGGATATCCTCAGTGGGTTCAGGGTCCCAAACACTTGGGGCATCTTCTGCTAATCTCCCAGGCCACTGGCAGAGAGCTGGATCAGAAGAGGAGCAGCTGGGACATGAACTGGTGTTCATATAGGATGCCAGCACCACAGGTGGAGGTTTAACCGATTATGCCACAGTGCCGGCCCCTAAAATATTCTTTCCCTTGAAATATCAGTGGTCCTAATTTGTGAAGGATACATTCCAAGTGACCTAGTGGATTTCTGAAACCATCAGTAGTATCAATCTCTCTATATACTGTGTTTTGCCCAATGCATACATACTTCTAATAAAGTTTAATTTGTAAATTTGGCACAGTAAGAGATTAAGACAATAAAGTAATGAAGCAGGATGATTACAAAATATACTATAACAAGTTATATGAATGTGATCAAATTGAAAGAGTCAGAAGAAACAATATATTTACGGCATGTCTGATCATAGAAAATGGAAACTATGGAAAGTGAAATCATTTATCTAGGAGAGTACTGTATATACTTTGGACTACTGGGCTAGGAAAAATACCAACTTTTGGGGTGGCCACAGGAAGTTTTCTAGATGAATTGCATTTTGAATGAGATGCTGAAGTGAAGATAGGAATTGGTGGTGATTTTAGTTAGGAATAATCCTCCTACATGCTTAGTGCAGAAAAAATAAGTGTCATGGCTCCATTTCTTTTTCCTTCCTGAGTGAGTGTTTCTCAGCATAGAGACATTCATGTGATTTGCAGGTGGAGTTTTGTCACCGGCGAGCCCTTTCTTTAAAATGCCTTCTTGAATCACACACTGACCTATTTTGCATTCAGCACCTTTGTAGCCTGATCTTGTGTATGTCTAGACACTTGGTGGTCTTTAGCATGCTTCCTGAAGTCTTGGAAGAGAAGCAGCTCTCTCAGAGGAACCCTAGTTGCTGTAGTCAATGGTACACTTAGTGGGATAGTCCCAAGATCTCATTCGTTATGGCAGTTCCTTGTTTTTGTCACTTTTCTCTTAAGGTCTTCAGAAGAGTAAATCATGCTAGATCAATCATGCTAAATCAATTTAGATTGAAGTCTCAGAATTGAAGATGAAATGATAGCCTGGATGGACAGAGTTCCCCCTAATTCCTTCCTAAAACCCCTTACAATGTCCCTTGAATTTGTGCATCCTTTGGATTTCCTTTAATTGTTTGGGTTATGTTTGTCATATAGATAATGGATAGATAAATAAATAGGTAGTAAATACATAGGATGATAGATTAATAATAGAGAATAGAGAGATAGTCAAACAGATAGCAATAGCCTTTAAGCTGGTTACTCTAATTTTTTGAAAAATATATTTATTTTATTTGAAAGGCAGAGTTACAATGAGAGGCTCGCACGCGCATGCACACACACACACACACACACAGAGAGAGAGAGAGAGAGAGAGAGAGATCTTCCATCCACTGGTTCACTCCCCAGATGACAGTGATGGTCAGGGCTGGGCCAGGCCAAAGCCAGGATCTAGGAGCTTTATCAGGGTCTCCCATGTGGGTGCAGAGCCCTGGGGACTTGGGACATCATCCTCTGTTTTCCCAGATGCATGAGCATGGAGCTGGATTGGAAGTAGAGCTACCGAGTCTTGAATGGGTGCCCACGTTGGTTGCTGGTGTTGCAGGCTGTGGTTTAACTCGTTACACCACAATGCCATCCCTGGTTACTCTAATTTTCATCTCTCTTTGGTTCATGCCATTCTGAAACCAGCTGATTATTCAATTGTCCTCAAGTACACAGATCATCATGATACTTCTCTGATCAAGAATTACCTATCCCTTACAAAATGGGTCCAAATTCTTCACTCTGAAATCAATGTCCCTCACAAATTCCCTCACACCACATCCAAACCCTTCTCTAAATCTCTGTATTTTATCACCTGCATTTCTCCTTCCTTTCCATTCTCTGCTATTGCCTAAGTAATATCCATTTTTTCTACTTCTGTGGTTTTCCCTGAGACATTCCAGTGCTCAATAGCCCATTCACTTCTCTCATCCAAGTTACACGCTTCAAAACATAGGTTCAATCCATCTTTTCTAGGATAACATGTATTTTATCATGCCTTCCTTTTCCACATTTTCTAACCTGAACTTTTGCAATTCACATTTTTGTCTGTATAGAACTTGTTCAGATATTCATTCTTAAGGTGTTTTATGTTTGGGTTTTATTCTTCAGTTAAGTTGCTAGTTCTTAAAGATGGGACACTTTTATTTTCCTTTGGCCTTTCCGTTCCCCAACTCTACCCCTGAGAGCTTCCAGAATACAGTATTGTCATTGAGCCTAAGAGGAATCACAGGCTGCCAGATTGTTTTTTAAAATATTTTAAGTTGATGTTTGAATTTGGGACTATTCCCCTTAAATCAGATTTTAATTGGTATTTAGATTCCTTGTCAAGCTTTCAAGTATTCACTTATTTATGCTATAGCATTCATACCATTAGGTTAATATTAGTGTTCTATTGTTCTTAATAATGATATAAGTAGCATATTAATTGAGATTTTTATATGTTGTGTGCTTTCTCTGAGCCAGTGCAGAGTATATGATGGTAAAATAATATGGACTATCTAAGGAAACAAATTACAGCAAGCAGGGATAGGAAATGACAGGCTTCTCTGAGGACTTTGTACTGAAACTTTAAAAATATAGAAAGCATTCATATGGAGGAGGAGAAGAGCACTCAGAAGTAAGCCATTTTGGTAAGAACAGAGGCTAAAGAAGAGACAGGGACCAGGTGACACAAGGCTTTGGTCCCCGAGAGGAGTCAGGATTAACTTTAAGGTCATGGGAAGCAATTGGATGGGAATTTTAGTAGGATGGGAATTTCTTAGGTAATGCATTGAGTATGTTTTAAAGAATTAATGGGGCATGCAGACACCTTGTTTCCATGGGACAATGGGTTCCACAGAGTGGCAAGGAGGGATTATGGAAGACTGCACAATACTGTACAGGAGTCTCAAGAATGGAGCCAAACGTCCAGAACCACTCTTTGCTGAGATCTAGGACTGTCCAGGAGATTGGACATTGGTCTGCAGAGCTGAGAAGGAATAGGGGATGCCTGTCTCAGGTAAGATCAAGAGCTGAAAATGAGGAACAGAGGAGCTTATTTTAGCTAGAAAGCTGCAGGGAAAGATGAGGTTTAAGTTGTAGAGTGACCAAATCCAAAATTCTGAGGTCAGAGGGCAGGATCACAGAGCTGACAGTAGAGGGGGAGGCAAGAGTCAGTCTAAAACAAAGGGCCTTGGGGACTATGGACTGTGGTGGGGATGACACTGGCAGGTATGTGGTATGGCAGAACCCTTTCCTCCTTACAGAGCTGTGGCAAGGGAGCCAGCAATGGGAGGCTCCCTCTCACTGCTTTGGCTTTTAGGAAGTAGAGTGTTCCTCTGCCCAGTAGTTTATGATAGGAATTATTAGATCTGCCTTTTCAGATCCTAGCTCTATGGGAGTAAGGGCTAGATCAGTTTTGCCTGCCACTGTATCCACAGTAACTTGCAGTCTACTTGGCGTCCAGCATCCAATCAGTAGTGGCTAAGATTATTTGAGAAATAATATATTAAATGAAATAAAGTATGGAAGGGCTTAGCCCAAACTGAATCACACATATTGAAAGCTACTTTAAGGATACTAATCAGTGAATAGATCTAATTTGAAATTCTACATTTCAACAAACTTGTATTCCAGAAGGAAAAAAACAAACAAACAAACAAATAAAAAAGCTATGTTCTGTAAAAGCCCATAGCCAAAATAACAGCACTTGGAGAAAAATAATATGGAGGCAAGCCAATTAGCTTTAAGGCAACACTGTAAATAGATCATCAATAGGAACAATAAGTTTAATTAAATTCTAGTTGTTTAGAAATGAAAGTCATTAATTTCTCTCTAAATATATACAATAGTGAGCATAAGACAAAAGAACACAGGTAGCTTGATAGGCTTCCTTGTTAAAGGAATGATTGGATTATGTTTGAAGATTATGGAGACAAGGCCAAAAAGCACAACGAGAGGGGGAAACTGTAAACAATCACTGCTGAGACAGAACGAGATGAAGAGGACAATCCTGTATTCCTCTGGGGCTTGCTGCCTTGAGCTGGGCTAAAGTATTTTGCATCCAGAAGCCATTACTACATGACACAAAGTATTAATGTTCAAGCAGAAAACTCTGTGTGATCCAATGTATCATTCATGTTCTCTTCACATAGTTCCTTTATTTACCAATCCTGGATGAGCTGGTTCACTTTCTGGGAACATGTTTAGGAGCATAGCAGACTGGGTTTACCGCCTTGGAATAAATAAAGTCTATAGAATTATCCCCCTTGAATATCTGGGATGTTAGCTGAAGTTGGACCATGCTGTTTCATGGAAGTCTTTTTTGAGGCCTATACAGTATTTTTTTAAGGTTTGAATTGTGGCAGCAATTCAGTGGCTCTGAGGTGATAGTCTCCCACTTGGATGGCTCTATTCTTTTGTGTCACCTGCATGATCCTGCAAACACTGAGGTTGACAAGGTTTGTTTTACTTTTCATTCCCTGGGCTCTGCTCTCATATATGTATATTCGTTAAGCTGAGTGTTTTTAACTTAGGGAATGCCTGCATTTTAGATAAACCCACAGTCCTTTTGTGGGCTTCTCATTACCCCAAAATGCATACTCTTTCATTTTAATTTAAAAGTGACCCAGATCCATACTAAACAGGTCATAGGTAAGTGAGATAAATGAATCCCAGAAATAGAAAAAGAAATAATGAGTTTTATGGGCAAATCAAACATTACCTTCCTAATTATCATAGTTAGATGCTTAAGGAAGATCTGTTGATCACCTTTGGGTAGCGAGTATTTTAGTGCATTCTTTTAAATTTAATTTGATTGCTGCAGTTCTTGTGGAAAGACAAATGTATATAATGTCAATGCAGTTTTATTAGCTGCCTCCCACATAATTGCTTTAAAATAAGCTAATTCGTCATTGCTGCACCTTGAGGTTCTATTATTATTAACATAAACAGAACACAAGACCTTTAATATTTTGTGTCATACATACCTAATTATTATTTTTATTATTGATCTTGTTATTGAGATGAAGTCAATTTACATTTACATATTTGGTTTCTATTTTTCAAGTATGATGATGGATACCTCCCTATATTACCCTAGCAAGTAAAACTGCTACTAGGCTATTCCCCAGTATAATTCTTTTGGCTAAGATGTTTCATGTTGGAATTTGACAGTTCTTCATATCTGATTCCTATGATCTGTAAGCACCCACCCACCCTGAATGAGTGAATAATTAAGAGCTCTGTTTCTGTGTTTGACCATGGAAAGGTCTGTGTGATGTTTAAACCCTATTTCGAGCAGAGTGCTCATATTCCTGAACTTGCATTTGATGGATGTGTGTTCACTGCATCAAATTCACCTTGTCTTGTTCCAACAATGATTGACAGCCTTGGTTTAAGACCAGTAAGTTAAAGGCAAAATGTGCTAGGAATGGCCACTATTCCTACCAGGTTTGGAATGTTCTATAGAAGATATAAAAGCAAATAGTTACCAATGTTTTTCACAGTGGATACTGAGAGATTATCAAAACATAAATATATGAAATAATGTAATGGACACTTTTCTCCTTACAATGGTAGTCATTTAAAAGGTTACTGACAACAATTATAAGCAATCATCTAGTATGAGGTAATTTTTAAAAGTCATGTTTAATTTACTGCCCTATTAGACCTGAAATTCAACTTACTGTTCGTTTTGGTATTATTGCTATTTAGTTGTATTCTCAGGGTTAGAAATAATTCAATGTATTTTTTTTTACCTGTCACTCTCACTACTCAAGTGTTATCCAGATAATTTTGTAAAATGGATTTTAGTTGTTGAATCGGTAGCTAGCCAAGGACTTAATATCACTGTCTTTTTGATATCTCGGTGTATTTCCATAAGGGAGCATCAAATGTATCTCCCAAAAATGTCTCTTTCACCTTCCATGCCCCCTCTATGGCTGCTGTTCTCTCAAGCTATTGTTCGCACATTTCTTTTTTTAGCTTTTCGTTCTGAGTTCTTAAGTCAATACAAAACTACTTACAAAGATTTCTGTCCTCCCAAATACTTACTTTATTTTTTCCAAGCTCTACACTATAATGGTTTCTAACAAGGCTTTATATTCTCAACTTTGATCATTTTATGCACTACTATCAAATGATTTATTTAATAGATACATGAATTTCCTCTACGTTTACTTGCAAAACCATTTTCAAAAATCATTTTTGAGGAATTTCCATCTAGGAAGGAAGCCCACAAGTGTGCAGAGCATGCTGTTTGCTTCTGCAAGCCTTCGTGGTCCCACAGACATAGCAGAAACTTCCAGTAACAGTGAAGCAACAATGAGCCCGCAGCCTTCCGACACGCTGCCCTCTTTGGAAGAGCATTGCACTGAGAGTCAGGAGAGCTGTCCTGACCTCTAAATATAAATATTTAGTCCCCTACCTCCTAACACAAATGGTTTGAGATTACTCAACAATGCTTCAACAATAATAAAGCCATAAATAGAAGTAATAAGCCACAACAAGTGAAATGAGAGCCATAAATTTGTAAAACCTATCATCAACATAGTTGTTATTATCGAACTTGAGGACAAAAAGACAAGGTTATAGTCCAGGCTTTGTCCTAACACACTGGTGAACTTAAACAAGACACTTCATTTCTCTGGGCTTGATTGCCTTTGCTAGAAAGTGTACAGGTTGACTGTTTTTTAAAATTAATTAATTTATTTAGTTTTTAAGAAGAACGACTTTCATGTATGTCATATATACAGACTAGGAGTATTGTGGTACTTCCCACCCTACCCTCCCTCATGCCCATGCTGCCATACTCCCTCGTCCTTCCTTTATTATTCTTCCTTTTGATTTTTACAGTGATCTACTTTCAGTTTATTTCATACTCATAAGATTAGCCCTAAACTAAGTAAAAAATTCACAAATAGTAAGCAGAAAATAACACTGTTCCTCAACAGCAGAGACAAGAGCTGTAAACAATCAACAAATCTAAAAATCTCCATTTTGCTCATACACATTGCATTGGTATTTTATTAGTTACCACAGATCAGGGAAAACACGGTATTTGGGTTTTTGGGACTGTCTTATTTCACTACATATAATGGTTTCCATTATACATCCATTGTGTCCATTTTGTTGCAAAAGACAGGATTTCATCTTTTTTAGCATCATTTTTTTCTAGATCTGAGAACGTCATTAGTATTTTGATCGGGATTGCTTTGAGTCTGTAAATTGCTTTTGGTAGTATCGACATTTGATGTTATTAATTCTTCCAATCTATGAACATGGAAGATTTTTCCATTTTTTGTGTCTTCTTCTATTTCTCTCTTCAATATTTTTGTAATTTTCATTGTAGAGAACTTTCACCTCCTTGGTTAAATTTATTCCAAGATATTTAAGCTTTTTGTAACTTTTGTGAGTGGGACTCATAAGTTCTTTCTAAGCCAAGATTTTGTCTGTGTATACAAAGGCTATTGAGTTCTGTGTGTTAATTTTATATCCTGCAGCTTTACCAGACTCTCTTACGCATTCCAATAGTCTCCTGGTAGAGTCTTTTGGTTTCCCTATACATAGAATCGTGTCATCTGCAAACAGGGGGTGATTTGACTTCCTCCTTTCTAATTTATCTTTTTTTTTTTTTTTACTATAAGAACAATTTTTTTTAAGATAAATTTTTGCAGCCTGAAGCTGATGTATATACAACCTCACAGATCTTGAGCTGGGTCTCACAATGCAGATTTCCAATAGTAGAGAGAATGTGAAGTTACAAGGTAAAGATGTACAAGCAGACATTAAAAAAAAAGGTTAAGGCATAAACAAACTTGAAACATGACAATAACGTCTTATCTTTTTCAGATTTTTTTCTTCCCATCTATTTTTATATCATTTGAAATCTAGAAGCTACACTTTTTACTTTTAGCCATTAGACTAGTGCTAAAACAGCGTCTTAGGACTGAAAATGCTTTAGAGAAAGTGCTGTATTAAGTATCTTTAACAGAAGCCCAAATGCCCTTGAATGTTTTTACTCATTCACTAATAATGAATGCAGCAACAACCGGTGTTATTTCTTTTTTAAGATTTATTTTTGTTTATCTGAAAGACAGAGTTTCAGAGAGAGGTATAGACAGAGAGGTCTTCCATCTGCTGGTTCACTCCCCAGATAGCCACAATGGCTGGAGCTGCACCGATCCGAAGCCGGGAGCCAGGAACTTCTCCCGGGTCTCCCACATGGGTGCAAGGAAACTGCTATCCCGGGCCATAGCAGAGAGCTGGATCAGAAGAGGAGCAGCCGGGACTCGAACTGGCGCCCATTTGGGATGCCGTCACTTCAGGTCAGGACGTTAACCCGCTGAGCTAAGAGCCGCCTCCCCCCTCCCCCTTTCCAATTTCTATCCCTGTGATTTCCTTTTCTTGCCTAATGGCTCTGGCTAAAACTGCCAAAACTATATTGAATAGCAGTAATAGCAGTGGTGAAAGTGGGCATCCCTGTCTGGTGTGGATCTCAGTGGAAATGCTTCCAAATTTCCCCATTCATTATGATGCTGGCTGCGGGCTTGTCATATATTGTCTTGATTATATTGAGGAATGTTCCTTCTCTACCCAATTTGTTTAAGGTTTTTATCATGAAAGGGTGTTGTATTTTATCAAATACTTTCTCTGCATCTATTGAGATAATCGTATGGTTTTTATTCACAGGCTGCCTCTTTAGATGATTTCTGAGATACCATCTAGCTTTAAAATCCCAAATTTTGGTGATTTGGGGCTTTTATGAATCATTCAGCTAAATACATGCAAGGAAAAAAATTAGCTTTAAGGCTAAGGCAGTATCTTGCAAATCTGGTCAGTTAACTTGCAGATGAGGGTAGTGTTAATCAGGATGCAGACAGCAAGGCAGTGTGGAGATATGTAACCTGTCTCCGCTGGGATGTGTATGTGGGGGGGGGGGTAGGGGTGCTTAGAACCCATGGTGTCTTCATTCCCATATGAACAGCTTATGCAGTTAACCCACAAGTGACTATATCTCGTGCATCACTGCAGATCTGTAGTCTCCTTTCAGTATTGGAAGTAACCAATTTAGAGATTTAATTATTCTTTTACTCAGATGTGAATATCAGAATTACTTTTAAAGCAAAATTACTTTGTAACTTTTGTACAATTTTTAAATTTATTTGAGAGAGAGAGAGGCAAAGAAAGAGGGGTGGGGGGAGAACTCCTACCTGCTGGTTCAATCCCCAAATACTACAACAGCTGGGGCTAAGCCAGACCAAAGAGAAGCATGGACCCCAGTCCAGGCCTCTAATATGAGTGGCAGGGACCCAAGTATTTGAGTCCTCATTTTCTGCCTCTCAGGTTCACACTGGTGGGAAGCTGGATCAAAAGTAGAGCTGACTCCCAAGCAGTGTCTTAACTGCTGTACCAAATGCCACTCCCAAACTTACAATTTTAAACAATAGGAACTGATTTGAATTCAACTCAGATTCAGTACAAAGAAAAATGAATGGAAGTGAAACAAATAGAATTGCTGAGCTTAAAATAAGTGCTTGCTCCCAAATACCTGTTGAGGGGAGGTAACATTTGTCTTTGTTTATCCCAAATATTCATGTTCAACTAAAAGGAGGAACAATGACCAAAGCCTTTAACACTGATCCTCATCACTTTATTATTTTCTTCTACTGTGGTTTTTTAAAGATTTGTTTTTCATTTATTTGGAAAGCAGAGTTGCAGAGAAAGAGAGAGAGAAAGAGAGAGAGGATGTGTGCTAATGCACTAGAGAGCTCTTCCACCCCCTGCTTCACTCCACAAATGGCTGTAATGTCTGGGGCCAGGGCAGGCCAAAGCCAGGAGCCAGGAGCTTCTTCCTGGTCTCCCACATGGGTGCAGGGGCCCATTACTGTGCCATCTTCCACTGTTTTCCCAGGCATGTTAGCAGGGAGCTGGATTGGAAGTGGAGCATATGGGATGGTGATGTTGCAGGTGGTGGCTTAACCCACTATGCGGCTTAACCCCTCCACTGTGATCTTTAAGTGCAATACATGATCATACCTAAGGTGTGATTCCAGTCAAACTTGAATAGGTGGACCAAAGGGCATAGCAACTTCCCTGTCTAAAGCAAAGGAAAGATGTTCCTGTGCTTATGTTTAATGTCTGACCCTCGGGGAGCTCTATGGAGAGGATAGCCTTGCACACAAAGGAGAACACAGCATGTGTCATTTGCACACACACAAATCAGTTATTTTTAGAAATAGAAAGAAGCAGCTTCATAAAATAGATGTGTCTGAGGGACCCCTAAGACCTGCCTCCCCCAATACACACTCCCACACCCTATCCAAAAATTCCATGGTTTCCAGAGCAGACTATGACACACGGAAAACACGAAATAATTTGTGAGGAGAAAATGAATGTAAACTCGTTCTTACAAGATTTCTATTTTGGTGTGTATATTGTAATGTACATATTATATTATTGCAGTAGTACATCATTCACAAAGAAATGAATAAAAAATTCACGCTTAGATGCTGCTTGCTTAAAACTCTGAGTGACCAGTCAAGACTTTGAGCCCCTGTACTACATGGTGGACACAGGGCATTCAGGGACTTTCTCTGTCCCTTAGCCTCTCCTCTTGTAAACTGAGGCTGCTCGTCCCTCTCTCTCTGCCCTCTCCCTTCCAGAGAAGTCAGAGGTCCAGAAAGAGAACCGTTGTCCTAAACAGCAAAAGTTCCATAAATATTATGCATTACTTGGGGTAATGTTATTCAGATGAAAACACCATTTTTCTGTACTTATTTGAGTTCCCATGTTAATGGTCTCTATTTCCTGTGTTTAATTCATGTTTGTGGGCATTCTTCCAAACATATATTCTGAATTAAGTGAAGAAGAAAAAAATATGTAGGAGAGGCTTTTCACTATACCCGACAATTCATATTCAATCCTTTAGTCTTAATATATGGCTGAAGGGGGATCACACAAAGCACTCTAAATTCCTCCCATGTAGCTCATTTACAAGAGTACCTTGGCTTGCTAAGAATGTGCCTCTTGTTGGTCATTAGAACACTTATTAGAATATTTATTAGCTATTCACACAGAAAGTGTGTTTGCATGTGTATGCATGCATTAAAAGAAGTGTAGCTTTCCAGCTACTTATTGTCGGAGCTGTTGTAGATTATAATATGTTACACATGGATTAAACAATAACAAAAGCCCACAGTGGAGTGAGTTAGACTCAGGTATAGAGGTCTGATCTGCCAGACGAGACAGAATTGGAGACAACCACACTGCTTGAGGTATCGTGGCTTTCTGGGATTCACAGACCCAATCATCTAATAAATCAGACAGCAGAGCTATTTATGCCTACTTGGTGGCCATATTAGTCCTTCAGGACTGCCATAACAAAATAGCACCATCTGGGTGGCCGTAAGAGCAGAATCCCTTTCCTCACAATTCCACAAGTTGGAGGTCTGAGTTCAAGGTGTTGCCAGGTTGGCCTCTGTTGTGGTCTCTCTCCTTGACTTGTGGGTAGCCAGCTACTTCCTCTGTCTTCACATGATCTTCTCTCTGTGTGTGTCTGTATCCCAATATCCTCTTCTTACCAGGATTGCAGTCATATTGGATTAGGCCCAATGCCCTCCTTTTGATTTCATTGCCTCTTTAAAGAGCCTGTCTCCAAATACAGTCACACACTGAGCTACTGGGCTTAGGACTGGGGTCAGGGGGGAGGGTTACAATTCAACCCATAAATGTTGTCATTACCCATAATGATGACTGAATGGCCATTGTAGCAGTATTCCAGCTAAGCTACAGCTAAATTCATAGTGGACAATAGCCTTCTTTAGCTTGGACCATCTTTGTGCACCATTATGAAATACCTTATTGTGTAGCTGTTAAAGAAAGTTTGCTGTTCTAAATGACAAAGGTGGCTATATTTAGGAAAGAATGAAGAAATTCCTGTGTCTTTTTTGCAAAGAAGGAAGGAAGAGGGAAGAAAACTGAAGATATTAGTCCTATCAACTGCTATTATAAGACATTTAAGGGTATGAGTTTTAATCCCATTTGTAGGTTTCATTTGCATGGAAAGAATGTGAGTTATTTTCTTCCTGATAAATAACTGATCAATTTAGTTTATTTTCTTGTGATTCAGAGCCATTGGAAGGGACTTAAACCTGAACTCTTCAGAGTATAGTGAAAAGGGTCAAAATACAGTTGGTTTGCTAAGCTGTCATACAAGATTCTCTTGCTAACATTTGCAGATTTTTCCTTGGCTGACCAAGCATTTCTTCCTCCCTGAAAAGTAAACAGAAAATGGCTGTATGTGAAATAGGTCAAAGCAAACATATTTGGTCAGATGTAGGATAAATAGATCATAAGTTGACTAACAAGTCCTAAACAAAACATATCTCTAAGTCACACAGACCCAACCTGATCAATGACAAAAAACAAACAGAACAAAATAAAACAAAAAAACTAATGTGCTCAGGAGTAGTTCATATTTCTATTAAAGGTATATTTTCTAAAACTTTATTCTCACAACTATAAATGATCAAGGTGCCATCAACCAACCCAAAACCCTAAGCCTGGCACACTTTTTATAAACTATGGTATCATGAGATGTTATAGACCACAGGGATGGCCTTAGAGATTCTGGAACCCTCAAGATCACAGAGGGCACAATGAGATTATTATGGCCTGAAAAGATAGGAGAATTTGCTAAGTTGAAAAACCAAGTGTGAAACTCCAAATAATAATCAGCATTATTTTAATGACAAGGAAAGAATCGAAGGACATATAGGGACAGAATGTGTAGAGAAGAAAACATTCAATTTGAAAAGCAATATATAGGGGCCGGTGCTGTGGTGTAGTAGGCTAAGGCTCCACTTGCAGCAACAGCATCCTATATGGGTACTGGTTTGGGTCCTGGCTGCTCCACTTCCAATCCAACTCTCTGAAAATGGCCTGGGAAAGTAGAGGATGATGGCCCAAGTCTTTGGGCCTCTGGACCCACATGGTAGACCCAGAAGAAGCTCCTGGCTCCTGGCTTCATATCAGTCCAGCTCTGGCTGTTGAAGTCATTTGGGGAGTGACCCAGCAGATAGAAGACCTTTCTCTCTGTTTCTTCTTATCTCTGTCTATAACCCTACTCTCAAATAAACAGGGTGGGAAGTATCACTATGTTCCTAAATCTGTATGTATGAAATACATGAAACTTGTATAACTTAAATAAAATAAAGATATATATATACACACACATATATATACAACTCCATTACCTCCACCAAAACAAAATTCTATGTTCTCAAAGATAGCACAAAATTTAACCAATACAGTAGCTTCCAAGTTCTAAAAACCTGATTTCTCATTGTATTTCTATTGTCCTTGAGCCAAACTCATTATCTTTATAGCTATTAACTGATATCATAGAATTCTAGATTTCGGTGGTGTGATTCCCCTTCTTTTAATATTGCTGTATCTGTGCTTTGCTTCTGCCTCTCAAGATGACTTTTCTTAGTTTTCTGTGCACCCTTTTCTTTCTGTGTTCATCTCCAGGTGCTGGTGACCCAGTCCTTCATGCTCTTCTCACTCATCCTGGGGATCTTGCTCATTGCCTTTAGCTGCCATCTTTGTATTAATGACTACCAATGCATATCTTTCTTCCGAACCACAATCTCCAAATCCAGCTTGCCACCATTCACATCTCCTTTACATTATATAAAAACTTTATTTCCAAAATTAACATCCCAAATTAAAGTTTTGATTGTTCCCAACTTTGGTAACACCTATGATCACAGATTGTTGTGATTTTTGTCCTTGGATTCTCCTTCTTGTGTTAGATGGGGGTGATCATGGCAGTCAAAAGAACATTGACAAAGACAAAGCATACCTTTTGAAGCTTGGTCGTAAAAGATATCGCGGCTTTTTTCTTGCTTTTTCTAGCATCGTTTGCTCTAGGGGTAGCCTGCTGCTATGCCCTGAGAATGCTCCACTGCCCTATGGAGAGGACCGTTTGGCATGGGAGACACTCCTGCCAACAACTGGCATCAACTTTCCAGGCATGTGAACAGAGCCAAACTGGAAGCAGATCCTCACGCCCAGTTAAGCCTTCAGATGACGGCAGCCTTGGCTGACAACCTCATAAGAGACTCGGAGTCCACTTACTTAGCTAAGCCATTCTTGAACACTACCCCCACAGAAACTGGGAATTAATAACTGCTTATTATTGCTGTAGGCCACTAACACTGGGGGCAATTATTCATGCAGCAAATATAACCAATGCTAAAAATTTGAAATTCCTCCTGCATTTCCTTCCTCAGTGCCCTACACTAGAGTCCAGATTCAGCAGTTCATATAAGAAATAATGAGAACCTTACTGAAAGGAGTGATAGGAAAAAAGACTGAGCAGACATTTAAAAAGAGTTTGATAGAACTTAGTGATAAGAGGTGTGTGTGGTGGAGGGGGGAGGGTAGGGAGAAATTTAGGATGCTCACTTGGTTTTATGTTTTACTGACCTCAACCCCCCCCCCCCCCAAAAAAAAAAAAAAAGAATTCAGGCCAGTAACCTTTAATGAGCTTTCTTTCATAAGTCAGACTTCACAATTTCTTCACAGAAATCAGATTTTAAATATTGTGATTAAAGAGAAAAAATAACAAGAGGATGAATGACAATAATCTTTCATGCTTTCCTATTTCTGTTGTACTCTTGAAATTTCTCTTATACTCATTATCTTCTTTGCTGTTCATGACAATACTGTTTACTAGCTCTGCCAGTTTTTATGCAAATACAAGCAGTGAGAAAAAATGAGACTGTGTATCAGTAGATTTTTAATTGAATTTTTAATAGACGATTCAACTCAAAATGGCTTCAACTGAAAAAAGGGATGTTATTAATAAAAGTACAGGAATAGATACAGTTTCAGGTCAGTATAATTCAGGATCGATTTCTTGGTTCTGTTTCATTACTTCCCCAGGTTGGCTCATTCTCAGGCTCTCTATGGTGGGTCTCAGTGGCTTTAAAAGGCTCCTAGCACAGCCACACCCAATACTTAGGTCAATGGAGCTACAGCCAACTCCCTTCAGGTAACTGCTAGGAAGGTCCTGTGATTCATTCAGGTGGGCTGCCCACTCCTGAATCAATCACACAGTCCAAAGAAAAAAAGAATTATGGGTGGATCAGACTTATTTCCACTGCTTCATACCTGGAGATGAGAAGAACTCAACTGCAATGCCAAGCTCATGGGCTGTGACTAGAGGAGACATAGTTCTCAGAAGAAAATCAGAACAAGGCTACCAAATCCGGCAACCTCAGATACTAGATGACCACAAATAAGTAACTGTCTAATATTATATTAATATTGGGAACGTTATATTAAATGTTGGGAATGTGTACCTGATGTACAATCATTCCAAAAAAAATTGTTAGATCTAAATGCAAAGATTGAAGCAAAGAAAGTGTGCATTCTAGAATCAGAACCCAGATTGCCTGAGCACTACATTGATTAGTGCTGTGCTGCTTTTGCCACACCACAGTGTAGATGGGAGGTTAACAGCCTCATGGGTTGCAGACGGTAGACACCCCCGCCCCAAACTTCTACCTCCGTATACCTTCTTGTTTCATGGCTGGGCTGAATACACCCTCTGCATTCTACATGCTGGCACTGGAGGTCATGGCTGTACTCATATACTGGTCGTCTCTGAGCCTCCTATAACTGCAAAGATCCCTGAGACCTGTAGAACTGAACTTGAGTGGGAGGCAGAGAGACAGCTGATTTCTATGAATCGGGTAGCACCCAGGAAAGAAAGCTCCCCTGCCCTCAGTGGTGGATCAGAATGGATGGCTGAACAAGGGACATATTCTCCACCTTTCATTAGTGCTGAGAGTCTTGTGGAAGGAACCTTAGCTCTATGCCTGCTGGACAGAGCAGGGAACCGAGTGTCATGTGGGGACAGTGTAGCGGAGCTGTGGCAAAGACTCTGAAGTACTATAGGAAAGTATGTTTCCAAGGAAGGGCTGAAGTGAGTTTTTCCTTAAGAAGAGGGCTGGGAAAATGTGAGTAAGAGGTGGGGGAAGGTGTTAAGGCATGATCACTTAGTCATAGCATCATAAGAATTTTACTCAGAGCCCTCAAAAAGTTGCCCAATAAATGCCCTGGCTCAGGTGGGTCAGCTTTGAAACCATCCAGAATACCCAGTCTTCTGTGTTTAAAGGCATTTGGAAAGGAAGGTCCCTAATTTGGAAATGTGTTTTAATGCTCTATCACTCTTTCAAC
Organism: Oryctolagus cuniculus; assembly: GCF_964237555.1. NCBI lineage: Eukaryota > Metazoa > Chordata > Mammalia > Lagomorpha > Leporidae > Oryctolagus > Oryctolagus cuniculus. The sequence goes on from NC_091434.1 coordinate 32,689,178, forward strand.
TGAAAATTCTTTCTTCTTATTGTTAGATTCCATTCTCTGCCTTTACAGAGAATTAATTCTTTGCAATATAGGAGCGGGTTAAAGGACCAATTTTTCATGACTGCTTGACCTCATGTCATCTTCCTTTTCAGCACTCTGAAAGTTTCCCATCTGTAAATCAGAAATGGTAACATGCTTTACAGACACAGTAACAAAGAGGGGATACAAAAGAAAATATACACTGAAGCAGGAAGACAAAAAGCTCTGGGTAAACCAGGGCATTACAAAAATCTGCATTTTTACTAATAATGGCAGTTAGTTGTAGTACAGAAAGAAGACCTTATAGTCATTTCTAGTTCAGGCAATGATGAATATATGAATTTTTCAAAAAAGTGATAACACATAGCTAGCCCTTGGGTTTGCATTCATTATTAAGGAACAATTGGGAATTTCTATATTTTGGAGTATATCATGTGTCTGTGTAGTTTACAAAGTAGAAGCAATATTTTGCATTCAAGCCTGAAACTAGAAATCAGGGTGACCTTAAATTTTTTGTTCATTAACTTTCATACATGTCTAACAATAGCCCCTAGATACATTAAACCCAATTTTTTACTGTCTCATTTGGGGGCATTTTTTTGGTGTGGATAGTCATAAATCTTGAGAGAAATATTGCTTCTTTCTTTTAAGAAGGAATGGGGATTCCCACATGGGTGCCTGGAGTCCTGAGCCCTACCCTGGAGCAGCGTGTTTTTCCTAGCAGAGCTGCTTGATAGAAGTCTGGCTGCTCTTATGATTGACAGCAATTTCACGGTCACCGTCTGAAGCAAAAAGGGCACATCTTCAAATTCTTCCTTCTAACGCAATCTTGTCTCCCTGGAATGTGTAATATTTTTTCTAATATGGACAGGGAATATGTTTTTGAGAGTGCACAGTCATGTTAAAGTAAATACCCTGGAGAAATACTTTCAATTAAAATTCAGAGGGTTTAAAAATCCAGGCTAGAAAGGATTTCCCTGACCTACAAAACCTAATAAGATTTTTCCTTTCCATTTTCTCTCTCCTCGTAGCCCCCAAGTGTGGGGGCTGTCCTGCTTTCTTACCTGGTGGCCCCATTTAGCTCTGCCCGCTAGACATTTATATCAGAAAATGGCTTTCAAGGATGTTTTGAGAAAACTTGACATACTGATCTACTCTCAAACTCAATGATTTTATTTTTGGAGTAGAAAAGAGAACAGAAGCACAAAAGCAAAGCAATAATATCTTCTAGTCCAGTTAAAAAAATCTGGCCAGGAGATAAAGAGGTGGAATTTGTGGTGATCCAGAGAGTTAATACAAGACAAGCTTAGAAAACAGGGATATTGAGGCATGGAGGGAGAGCAGGTGCAGGCACTGGGTATAGCCCCAGAGTGAAATTTTCCCTCTCCTCTGAGAGCCTGGGGCCTGGTACTTCTTCTCTCCTAGTCTCATCTATAAAGTGGACTATGAAGGCCTAGGTTGCAGAATTTCTCAGTGAGTTGTACACATTGTATACATAATAAACCTACACAAGTTGAGTATAGTGCCGCAAACACAAGTACTCAATTAGTTATTGTTGTAAAAAATTAAAAACCGGGGTGTGAGGGGAAGAAAAGAATCTTATTTTTCTGCAAATGTGTTCTTATTAGGATTACCATTAAAAGGTTAGGTCTTCAAGCAAAATTAATTACAGCATCCAGATTAGAACCAAGAAGCAGATCATGCAGTGACTGAGATGAATGCAAGGGATGACAATGTCTATTAAAAATTATGCTTACTCAGGGGCAGGGCTAAGGGAGAGGCCAACAAGCTTCTAGGATGAGCATTTAAGAGGCACTCAGCCCTTGGCCTGCAGGCCTGTGCCTGCACATCCCCGAGAGTGAGTGAGTGCCTCCTTCAAGTTTATGCCCTTGGTGACTCTCCTGCACAGCCTGGCCCCTGACCTGTTCACAGAACAGCCTTCCTGGCTCTGTGGCAGAGTCTCTTTCACACTTGCAGTTTCTGGAGCTTTAACAGCCAATGGTGCCAGACTTCTTTCACTTCCCAAAGAACTCCAAAAGAGATTTTTACAGGACCCAGCATGGCAGAGTGGGCAGAGGTGCCCTTAAGACTGTAAAATTTAACTACAGAGATGATCTCATGTTCAGTCGTCAAAGTACATGGAAGGACTTGCTAAAATTTCCACTGTTGAGGGTAACAAGCCATGACCTCATTCTCTCTCACACCAGTCTTGGTATAAATGCTAAGAATAGCAAGCAGGATCCTTTTTATTGGCTTGTTAAGAACAACATTGGGGGTTGGAGACACCAGTCACCTCCAAGAACTAGCAACAAAAGGAAATTTGACAACAGTAGGTGAACAGTCTCTGATGTATATATTTTTCTTAGACATTGTTTTCAAGTTGTCTATAAAGGTAAGATACTTTCGGCATTTGATTTATCCAACCCCTGCCATTCAAAGCCACTTGTAAACAACCTGATAATAACTAACACTTTTACTTTGGCTTTATGGGTATTGTTTGATCAAATCAGACAAAGCTAGTCAATGCTTTACAGAACATGTTTGGGATAAATGACAGAAACCTTGACTACAAGGACTGAAAGGCACAGTGGTTTACTCTTTCATGGAACAAGATACGCACAGTCAGGCAGCTCCTGGTGGTGGTTCAACTCCTTGGCTATCTGGGTCTTTCTCTCACAATCACAATATGGCTGGGAAGATTCAGCTGCTGGGGCAGTCTGTGAGGCTGTGAGCAGCAGAGGCAGTGGAAGGAAGGTACACTGTGGTGTCCCTTTTTACAAGGAAAGCAAACGTTTCCAAAAAAACCCACACCCCTCCCCTTGTTACAGGTCGGACCGTGTCCTCCTCTAAAATGAAAAAAGAAAAGATATGTTGGAGTTAGAACCTCCACTACTTCAGAATGTGAGTTTACCTGCAGATAGGTGTTACAGAAGTGATCAAATTAAAATGGGGGTCATTTGGGTGAGCACTAATCTAATCTAACTGATGCCCTTAAAAAAGGGGAAATTTGGACACCGAGATGTACATTCTAGGTGAATGCAATTCTGTGGGAAGACAGCCATCCACAAGCCAAGGAAAGAGACCTGGAACAGATCCTTCCCTTAAATCCTAAGAGGAACCAATCTTATGAGTCCTTTAATTTCAGAACTGAACTGTGGGACAACACATGTCTGTTGTTTAAACCTCCCAGTTTGTGGTACTTGGTTACTGTAGTTGCTAGAAACTAATATAACTTAGATGACCTTTTGCATCTTATTCACCAGAATGGTGCCCCTGTTCACCCCTATCTTAACGGAGGCTAGGAAAGTATGTATTTAGGTGCACATATTCCAACCTAAGCTTTAGGATTCTGGTAGCAAATGAATAATGACTGGGGAGGGGTGGGGTAACCAAAAGCATTTTTCAAAGGGGAGAAAATAGTTGTGCGGGATAATTGGCCGCAAGATGGGTAGCACTCTTTCTAACACCCATCAGAGAGCTGATATAACACATTGGATACAAAATTGTGCCATGGAAAGTATAGAAGAGGTATGGATACCAGCATTCCTTTTGCCACTATTTGTATATGGTGTTTGCACATGTTGCTGTAAGTCTCAGCATTTTTATCTGACAAATAATCTAATTCCATTGGCATTTTCATGCTAGCAACATCATAGAGGTGTTGTGAGGACCAAGTTAAACAGACATAAAAATAAAAGGTCTATTCATATGTCAAAGAACAATTACAGAAGGGACATTTCAGTTTCTATGTCTTGGGAATGAAGGAAAGTTGGGACAAAGTAGGCCTCTCTTAGAAGTTGTAGTCAGTGGAAAGAAAGACATTAGTTCTTCTAAATCTAATTCTAACCAACCAAAAGACACCAACTGATGAAGTGGAAGTGGCACCACAGGAAACAACTTCCATTATCTCTGAGCAAATAGAGTCAGGTAGGTGGGCGTGGCTGGATGGAACTGGCTCTTGGCTTCAGCAAGCCATTTACAAGTTCAGAAAAAAAATAGATCATGAGCTCTGAACCTATAACAATGCTTCTCTAACTTTAATGTGCACACAAATCACTTGGGGATTTGGTTAAAATGCATCTTGCAATTCAGTAGGTCTGCTGGGGTCTGCTGTTCTGCATTTCTAACAAGCTCTTAGCTGTTGTTAGGGCTACCAGGTTGAAGGCCCCAGTTGGGATAGCAAGGGCTAAATCACGGAAAGGGAAGCAGACCCAAGCACAGGAAGTTTTCTTTTAGGGACTGAAATTTTGACAACGTATTGAGGATGAACATTACTGAGAAAAAAGTAAGGAATCACAAGATTTTTCCCTGATTGTATTGGAGGCAGTATCTTTAACAACCTTAGATTCTAAAAGAATATGTGAATATTGGTGAGATAACTGAGAACAAATACAAATAGTGTATCTTGAAGGCATCAGGACAGGGTGACTTGTTATTTAAAAACTAGCAATGCTAGGGGTACCCAGGTGAGAGACCCATGGCCAAGAACCTGTTTTCCTGAATACCACAGTTATCCTTGTAATGTTGCCAAGTAACACCCCAAGCTAGTTGGAGGTGCTGCTATAGAACCTCATACTGGGTCGGCCCACCTGATGTGCAGAAAGCCAATCATTGACACTGGGGTGGTAGAAGAAAGAATGTATTTATTGCAAAGCACAAAGCAAGGAGCCTGGCAGCTATTGCTTAATTCTAAGACTCCTCAAGGAGTGAGGGGTGAAGGTTCTTGCAGATGGAAATTGGGATTGAGAGCTGTGTGATGAGATTGTGTCTGAGTTTCTGGTTGGTGAGTGCTGCTCAGGACCTTCCTTTGATTGATCAGTGGTGTCGTACTCTTTAGGGAATTTAGGATGGTCAGGTGGGCTCCAGTTGGTCTTGGGGTTATGTGAAGGTGACAGTTACGTTCTGTGCAGACCTGGTATTCCCCTAAACAAACCACTCTGGACAATACTGGCCATCAAGGTTTTATCTATTGGAGAAGCAAATAACTCCTTGAGTTGAGTGATTGGAACCTTACAAGGCCAGCTGGATCACTCTTCAAGTCAGTGAATTCCTTTCAGTAAACACAGACAAGGACATCTTGGGCTAAGAGAGACAGATAAGTGTCTGGGTCCTGCTTTTACATTACAGGGGTTCAGTTTCAGGATCAATTTATTTGGGTGCTCACCAAAAAAATCCCTTTCTGAGTCAGACTATATTTTTATTCTTGACACACTTTCTTAAAATATTCTGGAATTATTCAAGGATGGCATGTATGGACCCAGAAGAGAAAGTCACAATCTCCTAGAACTAGCCTCTGCCCAAGATGGAGTAAGGTCAAATAGCACAATATCCTTGTCTCAGAGGTGATCTAGCCAAAGGCAAAGGGATTGTGGACACAGTATGTCCTAGAAAGTAGCCAAACCTTCTGTATCTTTGGGGACAAGATATGAAGTATAGAATGTATGATAAAGAAGTCCATTGGCTTTAAAGTTACCCCAAAAGGACTTTGATGAACTTCAACTTGGAGGGCAGTCTTTTAAAATTAAATAAAATATATTTAAAATTAAATAAAATCTATGTAATACTTGTACATTTTATGGGGTGGATGGAACATTTCAATACATGTATATAGTATAAACTGATCAAGTCAGGAAATTTGTATTTCTATTTTCTTTCTGTTTGAACCTATGAACTCCTCTTTTCTAATTCCTTATACAGAACATAAGATGTTATTGTAAAGTAAGAGTTCATGATTCTATTGTTGTTTACATTTCCCTCAGAAATGGTGAGGGAAAGCACAAGATAATAATTCAGCAAGCAGGCTTCGGATTCAGCTCACCTAGCCTTTCACTTAGGAACTGTCTGGGCAGGGTCAGTTACTTTACCTCTCTGAGTCTCCATTTGTGTGTGTGTACACACACACACACACACACACATACAAATGTATATGTATGTATAATAGGTATATTATTGGTAGTTAATAGGTGTATGATTATGAACATGAAATAATATATGCAAATACAGCATTAAAACAATGTTTGGTATACAGCAAGTTCATCCACATTGCCTACTACAATCAGGCCTATCCAATTTATAGGTGACATGGGATTGAGGATAACAAATAGGTCAAACTAAAGAACCAAGAAGCTGAAAAGACTTTTGACAGAAAGGAAACCTCAGTCAACTACAAAAAGGTGAAGTTTAGTAACTATACCTACAAAGTTTTGTCTTGGGGCAAAACAACACATATAGAATGAAGGAGATCTGTTTTTATAGTACATGTGTGAAAAATTTCCTGTAAGTATTTAATGGATGGTAAATTTAAGTTAACCATGAGATACACCTCCAAAATACAAGATTTAGATTACCTTAACACAGATAGAGTGTTAGAAACAAAGGAAAACACAATCCAACTCAGCCCATGCACTAGTTGAACTGCATTCTGTATTCCTCACTGTGGGCCTTAACAACATGCATATCCAAATAAACCAAAAGAATAGAAGGATGAAACCCTTACTGTGAAAAGGATTGTTGGCAAGAACTGGGGGATGTTTGGTCCAAGGAAGAAAAGGCTTGGGGAAAGTTTATAATTGCCTTAATATTGCTTAAAGACTGGTATATGAAGGGGAAAGAGCTGTATCTGGGGAAAGACAAGCAATGCCCAGTATGAAGACATTAGAGGCCAGGTAGACTCTGTGTCAGGTTGGAAGAAACGACTAAGAACCACCTGAAGTGCATGGTGATGCATGGGAATTTCTGCTTACCAGATTTGTTAGGCCACAGCTGGTAGACAATTCTTGGTGAAGAATACTGCCAAGAACTCATAGTTTGCAGAAGGGGTAGTTACGAATACAATGGTTACATATTGTTGGCCCATTGGTCAGATTGGGTCCATGATTATGTAGTTTCTTGATGCAATTTTTTTTGCTTATAAATCTGCATCCTTTGCCAAAAAGTTTAAAGTCAGGAGGCTTTAAATAAAAATCCATTTTTCAGGATTTTCTTGAGAAATTACATGATCACGCAGTATATGAGGGTTCTGTATCCCCTTGTGACCACAAATAGCTGGAGTGGAGGAGTAGACAACTCCTTAAAATGGGATGTCCCTCTTGAGTGATCTATCTCCTCAGCTGGTCCCTTCCTCTTTGAGGTTACCTGTGTGGCCTGCATGCATTTGAGTTTGTGATTCTTACCTTAGTCTCTAGGGTGTCTCCTTACTCTGAGGGTCTAGAAGTAATCTTAACTTCTTTTGTCCTGCAAATGTGTATGTTGGGCCATTCGTTAAAACTGTGGAAGTGTGGGCAAAACTCAAATATATATAGAAACTGGGAACCTGTTGCAATTGCAAGTTGTAGAAAATGTTGGGATATCAAGCTTTTAATGATAGATCTACAAATAAGAAGCAAAATATTTTTAAAATCTTTATTCGAATATTGGATGCAATGTACATGTGTATCATACTCATGTATGATTCTCTCTGATACTCCCTAATCTTTGAAAATTATTCTATTCTTGGTAAGTCATCACTGATCACTGCATTGATGGATAGTTGAATGATGAATGGATGGATTGAAGCCATGTTGGAAGGATGGAAATCATAGAGAAAAATGGTACCAAATGAGTACTATTGCCTCTGTCATGACATATAACCATGGAATAAGGATTATTAAGTATGCCATTCTGTGTCAAGCATGGTACCAGGTTCTGAAGGAAGCATAAAAGGAATTTTAAAAATGATATGCTCTCTTTCTCAGGCATGGAAAGCCAAGACACTGTGGCAAAAAATGACCTAAATGAAAGATCTCTGTGAGTGAAATCCCAGTGGAAAGAATGGTCCATCAAAGAAGGAAGTACCTTTCTCTGAAGGGAGGAGAGAATTTCCACTTTGAATATGGCCTTGTCTAAATAAGGTTGGAGTTTGTGAACTCGAGAGGCTTCCATAGCCTTGCAGCTCATGACAAGAGCCTCCGGTGATTACTGACGCCATAATTAAGAGTGTCAGTTGTTAAATCAACAACAGGAGTCACTGTGCACTTACTCCCCATGGAGGATCTCTGTCCTTAATGTGTTGTGCTATGCAAATTAACGGAAAAACTAGTATTCAAACAGTACTCTATACTTTGTGTGTCTGTGTGGGTGAAATCTGTTGAAATCTAAGTTGATCTTCTGTATATAAAGATTATTAAAAATGAATCTTAAGGAAGAATGGTATGGAAGAGGGAATAGGAGATGGGAAGGTTTGTGGGTGGGAGGGTGGTTATGGGGGAAAACTGCTATAATCTGAAAGTTGTACTTTCAAAATTTACATTTATTAAAGTTTTCTTAAAAATGATATGTTCTTGAAGAGCTTACATTTGCTCTTATTATGAGTTTTAATTTATGACTCTGAAACTTGAAATCCAGGCTCATTTGTGTCACTTCCAGGATCTACTACTTCTATGCTGTAATGCCTTGAGAAATTTACTTAAACTCTTGGTAAAATGGATGAGGACAATAACACCCATTTTCTGGTGTTGTTTGGAGGATTAAATGACAGAGTATACTTAAGACCATTTAGTATAGGTTCAGTCCCTAATGAGCATTCAATAAATTATTATAAACCAACTTAATTCAATACCTATAGAATGAGCATCAATATGAAAAAGAAAGGTTCATTTGCGCATGCACACACACACACACACACACTCACTCAGGCTCATACACAGCACCTCACATTCAAAACTGGCTTTACTTTCACCCTTTTCCTCTGTCTCTCCTCTGACTTGTATCTCTGTGAATTTGTGGTTACATTTTAAAAACAATGTATTATAAAGATTTTTCAAACATGTATTAAGATTGAAAGAATTTTCCAAGTGGTGGAGTTGGAAGCATACCAGGGGATTCCAATTCAATCCCATCGAGTTGGCATGTACCAATGCCATCTCACTGTTCCAGGTGATCAGTCTCAGTTCACAGTTGGTCATGGTGAAGGGACTGGGAGTCAAAGGGAGCACATAGACAAGTCTAGTACCTGCTAATGCTAACTGATGGAGTAAATAAAGGGGAGAGTGATCCAACATGGGAAGTGAGATACTCAGCAGACTCATAGAATGGCAGATGTCCTAAATAGCACTCTGGCCTCAGAATCAGCCCTAAAGGCATTCGGAGCTGGCTGAAAAGCCCATGAGAGTATTTCAGGCATGGAAAGCCAAGACACTCTGGCAAAAGATCTCTGCGAGTGAGATCCCAGTGGAAAGAACAGGTCATCAAAGAAGGAGGTACCTTTCTCTGAAGGGAGGAGAGAACCTCCACTTTGACTATGACCTTGTCTAAACAAGATAAGAGTCGGAGAACTCAGAGGGCTTCCATAGCCTTGGAAACTCATGACTGGAGCAGAGGGAGATTACTGATGCCATAGACAGGAGTGTCAATTGGTAAAGTCAACAACAGGAGTCACTGTGCACTTACTTCTCATGTAGGATCTCTATCCTTAATGTGCTGTACATTGAGATTTAATGCTATAACGAGTACTCAAACAATATATTTCACTTTGTGTTTCTATGGGGGTGCAAACTGTTGAAATCCTTACTTAATGCATACTAAACTGATCCTCTGTAAAAAAAAAAAAAAAGAAATTATCAATTCCCAACTTGACTCTCACTGGGATTAAACATGACAATAGGTCTGCTCTGATTTCATCATCATTTAAAAAAATCATCTATTATTTTTCACTTTATGTTTCTGTGTGGGAGCAAACTGTTGAAATCCATACTTAATGTATACTAAGCTGATCTTCTGTATATTAAGATAATCGAAAATGAATCTTGATGTGAATGGAAGGCGAGAGGGAGTGGGAAAGGGGAGGGTTGTGGGTGGGAGGGACGGTATTGGGGGGAAGCCATTGTAATCCATAAGTCGTACTTTGGAAATTTATATGCATTAAATAAAAGTTTAAAAAAAAAAGATTGAAAGAATTTTCCAGTGAACATCAGGTATTCTACTATTAACATTTTACTCTATATGATTTTTCATGTATTTTTCTACATCTCTATCTTTAAGTAGTTCAAAATATTATTTTAAAATATTTTTATTATGATATTGTTTTGGCCATAGATTATTTGGTAATATATTTTAAAATTTTTTAGCGGGGGGAGAAGAGGAGAGGAAGTAGGACAGGAAAGAGACAAAGAGTGAGCATGCTCATCTAATAGTTCAATCTCCAAATGCCAACAGCAGCTAGCTCTGGGTCAGGCTGAAGCCAAGAGTTGGAAACTCAACACAGGTCTCCCACATAGGTGGCAGGAGCCTAATTACTTGAGCTATCACCACTGCCTCTCAAAATTTGTATTAACAGGAAGCTAAAGTCAGCAGCAAGAGCCAGTTATCAACCCAGGTACTACAATATGGGACATAGGCATCTGAACCATTGTCTTAGCCAATAGGTTCAATGCTCACCCCTCCTGTTATATGTTATTGATTTCTTGCTTAATTGCCACTTTGTTAGATAATCTATTGTTTTTATACTTGATTGTTTTTAAATGAATGCTGGAGATTGAGTATAAAAAATTGTAGAGATAGTTGAAACTTCTGGGTTATATTTTCACATAGAAGATTTATTCTTTTCTCCTGGTAGGGAGCTCAACTAGAGACAGATCACTTTATTCCAATCAGGGATTGTGACCTTTCAAAGTCAGACTTCAGTACTTGTAAGGGGTAGCCTATTTCTACCATTCATACCTACTTTACCCTAAATATTGGGCAGACTGTAAACTCCAATATTTATGCCCTCAGTCTTTTGAACTCGGTAAAACCTTTGCTCATCTTATCACCTCTTCAACACATGTTTTCTACTTAGTGTCCCATCTTCAGCTTTGTGTTCAGATTTGCTTTAGGCACTTTTTTTTAAGAGAAAGGGTTTACTGGGGGAAAAACCCGACAGACTGGAGGGAAGGGGCAAAGAAGGAAAAGAAGAAGGAAGAAAGCATAAGAGAGAGAGAGAGAGGGAGAGAGAGAGAAGGAGAGAGAAAGAGAGACACACAGAGAGAGACAGAGAGACAGATTGAGAAAGCCACGTGTTCAGGAACGAGGTGGGGGAGCAAGGAAGTAGGAGTGGCGAATTCCATTAGGATGTGCGTGGAGTTGACACCGGTGGTTGGTCCATGTGGTCACCTGGCTTCCAGCAATGGCGAGGTGGGAGGGGATGAAGGGGGGGACTAGTACCTAGGATGTTGTTGGGGCTGTAGATCACACCATAAATAAGACTGCTTTAGGCACTTCTTTCAATAGAACAAAAACAATGCTGATTACTGAGCTTCTCTCTCAGGGTTTCCTTTCTTTTTTGGATATAACCTTGGTGGATTCTTGCTGTATTGTTACTTTTCAATGCCTTCATCATGTATTTTTACATTTTGTCTATATGTGGTAATTGTTCTCAGAGGGACAGTTCATCCAACACCAGTTAGTTTGCCTTTGCTGGAAGAGCATATAAATCACAAAAAATAATTTAGTTGAGAGGTGGGAATCGAGAGAGGAGAGGAGGCGGCGAGGAGAGGAGAGAAGAGGAGGGGAGAGTATCTCTTATCTGCTGGTTTACTCCCCAAATACCCATAGTAGCCAGGGCTGGAGTGAAAACTCAATCCAAGTCTCCTGCATGGTTATCAGGAACCCAGTTACCACCATTATCACCATTACCTCCCAGTGTCTGCACTGGTGGAAAGCTGGAGTCAGTAGCTAGTGCTAGGACTTGAACCAAAGCACTCTGATTGTGGGATTCTCTCACTCATGGTATTTTTAAAACTCTTTCTAATATACATCCATTGCTGGCAAAATTGAGTTTAAGAGTGTACACTGTCAAAAGTCATGTTGGTCTCACTTTCATTCAAATTTTAATCCAGTAATTCCTTATTTTCTTGTCAGCTCATTAATGCTTATGTTCATATGCATCTTTTTCTATCATTTTGTTTATTTTCTTTATACACAGCAAATATGCCCCAATGATCTATTGTGTTGCATTACCTCACGATTTTTAAGTTAAGTTTCTCTTCAGTCAACATTTTAGTTCCTTATAGGCAAGGATCATATCTCCTTCACCCTTACAGCCCCAGTACCCAGCCTAGTGGCTGGCAGAATGGGTGGTCAATGGCTGTTGAGTAATTGAAATAATGTGAGTAACCATAAATGAGACTATCTGGGTGGTGGGTCCAACTAGAACTGAAAAACATGATGATCAGTTTTTCTCAGTTAAACACACACACACACACACACATAACGATTAAACTCACAGAGGAAATTCTGTGCTCCAGGGGCATTGATTCACTCTAAGCAAATTTACAAGGAACTAATTTATAAATAACAACATAGCTTGATCAGTATTTAATGGGAAATGCAGTTAGAATGATAATGGCAGCCTGTTATCTCCTTTGGCACTTGACCTTAGTCTTTTATTTAATATTAATAGTTTTTTTAATTGCAGCTCCTATGTTTTACTGTTTTATTCATATTTCCTCCCTGGAAGTAGAAGAATAATTAAGTAGGTAAATAAATAAAAGTTGATACTATGTGTTTAAGAAGGGCAAGCTCATAGAATCTGTCCAGAAATCAGAAGGCTGTTATGGTAAAGACAAGTCAGAAAGGGGAAATTCAAAGTTGCCAATTTCTTTAAGGCTACTAAAGCAGAACTCCTTCCATCCTTAGTGGCCTTCAAAGTTCATTTGGTATCAATCTCCTTTACCCCAGGACAGAGTGAAGAGAATTTAGCAAATATGTTCTCTCCAACCTTCCTTTTGCCCAAGCTGTTACTAGTTCCCAGGAAATCTGTTATTATATTGCTTGGTAAAATGTTATAGTTTCTCTTAAAATCTAACAAACATAAGTGTTTCCTGATAGACTAGGAAACATTTATTCAAAACAATGCATAATATTCTAAATCACTCTGTAAAGTGGGTTCTTTGATAATATGTCTAATATCCTTTTCCTTGATTTTGGCAGTTTTAACTATAAAGATTTTTTTTTCTAGGAGTCCTAGAATCTTTATTTTCTTTCAAGCACATTTGACATCTTTTGAGGTAATATCACTTCCTCCTATTTAGGCCAACTTGACAGAGCTGACACAAATAAAACAATGTGTAAACAATACTGGAGAAGGATTTATATTATTTTAAAAATTAATTAAAATATTTTATATGCTATTTAATGAATCACTTTTTTTAAAAGGATAGCTTACGTGCACCATAGAACATGTTAAATGTTGTACAGAGTTAATTTGGCAAATGTTCCCTAGGAGTTTATTATCTGAACCAGGCCAATGCTGCACATGAACATGTAGAAAGCATGAAATAAAAACTGATTTATTGCAAACATTCCTCAATGACAGAGAACCAACACAGCAGAAAAGCCAAGGATAAGTTAATTTGTGGTCAGAAAGGGCTGTGTTTCGACACATTTCAACAAATGGGTAAAGAGAGGAAGACCCTGAGTTAGATGGTTTTTTGGCTTTCATTATTGGGATTTCCCTTGCTTCCCAAATAATGACCAACATAGAGACAACACAGTCAAGACCATGTCATCCATGATGCCTCGCTTGAGAGGAACTGGCATGAAATGACTCGGAATAAAACAGGAACAGACTTGCTTAGAAAATTCCTTGAGAATTGCAAAGCTCTAGGAAGAGATGAGTTGGGAAAGCATTGTGAGGAGAGCAATAGAGCATTATTCCCCCTATTTAGGCTGCATAACTAAGAGGTTAAAGCATTTGCCAAGCTTACTCAAGAGAAATGCCAGTAATAAAAACTGAGTCAGCTGACTTTTGTAACCATTCAAATAAGCATCCTCTGGTAAAGAAAATCCAGTGCAATTCAAATGCATGACCAGTCAGCAAAAAAACTGTTGCTGACATTATTAATCTTCCAAACTACCCAGATCTATCATATACATAAAAACTCATCATTGGGCACTTGTGGAATAGGTATCCCTCGCTTAAAGGAATGTTCATTGTCAGCAAAGTTTGCTGTACAGAGACTTTCCATCAAATCGATCTGATTCTCCCATTGATTTCCATTACAAAATCTGAGGGCAGTCTGCTGTTTCAATCCCATTTACTGCATACCAAATCCTTTGGAAATGGCGCACTTAAAAGAAAAATGATAATGTTCTGATAAAACATTGACAGTGATATTCAATATATTGACAGTAACACTGTGTTGTATTCAACATATCACAACAAAAATGCTCTAGATGAACACAACACAGTCTTACAAACTGTGCCTCACATACTATGAATGGCAGTACTCTGTAAAACATTAGCAACTTACCTTTTTACTAGTTTCACAACTATCTTGGCATTTTTATCATTGTATAGAAAAGGCAATTATTCTTTAAAATTAGTTCTTAGAAATCTTTTTTGTTTCTTACTGGTTTCTTTCCCAAAATCTTTGTCTGGAATCCCCTGAATAGCTTGAGATGCTAATCCTAAGTGGCCAGTCAGACTGGACTCCGTCTCAGAGGTACATCTCAGCGCCTACTGGGATTTTCCCATCGTTGGAGGAACTGTGTGTCTCCTGGAAGGAATATTGCCAAGGGAAGTGGTGGATCTGATGAAGGCTGGACTGGACACTTTGTGTGCATTTCTGACTTCTAAGATATAGCACTACTATGTGACATCAGCAGTGTTCAGTGTTTAGCATCTTATTTTCAACCCTTGTGCTCTATATAGCATATGTCAAATGGCTGAATATTTTATGTAACATGTTGAATGACTGGTTGAATTTAAATGATGATTTTTGTTTTTCATTCAAGGATACTGACACTTCTAAATCATGGTAATTCAAGCCAGAAATGTGCCTATTGATATTAATTTCCATAGGAATCAAGTAGCACAAGTCACAGTAACACTAAATGTTCAATGCTCTAGGGTCTAGCACAACATTCTTGACAGTGAACTTTTGCTGAGTACTTGGATTTCTTATGTTTATTCTTGTCCTGAGCAAATTTTTGTCAAGTGGTAGATCACTGGAGTTAGAGAGAAGAGGCAAATGTTCTCCCTGGCCTACAAGCCCATCATTAACAGCACATCAGGTTGTTCCTTTTTTTTTTTTTTAAAGATTTATTTATTTATTTGAAAGTCAGAGTTACATAGAGAGAGAAGGAGAGGCAGAGAGAGAGGTAGAGAGGTCGTCCATCCACTGGTTCACTTCCCAATTGGCCAAAACGGCCAGAGCTATGCCAATCCAAAGCCAGGAGCCAGGAGCTTCCTTTGGGTCTCTCACACAGGTGCAGGAGCCCAAGCATCTGGGCCATCTTCCACTGCTTTCCCAGGTCATAGCAAAGAGCTGGATTGGAAGTGGAGCAACCGGGACTTGAACCGGCGCCTATATGGGATGCTGGCACTGCAGGCAGTGGCTTTACCCACTACACCACAGCACCAGCTCCAAGTTGTTCCTTTACTCATTTTATTTGACCCCACTACAATCACATTTCAATCTTCAGGGTGGGCTTTGGCATTTTATTTTAAAATAAACATATATTTTATTAGAGTATAACCTACCCACAGATCTCTAAACTCCAATAGCAAGACTCAGATCTTTTCTGGGGAAGATCAGCAGGTTACCTGCCAAGAATTCTTGATTAATTCTTCAAGACTAATTTTAGTTAAGCCCACCATGTCCTGAACCTCAGCATGTCAGGTCTCAAAATTGAAGACCCCAGGAAGTCAGATCAGACCTTGGCTAACTAAATTCACAAGAGGCAAACATGTAACTAAAATCTCTTTGTATTAATTGACAATAACAAGAAGTAGTGTCACAGTGACCAGGCTCTTGTGATTACAACCAGTACATTCTTTCCCTGCAGGCAGAACAAGTGGGAAGTCAAGTTATGAGCAGAAAGTGAGCACAGAATGAAAACAAAGAATTGTGTACTCTTGGGAAATATTTTATCCAAGATAGGAGAGGCCTGATGAAGACACCCCACCCCCTTTTTTTCCTCAATCATGAAAAAATTCTCAAGTGGCCACATATGCATTTTCTCCCTCAATTTAAAGTATGTCTTTCGGATATCTTACTTAACAGCCCACACCTCATTGACAATTGTTTTCTATGACGTAAAGGCTCCCTAAGTTCACACTTTCTTCCATTAGAGTAAGATAGTGTAGGAAGCAGAAGTCCTTAGAACATGAAATACTGTTCTATTCATACCCTGTGGTGGCAAAATTTACATTACAGTGCAAATACATACAATTCTATTGGAAATCTTGCCTCAAGTTTAAGGTTTCAGGGTATCAGTGAAAGTGAGGTTGATAAAACCAGTGGCAAAAGAGAATCTAGAATTAAACTAACAATGAAGGTATAATCAACACTGGTGATGACTCTATTGTTGCTTCAGCATACTTTGAATATCAAAGAACTGAGACCTTTGGGAGAACTTAGGCAGCTCTCTAACATTTTTTACAAAATGACCCTTTTTGATCATGCTGTGAAAGTCAATTATGAAAAAAAATTTAAAAAAAGAAAGTCAAATATGAAATAAAGCCTGTTGTAAGATGTGTAGAGGAGCAAAATAATATCTTGTCTTCACTCATCGCAAATTCATGGCTGACACTCCTATAACAAAACACAGGTTCACAAGAGAAAGCATAACAAATTTAATTAAAGTTTTACATTGGCATGAGAGACTTCAGATATGAAGACCCAAACCCTCAGGGGAAAGTGTATATTTTTATGCTTAGGTTTGATGAAGAATGGAAGTCATGTAGAAGTATGATTGCCAAAAGGAGGCATGATCTAAGGGAAATAAGCCTGGGGTGGTGGCAGAACTTAGCAAGGCTTATTTGTTCAGACTCTTCTTGGCCTGGGGGTGGGTGCCGAGCAGGACACCTGTCACATGAGGGTGGATCTTCAAGGGAGAAGGAAGGAAATTGAAGAGTGACCTTCCTAGGTTGTATGACTTGCTTCCAAACAGGGTTCTAGTTTTCATGAACAGCTTCATGGAAGAAACAACTCTTAAATGACCAGGGGAAGATCAGAGACCATCTTGCTTCTGTAGTTCTCCCAGTCTCCTACATCTCAAAATATTCAGCAATCTGAGGTGACAAACTTTGGAGTGTGGTGCTCTCAACCCCAGCAGGTGCTATATTCTGTAGGGAAAATTAAGCCAACAATAAGTTTCTTGATTTAATATTTATTCATTAATTCAATTAGCACATGGCTATGCTTAACAACATAAATTGTGTTGATATAGTAGAGAATAAATGCATTTCAATAGCATAGAGTTTTATTTCCAAATGAAGTCCTAAGCAAATCTTTTTTTTAACTAATTGCTCTGCAATTTGGCCCATGTTTTAAGATTTCCTTTGAGGGGGCTTTCCTGGTACCATTCACATCAGGATAATGGGGCTTCCTGACTAATGAAGCAGAGCTTTCCTGGTGGGAAGAAACAATGCCTTGTTTCTGTTTAAGTATGAAACTTTATTATTTTAGCTAAACTATCTTCATTTCTAAGTCCTTGGGAAGTAACTTACAAGTTACTACTATTTCCTATAGCATTACTTCCAAAGGATAATATTATTAGAAGTATTATCAATGTCCTCCAAAGCAATGCTGTAGAGGAGACAGACCTCATAGTGAACTTGGTGGCAGACCTATATTTGAATCTGCATTTGCCACACAATAGACATAATAGAGGGCAAATTATATGCCTTCTCTGAACATCAGTATTTTCACCTATATAAAATGGAGCAGTGGTAGCTTCCCAACATAGTTGTGAAGATCTGATATGAATGTGTGCACTGAGAAGTCATTTAATATGTGGTAGTCGTAACAGTGCTGCTTTTTTGGGTTCACTTGATTGCCAGAGTTCCTTTGTGATTTTAATTTGTTGATTGTTGCATACATGTGGATACTTTGCATGTGTTTTGCAATATGAACCCAGGGTCTTTAGGTTAGAAAAAGTAAGTAAGTGTGACTACTATTGAAAATATGCCTTTTGGAACACCTTGCTGCATAAATCTCTTAGAACCAATTCTGAAATATTCTTCAAACCTTCTAAAACTGGTTATAACGGGATTTTCAGGATTTATTTTGTAAAATTTTAGTTGAGTTCCTTTGTAAGTTGGATGGCTAACATCTACATGGGAAAAGTTCAACAGAACTCCTCCAGGCTCCCTTCCAATTTTTATAAATGCCTCAAAAAGCCTGGAGCAGTCCCCCAGTCCTAGGATTCAGATGCTTCTGATTGAACCCCAGTTTGACCACTTCCTGACTGTGGGACCAACAAACTTACTGGTTATATCCAAACCTGGTGTCTTCTGCCACAGAACTGGGGGATAGTGAAAGTGCCTATCTTGGGGTTCTCCTGAGATTCAATGAACCATCACATAGGAAAATTTGGGTATATACAGAATATTCTAAGTACCTAATAAATGGCCAACAGCTATTATTGAAATCTTTAAATTCACACGATAGCAAGCATGTTTCTATTTGTACCAAAATGGTAACAACGTAACACGCTCACAAAAAAGCTCACTTGAGTCTCCAACACCAAATCAGATACTTTGTTCTTGCCCCGTCTTTTGCCTCCTTTATGGAATTTCCTTCTATGAACATAGCTTCCGTCCTGTGCTTCTCAATGGCCTTCTGCTCATTTCCCTATCCTACTAGTATGGTGTGGGGGTGCAGGAGAGAGGACCTTATAAGTAAGCAGCAAGGGCTTTCTACCTCCTCTCCCTGCCGTCTCTAAGATTCTGATATGCCCCCACCTCGGCCCCCATGGGTCCAAGTATTCTGGTTTCTTACAGTGGCAGGCAGAAGCTCTGATCTGTTAATTTACTGAAAGTCACACAACCGGTAAAGAGGAGCCTCCCTGGACATCCTACACAGCCATCATTTTATTAAAATCACAAATTACACAACGAATGCTGTAAATCTGCCCAACCAGAATTCCAGATGCTAACAAGTAAATTAGTCAGACATTCCTCCATTCCAGTTATTCCTGTTTCATTTTCCCTGGTAAATACTAAATTTCAAGTTGTTCCACAAAGCAGAATCTTTCCCATATTGTGATACCAAGTCCCATGTAGTGAAAGGAAGGCGACAGGAGGAAGTGGATTAAGGTGAATGTGTTTCCTTCCGTTATGGCTAGAACGAAGTACAAAATTCTGCAATCTTTCAAAAAGTAGAAGTTCTGTTCACAGTGCATTTGGGGGAAACTTGAACCAACACTAACCATTTAAGGTCAAGCAAGCCCTTGGTCAGCCCTCACAGCTCAGCTAACACCATGTCTCCTATTTGTGTCTATGCGCCGGCTCCTAAGGCTCCTCGCCTCAACGCAGCGTGCAGACACCGCGGCCGAGAGCCACACAGCAAGGCCCCGCCACCTCCAGTCTCCGACGCCGCCCTCAAGCCCTAGCGCCCCTCGCAGTCACCCCGGCCGGGTCGGAAGGAGCGCGCGGGAAGTGGCGGGCGCGCGCACGGGGCGGGGACAGCGCGCGGCGCGGGGGCGGGCGCAGGCGGCTCTCCTCACACCGCTCGCCTTTGTTCTCTGCCATTGTGTGGCACTTCCTCCTCAGGCGCTGCTGCCCTGCACCATGGCAGCCGTGAGGAATTCGTGAAGGGACTTTTGGTGCCTTTCCTCCCTTTTCTGTTTGTTTATGAGTACGTGAGGACCTCCTTGGCGCCGCCTCTCGCTCGCGGTCGCCCGCCAGGGCCACGGCAGGAGGCGGGGTGGGACATGTCCTCGCCCCCGCCGGCTTCCCCGCGCCTCCCAGCCCGGTTCTCCTGCAGGAAGCCTCCCTAACCCAGCACTCTCCTGCCCGGTCGCGTCAGGACCACTACGGCAGCGCGCGACCCCTTGCCCGCCTAGGGACGCGGGCTGCGAGCGCGCGGGGCTCCATCGGGCACCAGGGCGCGGGTCGGAGGCCGGCGCGCAGCCCGAGCCCGGCCGCTTCGGCGTCCCGGGAGCCGGCGCGAGCGTCGCCGCAGCCCGCCCCGTCCCTCGCGCTCACGCTCCCCGGCCGCAGCGCGGCCGCCTCAACCCCCTTATATAGCCCTCTAAAAATAGCTCGCATCGCGCCGCCTTGTAAGGCAGCAGGGAGATCCGCAGCGCGCCAATCGGTGCCCGCCGCCGGGGCCAGGCTCCGCCCCGGGCCCCGCTCCGCGCTCCCCATTGGCCCTGAGTGACTTCATGAGCCCCCTGTTTACCTTACATGGTCACACGCGGCCTAATAGACGCCCTCCTCCGAGATCCCACGGCTGCGCGCAGAGCTGGGCGGAGGGAGGGAGTTTGGGGAGGGGGAAGAGCAGGAGGAGGAGAAAAGGGGAGGGGGGAGAGACTACAAACTAGCAAGGCTGGGGTGGGGGGTGGGGAGGGAAGGGAAGGGGGAGAGAGAGAAGCGATCGCGAGAAAAAAAAATGCAACCTCCCAAAATAAAGAGCAAAGATTGCATTAGGAGCGAACAGCGCTGCAGAAATAGATGGCAGCTTCGTGTCAGTGAGTTTGCATCCCCCGTCCTGATCCACGCGCCGGAGTGATCAGAGCCCTGGAAGGGAATTGTTACTCCCGTGAAGTCCCCTTTCCTGGCAGCCGTCTGCACTGTACACGCTGGATGCCTCGCTCCATCCACCCCGCTCACTCTCTCCTCTCTCACCTCCTCGCTCCCTCTCTCCTGCATTGATTTTTTTTTCCTTTATAGTTGACTGAAACAAAACAAAAACAAAAGGGCCACTGGATGTCTGCCTTCTTGGGGGGTGAGCCAGACAGACTGACAAACAAACAGCCCCGACTGTGTCCGGGGGAGGGTGTCTCCTCGCGTTGTGCCCGGCGGCAGCAGCATGGACGTGTTGGCTAGTTATAGTATATTCCAGGAGCTACAACTTGTCCACGACACCGGCTACTTCTCAGCTTTGCCATCCCTGGAGGAGACCTGGCAGCAGGTGAATGATTTAAATTACTTGTGTAAATCGTGTGTCGGTGGAGACGAAGGGGCTGCGTTGGTGTGGGCTGGGGTTGAATTTTTGTTTGTTCATTTTATTTTTCTTTTATATCTCTTTGGACTGTATTTTGTTTAAAATGTTTTCTGCAACAGTCCTATGCGCTTACCTCTCCACCGGCCCCAGTACCGGTAGTGTGCTTTGCGGAGCAGCGGGTCCCAGCTGCCTGCGTTTCAGTCACCAACACACATCCTTGCGCACACGTTGTGGGGGCTCCCTGTCACCCACCCCCCTCCCCGAACAGATCTGCCGAACTTCTGGGGTTCGGAGGAGCCGGGTGGGAAGGGGGTTTGGGGTTTTAGGAGCGATCGCTGACAGGATACCACGTCAGTACGTGCAGGAGCTCTACCTTCTTGGTACCTTAATCAGGTTCATCTCTTTCAACTGGTGCTGACGACTGTCAGATGGGGGTGGGGGATGTTGGGGCAGGAGTGTTTTCCCGGTAAGGAGCTAATGTCAATAAAGGAATAGGAGCTTGCTTTTGAGATTAGAACGTGGGCAGAAGGCAGCAGAGCAAGTGACAAAAGATACTCAGGGATATCTACAAGGAGGATGGAAGATGTGTCTGTCTTGGGCTGACAATGCATCCTGGGCTTCCCCAGTGTAATGCCTCCGGAGAGAAAACACCCTTTGCCCCTGCCCTTCTCTCTCTCTCTCTCTCTCCTCTCCTCTCTCACTGGGGTCCCTCTCCAGTTAGATGGCACAAGCTCGGACAAAGGGTGGCATGTGCTTCCATGCCCGGGACTCTGTCTTAGAGGACTAGTTAGGAAACTCCTAGGATGCTGAGGGCACGGACACTAAGTTGGCTGGGTGTCCCAGCGAGGATGAAGCGGGGCTGGGGACAAGTTCACCGGGCTTTGTGAAGTCCAGTAAAGTGCTGGTCAGTGAAAAGGGCTGGGTCTGCTGCGGAAACGGTGGTTTTTCCAGCAGCGATTAGGAGCTGCTGAGGGGACATTCTGCAGGGAAGATGGTGGGTGGGGGCGGGGGGAGCACGGGTATTTAAAAACCCCGGAGTGTGCACCATGGAAAGTCCAGGAAGACAGTCCAGATTTGCACATCGGAAGTGTGAACTTGTACAGTCGGTGCTGCAGAAAGCCACTTGCCCTTGGGGAGGGCTGCAAGAGGCTTGGTGTGTGGCTGCTCATGTAACTTCTCCGCTCAGGCTCAGTGACAGCAGCTTGTTAAGGCTAATGAACGGCTGAATTTCCTCTGCCAGCATCCAAAGCAGGATTTGCCAGCTTGGGGCTGGGATGTAACAGTTGTTGCTTTCATCGAGAGAGGTTTGGCTTTTGGTAGAAGGAGCTGGAGTGGCAACAAGGATCCTCTGCCTGAACCATTGTTACTAGTTGTTGTTCTCTCCTGATTAGAAGCTGTGAGTTTTCCTCCAGGTATTGGCTTCTGGTGTCTGTGTGTCAGCACATGCATTCCTCTTCAAGGATGCTGGCAGATACTCTGGACTTTGGCTCTCTGTAAACACACTTGATACATTTTTAGCATAAAGCATTTCTTCAATGCATCTTTAACAAGACTATCTCTCATGAAGGCACTCACTCCATCAATCTTTTTCCTCTTCTTTTTTCACATGCTAATTAAACCAAAATGTTGCCAGGATTTCATTTCTGAAATAGCCTTCATTTCATGCTGTCAGCTCGCTGGTGTCACATCAGTTGCATATTAACAACTGTCTAGACAGGTTAGGGAAGGGGATCTGTTGATTTAGTCAGCCTGCCCAAGGCAGCCCTTGTTTGTGACTAACTGTTAAGCAGAGCAGTTTCGGAGGGAAGAAAGTTGGCTTTATTTGTTACAGCGTTCCCTCCTGATGAATCACACAACTTTGTTTTTGGCTCAAGTTTTTGCAGTTAGTAGAGATTGCTTCGGGGAAGGCCTCTCCTGAAAAGACCTGCTTTTCTAGATCTGGTTGGAGAGATCGAGAAAAGAGAGATCTGGGAGGAACTCCAGATCTGCAAGGCAACATCATGGGCTTGGCCATCAGAGGATCTCTTCCATCTATTGTTTCCTCAGAGTCCCACTCAGCTCTTCCTGCTGCTCCCTCCCACTCCCCCTCCCTCTCTACTCCTCCCCCCTTTCACTGGAATCTCCAGCTTAGTGTCTGCAGGCAAAGAGATTTTCACCATCTGAGTTCCCTGCTTATTCCTTGCCTTAACTGCCTCCAACTGTCAAGCACCCTCACCTTAAAGCTCTTGGCCAAGTTATTTCAGAGGCATGCTTATTTCAGGTCCTTCTGAAATGCAACTTGTGGAAAAGCACTTTATAAGCGCAAGATAGCACTCTCAGGAGCCTCCTGCTCAGAACTCTCCAGTCACAGCTGCACTACATAGAGCAATGGCAGAAACCTTTAACTCTATCTCTTCCTTCCTCCTCCTCCCCAAATCCTCTTGCAGTTTCTGAGTGTGAGGGGTAGTGGTGGTTATACGGAACTGTTTGTTCCAAACCAACCATCAGATGGTGAAATGTTGAGACTGTTTGCTCAAAACAACTTGAGAAGGTTGCTACAAAGAACCCCAGGCAGGGGGAAGTTTCCTGATGCTCTTGGATAATCAGATTTTAGAGGTCAAATAAAGAGTAATTATTAGATGTTTTTCTTAAAGTGAACGGTGTACCTGGCCTCAGGGAGATGAGCAAAATATGGAGATTCTGATAATCTGATTTGGTTTCTAGAGAAAGGGTGGCTTGGATGATAAACCCAAGAACATCTGTGCATCAGGAAATTGAAGATGGACTATTTAGGGGATTTTATTTTAAACTTAGGATGTAGGATAATTGTCCTGCTTAATAGTCAGTGAGTCTGTGACAAAGTCATTGACTGTGACAGGGCCACCTCCTGTCATGGAGATCATCATCTTGACATTGGATTTTCAGGCAATGATGCATTAGCCACATGTGGCTCCAATTCTGAAAAGCCTTGCTGATATACTTTTAAAATCCAAATGGACACCCTACATTAACAGCGCTCCATTTCTGGGCTCTGACTGCATGCTTAAGTACTCGGCCCAAGTAATATCATCTCTGCCTGTCATAACTGTAAATTACACCGTGCTTACGTGGCCTGTTATTTTATGAAATTCAGGTGATACACAACTCTTAAAGCTACCAATCTTAAGCTCTTTGGAAACTTGCGGGAAATTTTCCAAGATCTGTCTTAGCAAAAGCAGGCAAAAGTCAAGGGTAAGACAGTGGCTGGAACAGCTTATAGGATACCATTTGATGATGGATAGAGGAAGATCTGTTTATAGGTCTCCTTGGGGAGGGCCTCCTGTCTGACCTAGAGAATAAAAAGGATTTGATAAAATACTATTATTTTCTTCTCTACTATACAAAGATTTTTAGAATTTTTATGTATTTACAGTGAGGCTGCTGTTTCATGAGTATAGATCAAGTAGCAATGTACTAAGTCTTATTTGGACTTAGCTTTGCTTCATGTCATTGAGGATCATGGCATGTTTACTTGAAAACTCTTAGGGAATTATGTTCGTTATTAATGCTGATTCACAATTGGCAGATGGGGTCAGTTTCAGGCCTCCCTTTAGCTTGGAGAAAATTTTCCACTGCTACTGGAAACAAATAAATAAATCATAGAACATTCCTCCCTCCTCCCTCATTCCTCCATTGTTTTAAACTAATGGCATACTTGGCTACTGTAAGGACTGAAGTGTCCCCACAGCACTGCAATTTTATCTTGGTTTCAGGCATCTTGAAATACTTTTTATGAGGGCCTTTGGTACGAGGCACCTCTAGAGGACAACCTAGAGAAATGGTTGCCTTGCAGGAACAACCTCATGGTACCAGGGATGGGATTCGGTGTGGAAGCCACATTGCTGCTTCTATGTGAGATCTTGCATTTGCACTGCCTTCTACAGGTCTGAGCAGCCAGGTGCTGTCTCAGCCAGAAAGACAAAGCAAACTGTAGGGTCCATCCATCTGCAGGTTTGCCTCTGTCCCCAATTTGCAGAAACCCTTGTCATGAATTAGAATTTCTTGGCAACAGCACCACCCAGGGAAATTTGTAGACACAAAGGAGCCTTACTAACCACACTGAAAGGATAAAATAGCTAGCTTTTTTTTGTATGTGATTTGTGTGTTCTTCAGTTACCGTAAATCTCTTTCTTTATTTGAAACAGTGACTTGATAGATGAAAAAAATTAGAACTGCCCCTATTAGCCAGCTTTGTCTTTATAAGGACACAGTCACTAAATAAATGTAGCTTTAAAAATGAGAGCATATGTGAATGTAATCAATCACATACTTGGCCTTTCTTTAATAGATTCATTTCCATGTTCTTTTAATAGACACATCTTTGTGTAGATTTAGGAGCTTTGAAATTGTCATGCAGTCTACCTGTTTGCAGTTTGCTATTTTAAAGTAGGTGAACATTCCAGTGCGGATTTTTTACTACATCTGTCCTTAGCAGGGGGAAGGGGAAGGGAGTCACCATTCTTTGTTCTCTGTGAACCTCCCACCCTACTCCCTGCCCTGGGGAGAATGAAATGTTGGGGTCCCATCCATTTAGGAGGCAGAGCAAAGATGCAGGGTGACAGTCTTGCCCTGCGATGATTTATTCAAGGAGATGTCAGAGACTTTAAGCATTCAATTGTGGGCTGTTTTATCTCTCCCAGCATATTCTAAATATAAGTGACAGTGGGGGCTCATTTGCCTGGAGAATTAGATGGACAGTTTAGAGTGGGTCCTAATGGGGCTTGTAATAGCCTTTCTCTTAATGAATCTTCAGATTCTCTCACTTCAGAGAATTCCTGTGTTTTAACTTTTTGAATCCAAGAAGGCACTACAATTTTTCTTTCACCACACTTTGCACCTACCAGGGTAAGAAAAATGTGGTTTACTCTGGTTGGCCTCAGCTGGCTCGTGTTGCTAGAATAGCTGCTGTGATAACAAACTGGCTGGTGGATGGCCCTATCTTTTGAAGTTACAGCAGTGTGCAAGGTGTTTTTTATCACCTTTTCTGGACCCCATGACTGCTGAATGCTGAGAATGTCTCTGTGATTCTAGTCATTCAGTGCACTGGTGTGGGCACTGGGATTTGCTGAAAGTTTAGGACAGCTCCGCAACTTAACCTGAGTAGAGCCAAAAGGGTGAAGGACAGAGAGTCCATCTCTCTGCTAATCTCTTTGTTTTCCCAAATCAGCTGTGCTTAACTTCATAAGCAAGTGGAAATGTTTTAACCTCCAGATACCAACCTTCCCAAGAACAGTGAATAGAAAACTCTACTACTGCTAATAGTGTTGCTTGAACAAGTTACAGTATCTAATAATTAATGCTACATTAATTACAGAAATTACACACACATGATATTCTCCTTTCAGAACATTCAAATAAGAAAACATCCTTATTCAGTCTACTTTAAGAGCTTCTGAAATGAGTATTGCCATTATTAGGATTTGCTTTTACCAAGGTTTGTCATGAACTTGCTCCTCTTCCACCTGGTCTTTATTTCCTGCTACTCTTTTGCAGAATTGTTTCTACTGCCTTGTGTCTTCTTTGTTTTCCTCACTTGGCATTTGTGGACCCTAAGAGTTTGGTCACATTAAATGTATTGTGTCTGTTCCACTCTCCATCGGAACAGTTTCTAGCTGCTCAATCCACTCGTCCTTGACATATAGTTGCTATAACTGAGTATTAGCAACAGCCTGGGGCTATGAGGCTAGACTCCTCCTGCTTGAGGTGTGTGGCTTCTGATTTTAGGGGGGTACCATGAGCTGATAGATAGATCCAGTCTCGCAGTGGGGTTTTCTTTGTTTGTATTAAAATGTAACACAACAAGCACTTCATTTCTTAAGCCTTTGTTATGGACTGAATACTGTGTGTGGGTGATGAAAAGTCCAATTGGATATGAAGTCTGTCCCCTAGCAGTTTCATTCTAGTAGGGAAATACAGCATGTTCAAAATTAAGGAGCAGAATAGAACATGATGGCTGAAACAAGATATATTAAACTCTGTGTTTTGGAATTCTGACCTGTGCCTATCAGTATTTACCCATATTGATACACTCTTGTTTATAAAACATGTTGAGACTTCCTAAGTTCTGTTGTGGTCATGTTTTGAGCTGAAGGCAGGTTGGAAGCTGGACACTTTGAGGGCAGATGAGTATACAGTGTGACTACACATGCCCATAATGACCAGGAAATAGCATCCATGTCTGTGTCATTCGGAAATGATTAGAGTTAATTAAAATAATTAATGTAGAGCCATATGTGATATCTATTTCTGAATATGAGTTTATTGACATTTCCTGAGGGTCATATTGAAAGGCAGGCACCCAGCCTTGTACCAAAGCTGGGAACGTTGGATCTTTTAATTTCGGATCTTGAAAGGGTCTTGATTTCCTCAATCCTAAAATAGTAGGGTTGAACCAGGTGAATGTTAAAGCCAGATGAGGCATTGAACTCTCCAGGCTCACACAGCTAGTTAACACTGCTGGTTCTATGGCCCAGGGTTTTTCAGGTGACTCACTTCTCATTCTTCTATCTTTGTGAACTTTTTTCTCTGAAAGAGAGACAAGGAAGTCACCCTTTAACTTTGGAGAGTACTAATAAACAAATTTTTGGGAATTGGCTAGGCATCAGTCCAAGCTATTGAAAAATTTTAAAAGGCTTACTTGTGCAATTTAATCCTTTCCAATTTTAACGTGCAGTAAATTGGAAAATATACACCATACTGAATTTTTTTTAAAAGTCCTCAATGATACTATAATCTTATAAAAAGTAACATCAGTTAATAATAAATGGGGAGTAAGGAAGTTACCTTACGGCATATTTGATAGGGGGTTGGCTGGGAGATAGGACTGAGGTTCTATATAGAAAGCAGAAAATATGAATTGGCCTTGTTTCTGACATTTTGCCGACAAAAGGACTGCATGAAATAGAAACCTATGTGTCAATTCATGACAATCTTTTTTGAAGTGTGTTTTTACTGAGATAGCAGGATGAGCAGTGAGGTGTAATGTTTTATAAATTTAAACAAAAAGTACTGCATATGTATGAGCATTTAGCATTGAGGTTAAGACACTTGCTGCCACCCACTTAGGAGTACGTGTGTGTGTGTGTGTGTGTGTGTGTTTTCCAAGCTCCTGATCCCAATTTCCTGCTAGTGCAGATTCTGGAAAGCGGTAGTAATGGCTCAAGTAGTTGTGTTCCAGCCATCCACGTGGGAGATCTGAATTGAGTTCCCAGCTGCTGGTTTTGACCCTACCCCAGACCCAGTCCTTGTAGGCATTTGGGGAGTAAACCAGCAGGTGTAAGGCTGTCTCTCTCTTCCTCATAAATAAATCATTTAAAAAAAATACTTCATACTGTAATATGCATTTGGGAAGACCCTCAACCTCTGTGCATTTTTTCCCCCAAAAGTTATTTGAGGACTTTAGGACGAGGCCACCTACTTGCCACCATTTCCCTTTTGAGGAAAGACAGTACAAGGTTCTCTCCATGCCTTTGCCCCACTTACTTTCTACTCCTCCCTTCCCCTGTGCAGTCTCTCCCAGTTATGATGGTGAAATTCTCTTCTGGCATTCATCTCACAGATCTCTTTCATTCTGAGATCTTAGGAGTTGAAGTCTCCTTCCCAAACAGAGACTTCTTTTCCTCAGAGCCCTCACTGGCAATTTCTGATACTTTCCTGGGTTTCAGGCACACCCTTCTCAACTGGAAATGTGGGGCTGACAGTCAAGGATTTTGGTGCTTGTTCCACCAATGCCTCAGCTCAATCTCAAACCGCTAATACATCAGCTTCTTCCATGGAACTTTTCCTTTTCTTGGACTCCCTATTTCTTTTGTTAATCTGATCATTCTTCTCATGATCAAGGTTTGATAATGCCATCTTTGGCTCCTCTCTTCCCTTTGAATCTAATAAAAAATTAGGTAGGAAAATCTCATTAGTTGAAATAAAAAATGAAATGCAAAATCCCACTGATTTGATTTTCAAGATACTTTAGTGTCTTCAAATTCTTGTCTCCTCTCCTACCACCATTGCTCTGGGGTCACCCTTGTCACCTCCTTGGGTTTGTCTTTCTATCCCCAGCTCATGGTGTAGCCAGCTTCCAAAATCATAGTGGCCCAGTGCTACACTTAGGGAGAGACCCAAATTCTAAGAGTCAGGGTGTTTCTAGAGTAGGACTCCCCTCTGGTTTCTCTTCAGATCCTGTAAATCCTTCACCATTATCAAGAGCAGACCCACAAACATTTGCAAATTCTACCCACTTTTGTGTGTCCTAAATGCTATACAAATTGAGTGACTGCTTTTCCTGCTTCTGTCCTTAGGTTGTTTCCTCACCCTTTCCCTCATCTTCCCTTTCTTCTTCCTAATCCCATTTGTCCAAATTCCACCCATCCTTTAACTTTCAGACAATTGCCACCTCTTCCAGGAAACTCCCTTCCTTGCCCAAATGAACAATAATTGCTACTATTTCTGCACTGTTGTATAGAACTCACTACTTCCTTATGATATTTTTCCAGGGATAAGGTTGTTCATTCTCTAGTTCCTCCTTTTTCCCCCTGTTGTCTTATTTTTTTCTAATTAGCCTATGTGATTTAAGGCAGAATTGATGCCATGGTTATAATTTTGTTAATCTACTTTTAATGTATGATCTGTTTTTTACTGTATTTTTAAAAATGTTATTTAAGTTATACAAGTTTCATTTATTTCATATATGCAGATTTAGGAACATAGTGACACTTCCCCCCAACCCTCCCTCCCGGTCAACTTCCAACCATTCCTTCTCCTCCTTTTCACCTTCCCACTCTTAATTTTTACAAAGATCTATTTTCAGTTTACTTAATGATCATATAGTTAACCCTACACTAAATAAGAGTTCAACAAATAGTAAAAAGAAAAAAATGCCGTTCCTCAATGGAAGAGACAAGGGCTCTAAACAATCATCAGATCTCAAAATGTCTGTTTTACTCCAATACATTACATTTCAGGTACTATACTAGTTACTTTGGATCAGGGAAAACATAGGATATCTGTCTTTTTGGGACTGGTTTATTTCACTAAGTATAATAGTTTCCAGTTGCATCCATCTTGTTGCAAAAGACAGGATTTCATTATTTTTTTTAACAGCTGAGTAGTACTCCATAGTGTATATATACCAACAGTTGATGGACATCTGGGTTGATTCCATATATGATCTGTTTTTCAGAGAGTCCTGCACACAGGTGGTTATTTGGGTTGTATGTTATGACTATCACGTAAGGTTTGACCATCTCTTTAGCAGTGATTCTCAATCATGGCTCTATGCAATCTGATTAAATAAATATTCCTTTGAAAGGGACCTAGGCATCAGTGTTTGTGAAACAGCCAAGGCTCTGAACCATTGATCTGTAGAGGGTTAATGGTATTTCACAGTGGCAGGTGCCTATTCCTTCCATTGAAATATTTCATTTCTTGTATATTTTGAAGTCTGAGTGCACCAGAGGTTTATTATAAAGCAGGACAGAATGAGCAGATGTATTTCATCCAGCTTCTTTGTTTACAGTAGCTGCCCAAGTGTTGCTCGATCCTTCTTATTTTGCTTTCCCTCACCTTAATGTGTCTAAGGCAGTCTTACTTGGCTCACATTTCCTGTGACCCACCAGAGGCTTGCTTAACCTGGTCAAATTCAATTTCTGGAAACTTTATGGTGCTGAGCATTAAACTGCAGCCATGCGGTGTTCCAAATAATTCATCCTTGGTAGGTCCTCAGCCATGATTTTTCCCACTTACCTAAGCCTGCCCCATGGTTTTAGAGGGATGGGTGCATACATGTACATCTGTCAAATGATGTCAGATAGGCATTAGCTACCAGCTGTCTGTTTTTCTTACTGACCACACTGTTTGGAAGTAGACTCTGTTTATTAAGAATTTCAAAGAAATCATCTTTCTAGTAAGAAGAACAAAAATAGACCATAGAAGAATTGCTGCTGAGGACATTCAGGCAAGGAGGCTGTGTCCACATCCACAGAAGGCTCAGCTCCTGTGGTATTAACTGTGGGCATGCAGCGATCTTCACAAAGAAGCTTTAGAAATACCTCTTTTTCAAACTGCGATGTTTGCAAAATTGTATGTACTGTGGCTGAATCCTTTCATCTATAAACTCTCTTTGATGGGGATATGGTTAGCAAGAGAACATCAGGAGAGGAGCTCAGAGCTCAGGGTGGAAGGATGCCTTTTGGAAAGCTCAACCCAGCTGTGAAAATGGCAATTAGCCATGAAGCAATTGCCCTGCAAGGGACTGCCCACCTGCTCTTGACCCTACTCTCACATTCCCCTTCCAAAACCAAGTTAGCAGGAATTCAGTGGAGTGGTCATAGTGTTGGCACTTATTTTTGGAGAGGCAGAAAATTTGCTCAAAGGAGTGGAAATAGATTCTCCCTACTCTCAACCCCTTCCTTTAAGGTTTCAGTGTTTTTTCATATAGCCACTCCAGACCCTGTTCATGGAACACAGTTGCTCCTCCAACACTGTGAGGAGGCCTCTGCAGAACGGATTCTCCTGTGGGCTGTTGCAGATGATGCTCAATGTCAGACTTGAGTTGCTGACTTTACTTTTGCATTCAAAGCTTGTTCAGCCCTAACCTGTGCATTTCCCTTCCTATCTTAAGGTTTTTGCTTATCTTTTTTTTTTTAAATAAAGATTTGTTTATTTATTTGAGAGATAGAATTGCAGACAGAGGGAGAGACACAGAGAAAGGTCTTCCATCTGCTGGTTCACTTCCCAAATGGCTGCAATGGTGGAGCTGAGCCAATCTGAAGCCAGGAGCCAGGAGCTTCTTCTGGGTCTCTCACATGGGTGAAGCGGCCCAAGTACTTAGCCATCTGCTGCTTTTCCAGGCTATTAGCAGGGAACTGGATCAGAAGTAGAGCAGTTGAGACTTGAACCTGGGCCCATATGGGATGCCGGCATTGCAGGCAGAGGCTTAACCTACTATGCCATAGCGTTGACCCCTGATTCTTTCCTTAATGTAGAGCAAGAGATGATTTTTATCTGTGATGGGATTTTCCTATTTGCTTATGAGAACCTAACAAACATCTGTATTGAATGGATGTCCTAAAGGGCTCAGGGTGTTTTGCTCACGGTCTCTTGTCATGAGCACATTGTTTTCTGTAACTAGGGAGAAGGCAGATGTTACAGAATTTCCCACTCAGAGGCAAGTAAATTGGGGCAAAGGAAGATTAAGCAAGTTGTCTTTCTGCAGCTGCAAAGCAACAGAGTTGCAAAACCATTGATAGACTATACTTTCCTCTTCCCTTTTTTCATTTGGTCACTTTTGCCATCATCATCATAATATATGTAATATGTATCAAATACTTACCAAAGATGATCCCACTTGAGCACCTTATATGTATCATTTTATTCAATTCTTACAACAACCCTGTGAAATATATATTTTCCTTATCTTCATTGAGGGTTGAAGCATTAAATGTCTTGCGTAAAGCACTCAACTTGGAAGTGGTTGAGCCAAGATCCACTAGGTAGGCTGACACTTTTTATATATACAAACACCTGCTTATATATATATAAACACTTGATTAGGAAGCTGAAGGCTGTGGCCTGACAATCAGTGGATATGTATAGATTTGAGGTTCACCAGTCTGTCTTCTGTGCCTTGGTCTTCTTATCTATAAAAGGACTGCACTGTGCTATATGCTGCCTAAGGTCACAGTGTTTCATAGTAGACAAATTACATGGAGGCTTTGAAGTCAGGCAGAGCTGGAACCTTGAGACAGTTACTTAACATCTCTGAGTTTCATTCATCATCAGTAGAATGAGTTATTAGTTTCTCCATAAGAATTGGCTCTCTGGCCTACTTTCTGGTACATAGCATGCATTCAATAACTGCTCCTTCCTTCCCCAGTCTCCCCTCAATCAGTAGTACAATGCTGTTTCTCTAAAGAGTATCATTGGTCTCTTGAAGATCCCAGTGAGCTTGAAGTCTAAGGGAGGCTGCATAAGGGAAGGCTAGGGGGGAGTATGCTGGGAATTGAACAAGGTATTCCTTTACCTTTCTTTACACAGGA
This sequence comes from Oryctolagus cuniculus, assembly GCF_964237555.1. Classification (NCBI taxonomy): domain Eukaryota; kingdom Metazoa; phylum Chordata; class Mammalia; order Lagomorpha; family Leporidae; genus Oryctolagus; species Oryctolagus cuniculus. The sequence continues at coordinate 32,722,158 of NC_091434.1, forward strand.
GAAGCTCCAATTGACTACCTTGTACTTAGAACTAGGGAAAGACTAGCAATACCTATTGCCCCCAGAAACCAGCTTGTTTGACAACCTTGGAATTTGCTAGACTTGCTCATGCAAATGTTCAACCTCTTCCTCTTTCTTTCTCTTCAGTCTTACTTATGCCTTACTTCCTCTCAGTTTTGCCAGCATGCAGTTATTTTTTAAAGAGTCAGAATTAGGCATATATAACATAATACAGCGCTGGTTACTGCACCTGCCATTTCTGCCTCACCTGATGACTGAGCTTACAACAGCTTATAAGAGTGAATCAGGTTTTATGAGATCTATAAATATTTCAGATAGGATTTTTATTTCATTTTCCCCCTTCAAATAAGACATAATGGAAGCACTCTCACACACAAGGAATATTCTTTCCGTGATAAAGGAGGATGTTTTGGAATTGGCCTCTGAAAAGCCATAATTTGATGGAGCTGTTGATGTTGGGAGTTTTATGGGGGAGGGGGAAGAATCATACATATGCTGCTATAAAATTCGAAGATTATTTCTTCATGTGTAAGGTTTAGCTCAGCCCCTATGGAGAGATTTATTTCAGGGATGCCAACTCTGTGTGAAGACTACATTCCCTCCTTCTGTGGACTGTGTATTTGTGTTTTCTTGGATACATAGAAACCAGGGGAGGAAAGCCCCATTGGTTAGCAGGGGGTAGGTACCCTGAAGGAACTTTCCAGTTTTTTGTCTACTCTGATTCCTGCTTCCCTGGGGGAGGATGGTCACATGCTTCTCTCCACTTTATGGACTTCCTCAAGAATATTTTATAAATCTCAGTGAGATCCCTGTCCTCCAGCCCTGGAATTACACTTACAAAAAAAGGATTCTTGGGCTTACTCATTTTCTTAATGTGTGTTAACTAAAGATTTTTCCTACCTTGCTCTTTGAGGTATATCTAGAAGGAACATCGGACACTTGACTTTTTTTTTTTAAAGATTCATTTATTTATTTGAAAGAGTTACACAGAGAAAGAAGGAGAGGCAGAGAGAGAGAGAGAGGAAGGGAGGGTCGGGGGAGAGAGAGAGAGAGAGAGAGAGAAAAGTCTTCCATCTGCTAGTTCATTCCCCAATGCCGATCTGAAGCCAGGAGCCAGGAGCTTCTTCCTGGTCTCCCAGTTGGGTGCAGAGGCCCAAGGACTTGGGCCATGTTCCACTGCTTTCCCAGGCCACAGCAGAGAGCTGGATTGAAAGAGGAGCAGCCAGGGCTAGAACCTATATGGGATGCCGGCACTGCAGGCAGAGGATTAACCTACTGCGCCATGACAGTGCCAGCCTCTGACGGTTGTTTAAAAGTTCAATTAAAAATGAAATGTCTGACTCCCTGACCACTTTGATGTTCGTTTTCTGCACAGTTGTCCCTTGTATCTTCCTCCAATTTTCAGTAGATCTGCATTTAACTAGATATCATTTAATTTGTTCTTGAAGAAATGAAGCATGTGAACCTGAGTGTACCTGGACCGAGGGGTGTGCAGAAGACGTTGGCCTGAATGTCATTGGTTTGTTTCTGTTTGCCATTGTCTCTGTGTGTAATATAATCCTAGCTTCCGGGCTCTGCTACTACAACCTCTGCTCTGTGTATATCCTCAAATAATGCTGCTTCCTCAGTTTTCTCATGTGTACGTGCAGTAGTTAGGAACAGTGAGATTGTCAGGGATGTACAGGAAGTTCCTATGCTAAACTGACTTGAAGATGTATGTGATGTGGTCAGCATGCAGATTTTATTTATACCTTGAATGTTTTAGAACTTTTGCTATACTCTTCAGCTAACTTTGTTCCCTGGTTTCCAACTCATTTCATGTCTGATCTCTGGCCCAGTGAGCACAACTTTGGGTTTGTGACTCTTGAACTTGTACTATCTAAGCCACCTTTCTCCTCCAAAATGCTATGATTTGTGGACTACCTCTGTTTCTCCATCGGTCCCAAGCTGGCTTACTGTCTGCTGTAACCCAGAATTCATTTTCAGTTCTTTGTCATTTCTCTGCCTTGTTGAATGTCTTTGTTTGGGATTCTATTTTATAAAGCAATTTCCAAATTGCATCTCACTTTTTCCTAGTCATCCAGGTTCTGTTGTGGATCATCGAAATCTGGGATGGAAAAGACCATCTGGTTTGCCCCTCCCCCGCCGGGGCTGAGCAGTTGCTTAGAGCATGCTCATTTCTTACTGGTATTTGCAACATTTTCCAACTTGGAAACTGACTGTGACTTTCCTGAGCTTGCAGCTTCTTCTTGGTCTAAGGGAAAGATTTTTTTTCACGTGACATTGCTCCTTAACAAAATGACTGTTGTTGTCATGATTTGCCACTCCCAGAAACCCAACTGGACAGTTGTGGGGAGAACTCCTGAGTGTGGAAGAAAAACGTAGTCAGTTCTGAGTTTTCTTGGTTTGAAATAGAAGCATGCTCTGCAGAATTTAGTAAACTGCCTTCACTGACTATTTTATGTAGAAGTGGGTTTGATATGACTTGTTTCCTGGAGGAAGTAATGCCTGTGGTGTGAAGTCTAGGGTATTATATAATAAAGTGCTTGTCTGTGTCTGAAGTAATTTGCTTTCTTCCTACACTTGGCATTCAAATACTGCCGACAAGGCACTTGGCCTTCATTTTCTAATGCTTTCAGGATGTTATTATACATTAGGAGTATTTAAAATAATTTATTCTTTTATATTGGCTTCCTTATGTTACTTAGGATATCATTTAGGTTGACCAGATGGTGATTTTCAGGGTCATTCTTTTCTTAAGCCATTCTTTTGTATTACTTGATACCGGGTGTTCCTCCTTTTCTCCAATCTTTGTCTTTAAAAATTTCTCAGTGCTACATAAAGGCTCAGGGTCATTATCATCCATGTGTGTGTGAGTGTATAATTTTTCCAAAAACAATAACTTTATCTTATGACAAAAATCAGCTAGTATTAAGCTATTTCTGAAAATTATTTCTAGAAAAAAAGATAACAAGAAAAGAAAGAGAAAGAAAAAAGAGAACAAGAAAAGAAAGGAAAAAAGAAAGCTAGGCAGGCAATATGTGGACATTGAGTGTCCTTACACAAATGGTTTTCCTACAAAAAAGAAACAGAATGCAAACCATTTGTCCTCCCACCCAAGATGTGCCTGCTTGCTTTTTCCTCCTGCTTTTGCATCCATGAGCTTGTTCTGATGCTCCTTACCCACAGACACTAGGATTTTACAAGTATTGATACTTGAGGAGCTCCAGACACCTCACTCCGTTGCCTCCCACCTTAATTTTCAGATATCCTACCTGTGCTCTAGAAGTCATTCTTCAAGTCCAATCCAGTATTGTATACTCAGGAACTGTGAGCCCCTTTTCAATATTTTAAACACATTTGCATGTTAGCACAATGGGTGATCCAGCATAGTTTAGGCTTAGTGCTTCTCAAAGGGTGGGCTGCTCCTCTCAGGGCTTCATGAGCACAGTGTGAAATAGTGCAGAATCACCTTGGTAGGCAGTTTTACTCCCTTTTCAGTTTTTTTCCAGTCGTTCTAATGCAAGGTGAAGAGCTTGCTTTGTTGTCACATGTCATCCATACCTCTCTAGGGCTGCATGTGCATGTGGCCCTTTCCTTTCTACCTTCCCTTGCTCCCTCCTTTTTTTATATTAAGGAGACTCAGTTTTTGACAAACATCCCATTTAAAATTAATATATTTTATTTTCTTGGTTTTAACTTTATGATTATCTTCTACTAATGGTTATTGTAGTGAAATAATGTTAAAACACATGCAGGCTTAATATATAATGCCTTAATGAGATGATTAAAACATGCAAATCATACAGAAATGCTGATTTACTAAAAATGCAGAAGGTGAAATGAAATTAAAGTTTGGAAAACACTGGTGTCATGGAAAATTCAAGGCATTTGACATTAGAAAACCTAGAATTTAGTCTGGACTTTGTAAGTATAAGCCAGGGCAAATACTGAACTGTATTTTCCCTTCTGCAATGTGGGGATTATAATGATAGGATTGTTCCAATCAAGTGAAAGATTGTGAAAGTGCTTTGTGAACTGTCACAGCATTGTTGTTTTCTCTTCTGTGGTAGGGGAGGTTTTGTTTTAAGCCTTAAACTATTACTTCTTGTTGACGTTCTTCCTCTTTATGATTTGTGTTGTTTTCTGAGTAAGACTTTAGTCCTTTCTTATTTGTTAAAACGGAGTTATTATTTGTGCTTTATTTATGGCACTGAAAATTTTCTTACTGGTTGTCTAAATGGGCACATGTAACTTACTAATCTATTTTGTGTGTATTCACGTGTATTAGTTCTCACCTAGAATTTGAGAAAATAAACTTAGTCTGTCATATATAGATGTCAGAATGTCTGGATAAAGGTGATATATTTGTCATTATTTTAAAAATACATTTTAATCATTAAAATATTTTACCACACTCACAAAACAATTGTGTGTATTTGTGTGTGTATGTGTGTGGTCATGGCATCCACTGATGAGGAAAGTCTGGGAGGTGAGTACCATCGGGACAGCTTTCTTCTAAAGGTGAGAGTCTTTGTGGCTAAAATGACTCATTGACCAATGCAATGTCACATTTGGTTAGAGAATAGGAAAATGGGGATTTACCTGGATAGGAAGTCCTGGACTTACCAAGACTTGTAATCTAAGCCTGTTTTTTAATGCCATGTTAGGGTTGGAGTAACACAGCGGTGTGTTACTCTCAGGGACATGCACTTTTATCCCAGCCTGAGATCACCTGGATGGAAGGTAACTGCAGATAGGAAGGGAGGGTGAGCTCTCAACACAAAGACCACACTGACTGTGTTGACCACAGCCCCTGAACTCTTCTCCTTTGGATGCGTGATCTACAGGCTGCTTCCAATAGGTGCCATATTAACAAGGATTTGGAAGCCTGGGTGTCAGGTACAAAGTCCATTCCCATTCTGTCACCCAGAACACTGGTTGAAATGAGAGCCTATCTGCATCTCTGTGAGAAGCTCTCTGGAAGGCTTCTCTCACCAGTGACTGTGGCATCAATGGTGGATGCACAGTGGCCACTGCCACCACTGAGCACAGTGTAAGCACAAAAAAGCCAGGATGAATTGCTGGCAGTTTCTTGGTTGACTAACATCATTTCCAGTAGAACAGATGTAGGCAAGCCTGGGATGTGGGCCCAGGAGGCCCCTTCTTCTATGTGAGTCTGGCACCCCTGCTACACTTTGCAGTGGTAAGTGCTAGAAAAGGTACAGCTAGTTCAGAAGACAAAGGCAGAGCCTCCTGGAGAGAAAGCAACAGCTTGGAGTGGGGGTGTTCTTTACAGCATATTTTTAAAGTTTTTCTCCCCAGAAAATTATTGAAGATCTATCTCAGAAAGAAAAATATACCAATTTCTTTTCTTTTTTTTTTTTTTTTTTTTGACGAAGGAATCAACAGGACCTAGTAGCAGTGAGGAAAAGATTAAGATTTGTATTCCTAAGAGCTGATGGAAACTACGTGTTTTGGGTAGAACAAAAAATTGGTTTGTAAGGAGACATTCCTTTGTCCTTGTGATCTTGACTAAAAGGACATTAACACAGGAAATGACTTGAGTGTATCATATGTTAAGGGCATCAAGAACTTGGTGGAAAATTGGATGGGGGTTGAGGAATGATAGGAGACTGCGCCCTTAAAGCAGACATTGGCAAGGGAAACCTTGGAGGGCAAGAGTCATAAAGATGGCTACTGCAAGCCAGGCTGGTGATGTCAGCAAGTGAGACTGGCAGAAATATAAGGCAGTAGAAAGTGGTAGAGACTGTGGTGATGTGGAAAGTATAGACTCTGTCCAAAGTTGCAGGTGCCATTCAGCTCTAGTAATTTGCTCCTCTTAAAGGATATAGAACCTATTGCCAGATCTTCTGGTTTTGCATGATAAGCCAGAAATCTAAATTTTTATTTCAAGTACCCTGATTTAAAAAAAAAAAAAAACTATGGATAAAGTAGAAATATTACATTTGTTGAAATACTGTTAGTTGGATCTGGCCATTATTCTACCAGAGTTTCAGCCCATCTATCATTTTGGACTGAGTAGCTCTGTAACCATTCATTCAAAGAGAAAGTTTGCATGAGATTGGTCCTGGAAAGCAGTGCTATCCAGGGTGTTGGTCTATCTGGCTAAGATCTAGGTTGGGTTGGGTGGAAACCCTGAAGTAACAGGTAACAGAATCCCTTTGCCCTGGCTTTAGACACAGAGAGGGAATAGAAGTGAAGAGGTGCAGGATTGTCAACTTCCCAGCTCACTTTTGAAAGGATTTGTTGGGATATACATTTGCATCAACCTCACACAGGAGAATTTTGATTCTGGGGTCAGGAATGTGACGAAACACTTGACTGCACATCTGGATTTTTGCCACCAATGTAATTTGCAGGGACATATGGCCATAAAATGCTTGAGATCATGAATTGCATAGACTCCCCATCTGGAGAGCTATACCTTTCTCTACAAAACTGAATATGTATGCTTTTCCAAGGTTTAGTTTTGATTTTTTTAAAAAGAGGATAGAAACTCACTCAAGTACTTAAAAAAAAAGGTTTCAGATCATGTGGTAGCATTTCAAGTTCACAAGTTAACTTTACTGAAAAATACTGTTTTGTTTAGGGAAAAATGAAACATGTCCTAAAATATTTCAAGAACTGATGATGTGGAAACCCTTGCCAGCAGAGACCAAGGCAACAGCCAGACCAGGGTGGATGTTAGAGTTGAGCACGTTATGTGATCAGAGGGGAAATGAGGAAGTATAGAAAAGGAAAGGTTAATGGGGTTTTCCATGTTACCTATCAAATCATGTTTGACAAGAGATTTTTTTAAATTTTATTTAAGGAATAAAAACCTCATGCATTTCACATACACAAATTTGGGAACATGGGGATTCTTCACACCCTACCTCCCTTCCACCCATAATCCCACCCTTCTTCCTCCTCCCTCTCCCATTCCCATTCTTATTTTTTTTTTACAAAGATTTATTTTCAGTTAACTTCATACTCATAAGATTAATCCTACACTAAGTCTGAAGAAAAAAAAACTAAATAGTATGAAGAAAAAAGAAAAAAAAACAAAATTATTGTTCAACAGTCAACTGTTCAAAATTGTTGCATTACAAAGTGTCAGTTTCACTCCTATAGATTACCTTTTAGGTGCTCTATTAGTTATCACATATCAGAGAGAACATATGGTATTTGTCTTTTTTGTGACTGGCTTATTTCACTAAATATAAGGGTTTCCAGATGCATCCATTTTGTTGCAAATGAAAGTTTTTGTTTTTTAACCACTGTGTAGTATTCCATAGTGTATATTTACACCAAAATTTCTTTACCCAGTCTTCCATTGGTGGATATCTGGGTTGATTCCATACCTTAGTTATTATAAATGAGGTGCATTGAACATGGGGGTATAGATAATTCTTTCATGTGCTGATTTCATTTCCTAGGTAAATTCCCAGGAGTAGGATGGCTGGGTCATATGGTAGGACTTTATTCAGTTTTCTGAGTTATTTCCTTACTGCCTTCCACAGTGGCTGCCCCTAGTTTATATTCTCACCTACAGTGGATTAGGGTACTCTTTTCCTCACATCTTTGCCAGCATTTGTTGTTTGTTGATTTCTGTATGAGAGCCATTCTAATTGTGGTTTTTATTTGCATTTCCTTGATGACTAATGATCCTGAGCATTTTTTCGTATGTCTGAAGATTATTTGAATTTTCTCTCTTGAAAAATGTCTGTTCAGGTCCTTTTGGCAAAAAATTTTAACTAAACCTGTCAATAAATGCCTTAATGATATGCCACTGCATGGTACTTCCTAAAAAATAAAAGCAGTAGATACTTTATGATCAACAATGGTGACAATTTTTTTATATTGATATGATGAGTATTCCATTCCTTAAATTCTGCCTTAGGACTGAGTCACAAGTTAACATTGTCCTCTGTTGACAGATGTGAATAATATCAATAAATACAAGTATATCAGACCACATTTGTCTGATTCTGCTCTAGTATATGGATAAAGAGGAAAAAACTTTCTGAGAAGAATGATGGCTTTTAAATAGCAAATGGATTGAATTGATGTGACTCTGATATGCAACATGGGGTACTTAACCTTGTGTCTAGAATCAAATGCCAGAAGCAGAGAAGCTGAAAACACCCATGAGTGTACAGAGATAAGAAATTTGCTTGATTTGCATGATTAGAGGAAAGACTTGGGGGTTCAGAGAGATGTGCAAACTTACTTTGTTTACCTTCAATGTCAGCAAATTTGCAGCTGACAATGACAGTTACTGGCACTATCCAGGGATGATGGCAGAATAAGAGAGAGACCAGAGTATATCTTCAAATGAAGGGAAAGAGTACATGAACCCTTGCTCATTGGGGGTTCATGAGATTTTTTTGGTTATACTCACCTGGGGACAGAGGCTGTATTGAGTCCTGTGAGCTATGGATAGGAAACAGTGATCCAGCTGGCTTGGGGACCTGAGCAAATCAGAAGGTAGTCAGGGATAGAACTGCTGGTTTTATTGCCTTGCAGGTTTAGCAATACCTCTGTATTTTGGGCTGGTGATAAAATGTGAAGTGCTTATTTTGGTATATGGAGGTGACCCAAGAAAACAGCAAAAAATTTAGTGGCAACGTGATACTTTAGCGTTTGTGACTGCAGATGAAGGAGTACACATTGGTTTGATGCATTTACAAGTTTTGCCTTAGAAGAGCTTCCTGACAGCACTTGCTGGCATGCTTGGAAATCTATGCCAAACAATAGCTCTTTGCCATTCTGGTTTTGGTTGGCCTAACTGTGCATTTTTTTCTACTGTGACAACTCCTAGACCAGGGGCAAGGTGTTTATGGGAGCTTCTCAACACACACGGGGTTCATCTGTTGAGCTGCACAGCAGTTGCCTCCCCAGAGTTAAGACTTTAATGAAGCATCCATTCCCTGGGAGCCAGCCTGCCCCTCCCCCTCTCCTGTCTCCACTACAGCAGAGAGCAAAGTCCTCTCTTATGATATTGCAGTTAATAATGCTGCTCTATTGATTTTGTGAGCCTCTCAGTCACGGGGGATGCATGGGGGATGGGCTCAAAGCTAGCAGAGTGCTTCCTCCAACTCTGTTTCCAGCCCTGGAGCTTTTGTTTTGAATCTGGAAACTTGGACGAGGGCTGGATTTCCAAAGGTCAAATGTGCCAGTGTGTTTTGTCCTTAATGAGTGAGGCTTGCCCTAGAGCCCTCACTGAACTCACCAGAGTTGAACCTGATTAGTAGCAGTAGCCCCTCTATAACCAGATCCAATCGCTTGGTGCCCCCTTAAGAAGGGCCTCAAGGAGCTGCAGAGGGTTGTTGGCCCAGAGAATGTGGTCATAAATAACGTGTCTAGAGGAATGGGTGAGGTTTCCTCTTTGTTTAGAAAGCCAGAAAAACATCAACAGAAAGAGGCTGCAAAGGACAAAAACATACCTAGGACCTGAACCTTCAGTTCTCTGATCAACAAAACGTTTGAGGATTTTTAATAAAGGAATTTATCAAACCTTACTTTTTGGTGTGGAGATTTTCCTTGTTTCTCATCTCCTTTTCTCCTCCTATTCATCTTCTCTTCCATGTTTTCTTCTCCTTCTGCTTCACCTTTTAATGTGCACAGATCAGCTGACCTCAGCGAAGCTGATGTTTGTTTGATTTGATGAGAGAATTTCTTAACTTATTATTGATCTTTTTGCTTTACTACCAGGCAGCTCAGGGCTGGATTTAATTCTGTGCTTCATTCAGTAGCATTTTATTGTTTTTTAGCTAAGACTTTTGGGGGCAGTATTTCTTATCTTTTTGGTGGTTGTTCTCATTTTGTGGTTTGTTATGCATGTGCTTTTAACTGGAAGCGTGAATCTGAACAAGAAAATCTCTCAAATGATTTTTCTAAATATTTCAGTTCAGGAATATTACAGGGCAACATTAGTATGACTACTGAACCTCACTAGTATGTTTTGGGCTCTGTAATATTTCCCTAAATGGTTACCAAGGAACTACAGAAGTGGCTACTGCCTTTCAGTAAATGCTGTGATAGGGCTGAGCCCATAGGAAAGCAATCTTTGTTCACCAAAAATCCTTTTCATATTCTAGGCCCTTCCATTGCATTTCTTGCTTCTTCCTATTATGTACCCCATAAGTAAGGACCCTTAAACTGCTCATCCTTTTCCACACACAGTGGGGCTTTCATGCATCTGTGCCCTTATTCATGTCTGCTCTTTCCTAGGCTGTTGTTGCTCCCTTTCTCCACTTGACAAAAGCACATTTGTCTGTCGAGATCTAAGTCAAATATAACTTCACCCAGCAGCACTGATGTTCCATGAAGAATGCATTGGTTCCTTCTGTATGTTGCCATAGCACTTTATTCACCCTGGTTCTTAGTAACATATATAACATGTCACCTTTAATTAAATGTATTTGTAGCCCTTATGTATATACCTTGAGCACCTTATAGGCAGGTACAAAAATATAGGAGCCCTTGAAGTCTCTGGAGCAGTATCTTCTATAAAGTGGAAGCTCAGTAGATAATTGTTGGATTAATGTAAAACAAGTAAAACATACAGACCCTGTGCCCAAAAGGGCAACAGAGATCAGACAGATATAGCCTGTTTATCTTAGCCAACAGTTCTTTCTTTCTGATTGTTGTCCTAGTGAACAAATCTGCCAATCTGGGACTGACCCAATCACCTTGGAGAACAGCATGCAATAAGAAATGATAGTGGCCCTTATTCAAGATTAAAAAAAAAATCATTTAAGGAATGTTTATTGTGCAATTACTGATTATGCCAAACAATGTGCAAAGTTTAAAACTTGGTGGCAGACCTCAAAGCTCTTGTGGATTTGTCACAGCCCTTGTTGCCTTCTGCTTAATAAGAGAGTAGGGATTCAAGCTGGGTGGCACTGGGCAAGAGTATGTGAGCAGATAACTCAGAAAAATGCTGTTCATTCACTCTTCCATCCAGATGGGTCTTCCCTCAACCCGAGGGTTTCATAGGAAAACTCTGTTGGGAGGGGGCTTAATTTTCCCCAGCTGGAAGGTACTGTAGGAGACAAAGTTCTAAGTTATCTTATGATCTGATTCTACAAGAGAAAGAGTAGCCCTAAAATGCCTGTGTCTTTCCTTTTGCCTCTCCTTTCCTGTAGAACACACATCTCAAAATGACAACTTTGGTCCCATGCTGATTTTACACACTCCCACTTCCCAATATTTACCAGTATTCCTAGTTGTTACCAATATTTCAAAAATCCTGGAGATTTCACATCAACCTTGTGGAAATTTAGCTTCTTTTAAAAACTTTGCAATACCGTACTTCCATTTGCCTCATGATTTCAGTGAGTTTGAGCTGTGTAGCAACTTCCCCTTTTAGCTATGTAGTAACTTCCCCAGTTCACCAGTCTCCACCTCTGCTTATTGTCATCTTCCTTGACTGTTTCACTGATGTGTCCAAATCAGCATTTCTTTGTACTGTTCCCCTTGACCCCATGTGTGTTTGAGTCTGTGAATCCTAATCTAGTTTCATCAATAAGGGCATTAATGGCTATAACCTTAGAAATAATATCTGTGTACCCCAGTATTCCAAGAATAACCATGTAGAACCAGGTGGCTGGGCAGAAACTACAGCCCTGAGTCTGCAACTGAGATACCTGGAGACATGGCAAGTCCAGTTGCAGAGGGATCAGGGTACTACATCTCATGTTCTTCATGCCTGGCTTCCCTTAACAAGCAAAATTTGGACATAAGAAATGTCATATATTCAAAGTCAGAGGATTTCCATAGTATTGGAAGAGATTGTATACATCTCATCTGTTTTGTTAATAGAAGAAACCAATGCCCAAAGAGGAGATGACTCACAAAAGGGCTTAATTGTGTGGGAGGGGCTGGTGAAAGTTCTCCTGAATTTGGTTTGTGTTTTCCCCATCACTTCCCCTTGTCTTTGATTTTACATCCTTAGAAAAAGTCCTAGAGTTGAAGGATTTTCTTATTTAAGATTGCTTAGGCACACCATTCCCCATACCCACCCCCAAAAAATAGTTAAATTACTTAATTTTTAAGAAAGACGGCCTCCCCTTACCATGCTTTTCTGGACTACAATAATCCTCTTCACCATTGTCTGTCCTTCTTTCAATGATCCCTGCTGGGTCATTGGAGACAAAAGCACTTTCAAATTAGTGGTCTTGTTCCACGTGAGGGACAGCACCAGGAGTTAGTTTTGTCCTGGAACTGCTGTGCTTCTCCAGGTTTGGAGGATCCTCCTTGGAGATGTGTTACTGATGAGACACAGCTATGAAATTCAGGAATTTTACACAAGGGTGAGATACTTGCTGTTCGTCTGTTTCCCATTGTTCTACTTTTCCTCCTTTCCTACTGCTTCTGTTTCTTGTGTGTTTCTCCTTGTTGTGTTTTCAATTAGAATCTTGAACAGAAGAGTTGGGTGATTTATAATATTGGTGTTGAAAATAAGCCAAGAACCACTTGTGAAGGGCACTGTTGGGGAAGGCGTGGAATCTCATTTAGTCAAAATTGTATTTTTGTATTTGTTAAAATTCAGAAATGTTTCTTAAATGTTGAATAGCAAGTTTCTATTCTTTTTTTAAAGTAAATTCTAGTTTCCATGTATTTTGCATTAATCAAATAAACAAATGAAGTCTTAAATAAACTGTATTCATGTTTATAAGTTTTTTTAGTTTGATATTATATTTGCTTATTTATTTATTTATTTGAAAGACACAGAAACTGAAAGGGATATACATGTAGATGGAGAGATCTCCAACCTGCTGGTTCACTCTTCAAGTGCCTGGCAAAATCCAGGACTAGGCCAGGTAAAAGCAGAACTCAGTTGGGTGGCAGGGGCCAAACTACTTGAACCATCATTTGTTGCTTCCCAGGGTGTGCATTTGCAGAAAACTAGAATCAGATGAGCAGAACTCCAACCCAGGCACTTTGATATGGGAGTGTAGGCTTCCTGAGAAGCAACTTAACCTCTGTGATAAATGCCTGGCCCTTAGTCTCGATCTTAAAAAGTGATAACTAGTTCCATTTTCCATGTCAACAACTGAGTGTTGACAAGTTGCAGTAGATGAAACAGTTTGACCAAGGTATGGAATGACAAGAGAAAACTCAGAGAATTTTCATAATACAGGGATTTTGTCAAAACCAAAACCATTCACCAGGAGAAACGACTTAGATAAATGTAGGTGAAAGCTTATGAAATGAAATTTGGGATCTGGTAGTGTTTCTAACTTGGAAGATCCTAAACATCCAAATTTACTCAGGGATGATGATTTTTTAGAATGTTTTGAGATCTTTGGTGGTTCATGGTTGGACCAGGCAAAGACTAATTGTTAATAGCCAAGAAAACTTTGGTTGTTTCTGGTCTTATTTGTAGCATGGTTGCAGAATTGTGTAAAACCTTATTTTGTCTAGAAGGTTGGGTTCTTTGTAGATAGGATGGAGATTTTAATCCTTGTTGCCTATGTAGTCTCCCAGGGGGACTCCCAAGTATGACATTACATGACAAATCTTGATAAGCATTTCAGATGCTTTTCCCAAAAGAATTCTCTGTTGAAAAAAAAAAGTATATGTCATTTCATATGGAGTGGATTGGAAAAGTCCCAATTTCACCTGAACATTATAGTGAGGACTTTGTTCCTGTTTCTGTCAGCCTATTTTCCAGAGAAAATGGAAGATTTCTGTAGATTTCTGATTCAGTAAGTTGCGGGCTGAAAGCTCAGAGTGTGCTTTTAAGAACACTGCAGTAAAGCACTACCTTCTTTAGCAAAAGTAATTCTTTCATTCACATAGCTGGTAGCAAATCCTGGTAGTGTAGATGTCATTTTCATTTTCTTTTTTTCAAAAAAAGCATGTGCAAGGAGGATCTCAAGTTATTGAAGATCAAGCCAACTAGGACCAAATTTTGTGGCAGTCGCAGACATAGACACAAACATCAAAATGTCTCCTTAGTTAAGGTGTTGGCTCTGCTGGGGCCCACATTCCAGGATTCTCAGTAGAGAAAACATGTTTTCTTTATACGGGAGTTTTATTAGCAGCAATGTTCCGGTATGTAGTTCAGGTTAATTAATGATGTAGTCACACTGGTGTCTGGCCACAAGGTTTATTTCAGTAAGTAGGGCACTAGGAAATCACATTGGCATATCTTGTCATGCTGAAAAGGAAGCCTTAATTTAGACCATTAAAATACATTTCTATGAGATCTGTCAACAAGGTACTTTGAGAATTCTTAATGTGGATACTGTCTTAAACTAAAAATGAATTCACCATAAGCTATGAGTACAGATGCAGTGGTTTCCATGAGTATATGCCATTTCTAAATATTTTGTTGGCTCAGATAATGGAGACCTCAAAGGCCCAGACCACCCACAAGCTCTGGTGGAGTTGACCTCCATTGCACAAGGAGATTCGTACCAAGGATCACCTTTTCCCCATGAGAGGTTTTTATTAATTTTAGATCACAGTGGTGTTTTAAAACTTAATTTGTGTTGTGCAAATGTAGCAACCTTCCTTGGAGGTTGAAACAACAAAGCAACTGGATTGGAAATTAGATTTCCCCCTGTATGCTGCTAATGTAGTTCTTGTTCCATTGGGAGTTCCCCTTTGCATGGGTTGATGATTTCTTTGAAACTGTATGGAAATTGGTTCAGACAGCAACAAAGGGGAGAGGGGATGGCAGTGATGATTCAAATTAGTGTCTCTTCTTCAATCAGAGTCTGTTGTGTCATCTGGTATCAGTGAGCCACTCAAGATGAAGGGAGCTGCCAGAGCTACTGGAATCCAAACTTTAAGAACTTGGTACCTGATTTTCCCCTAATCAGGTTGGGTTGAACAGTTCACTTGAAATATGCAGCGTTTTACTGTGGTTCAGAAATGGGCCAGGGCTGGCATTGTGGAGTAGAGGGTAAAGCCTCCCTTTGCAGTGCTGGTATATATGGGCACTGATTTGAGAACCGGCAGTTCCACTTCTGATCCAGCTCTCTGCTGTGGCCTGGGAAAGCAGCAGAAGATGACCCACAACATTGGGCCCCTGTGCCCATATGGGAGACGTGGAAGAAGCTCCTGGCTTCTGGCTTCAGAACAGCCCAGCTCTGGCCATTGTGGCCATTTGGGGAGTTAAATAGTAGATGGAAGACCTCTCTCTCTCCCTCTCTCTCTCCCTCTCTCTCTCCCTCTCTCTCTCCCTCCTTCTCTCCCTCTCTCTTTCTCTCTCTCTGTGTTTCCTCCTGCCTCTCTGTAACTCTGTCTTTCAAATAAATAAATTGAAAAAAATGGGCCAATACAATGTTACTTTACATGATAGAAACCCATCTCTTCCTTTCTGCCTCACCTCTTCCCAGCCAGCATGTGAAAGATTCTTAACTCCCTAACATAATAAATAAGAAAGAGAACAACTATATGAGTATGAGAACAGGAACAGGTTTAGAGAAAGGCTTTCAAAAATACATAAAAATCTATAAGTGTTGTATGTTAATAGAAAATTTTAAAAATAAAATAATAAAGAATTACCAGGAAAAACATATACTTCATTGTGAGTGGCTTGCACACACAAACTGTCTCTCTGTCTCTCTCATAGGAACCCTGTGCAGTTTATATTCAATATTTCCACCCTTTAGCTCTTGCTTAGTTCAAACGCCATACCCTCTTAATTGGATTTTGGCTCCCTTCCAGTGTTTGAGACTTCTGTATCTGAAATAATGGTCCTGAAATAAATAGCACCTCTCACTAGAGATGCCTTTTTATGTAAAATTCTTAAAGGGAATAGAGGGGAAGGAAATGCTTCCATGTTTAGGAATTTATGGGAAAGGCACCAGAATGGGCCAACACAGGAATTTCAAAGTATCTCATCTATGTAAGTGAAGAGTGTGGTATTTAGAGTAACAGAAAACATGGGTCCATATTGACTGCTAAATTTGAATGGACCTTTTCATTTAAGGGCTGCTAATGTTGGGCGTCATGTTGCTGTGACCCAAATGCTTTGGAAACCAGTGATTGGTGTTGCCTTTCCTGGGGAAGTCCTTTCAGCTGGTAGAAATGGGAATACACCATGTAAAATGTGTGGGGCCTCTGTCTTTAATCTGCTCCCTCAGGACACCAGTTAATAAGCACCTGTCACCGGGGTGAGGAGAGAGGTGGGTTTGCTTCATCGTAGTGACACTCGGAGCCCATGATGCAATACAGACTGCTGGGAAGAAATGCCCTTTGCATCTGTTTGAAGCAGGTGGGGTGTGCTCCCAAGACTGACCCCTTTGTCTTGTGAGTGTGAGTTAGCAAGTGCCTTCCCAGCCCTACAACTTGTAATGGAGGAGAAATGATGATGGATCCTTTTGACCTAATAAGGTGGATATTTTGGAGTAGATTTCCTGACCAGGCAGAGTGCTTCCTGGAGTCCCAGACCTGATTAATGGCTTCAGCTGATTCATTCAGCTGGTACAATTTGGAGGCCTTTCTCAGGTGCAGCACTTGGCGTGGGGACTCCTTGGTACATAAGACCATTTCTCTAATTTCCTGGGCTTTCCATTCTAGTAGAGAAAGACAGTGAACATGCAGACACATGATTCAGATCTCTCCAGTAAATACTAAAATGCAAGCAAAGCCAGGCAGGGTGATGGAGAATGAATGGGATGTTTGGGTTAGTCTATTTGGGCAGATGAAATACAGGCTTTTGAGTAGGTGACAGTAAAGCTGGAACACAACAGATTTCTAAAAAGCAGGTGTGCACTAGCCAGGGAGTCTGCACTCAAGGGTCTGGAATGACAGGTTCTAGAGCTCTGATATAGACATAGGCCTGGTGTGAGGAGGGTAGGGACTGAAGGAAGAAGTGGAGGAGTGGAGAGAATTAAGGCCAGATCATGTGGCGTCTGGTTTGCCATGGTAAAGCAGTAAGAATGAGGGCAGGCCACTGAAGGATTATCAGCAAGAAGTGTGAATTGGAAGGGGTCTTTGAATGCATGGCTCATTCATTTTGCTTGGAAGGAAGTGAACGTCATGTACTTGAGTACTTTATTGGAAAAGGCTAAGGGTGATGTGGGAAAGGGAGGCAGTAAAACTGATTCCAAGGCCAGTATTCTTTGCACCAGTAAAAGAAAAAAATGAGGGTTGAAGATAGTATTGTGTCCACTTGCCTTTATTCTCTTCCTGGTGGTTCCTGGAAGCCAGAGGGGGTAAGAGAAAGCAGCAGTGGGAGAGGGACATTCTGGGGCAAGGGAATTGGTGTTGACCTCCCACACAGGAGCATATGCTCAGGGCTGCCCTGTGAACTTAAATTTTTCATTCAGTTTAGAATCCCAGCCTTCAGTGTTAAATACTTTCTTTTTTTTTTTTTTTTAATTTTTTGACAGGCAGAGTGGACAGTGAGAGAGAGAGAGACAGAGAGAAAGGTCTTCCTTTGCCATTGGTTTACCCTCCAATGGCCGCCGTGGCCGGCGCACCGCGCTGATCCGATGGCAGGAGCCAGGTACTTATCCTGGTCTCCCATGGGGTGCAGGGCCCAAGGGCTTGGGCCATCCTCCACTGCACTCCCTGGCCACAGCAGAGAGCTGGCCTGGAAGAGGGGCAACCGGGACAGAATCTGGCGCCCCAACCGGGACTAGAACCCGGTGTACTGGCGCTGCCAGGTGGAGGATTAGCCTAGTGAGCCACGGCGCCAGCCAAATACTTTCTTTAAAATGAAAAACATCGATGACATAAGAAATAATAATAAATTAAATAATAAATTAAATCTTAAGATAGTTATGTATCCTATAAGAAATGTCAGTAAAATAAACATATAAACCTTGTTTCTGATGGCCTTGTGGTGAAGAAAGAGGCAATTTTAGCTTGTAGCAGCCATGCCTACCCAGGATTGTGTTCACTGTTAACTTTTCAACTGATTATTTGATTGAGAGTTGCTTCATTCATTCAGGCAGGCAGGCAGGCTACAAATCCGTCACAGATCTGGGTGCCTTGGTGGAGCCCACATTCTAGTGAAGCTTACATATTTAATGCTGGTGAGGCTGATACCTGTGATGAAGCAGAAAATTAAAGTTTCTCAGATTCCTGGGTCTTCTGAGGCCTTATAACAGAGGCCATGAGCTCCCAGCAGAGCAAGGTCTGAGAACCACGTTCTTCTAGTTCTTCAGGCTCCTGTCTTCCCCTGCCCATTGACAGCAGAGCCCTGCATCAGTTTCTTTGAGCCTATTCTGAGCGAACCATTCTCATTTTAGGTCTTTTCCTGGCTACTACTATTTCATGGCATCATATGTAAAATTCCACACTTGTCAGGCTCTTAGAAGTTCAGTGCCCTGCCCTGGTAGATAAGGGCATTGAGCTCAAGGAGGTTAAAGCCACTTAGCTGGCTGATCAGGGCTGACTTTCCTGATTCAGGATCCCCTGACTGCTTAAGCCCTAATATCCACAGAGTTTACTTGGGCAATCATTTGGTATTTTTCATATTCTTCCATGCCTTTTCATTCTTCTTGGAAATATAATGAAAACAACACTTATTAGGTAGTAGCTACAACATACACCCCTGTTCTAAGCACCTGGAATCCATCAATCAATTGAACTTTCACAGCACTCGTGGGTGGCAGGTACTACCATTACCCCATTTTACACAAGAGCAAACTGAGGCATGGGAGAAGTCACTTCCCCTAGGGAGATGGAACTAGTAAAGTGTATAAACTGATTTTGGACCCAGAATTGGTTCCAAGGCCAGTGGTTTTAACCCCTACTCTTGTGCGTCTCAATGCACATGGGGTCCAGTCTGTTCCCTTAACTGGAGTGAGCAGCACAATTTCTAGGTGTCTCCAACTAAGTAGCAGTAATACTGTCCATGCAGGAAGCCAAGCTTAGCACTTAGTTTCATTTTCCATGGTCTAAGGAGACAGCAAACATCTCTCTTTGCATCCCCCACATTGTCCTTAACATTCCTTAGTGGAGGTTCCTGCAGGCTCTCTGCTTTGCAAGTATCCTCTGGGATCACCAGCCACGAAATTGTATCTGCCACTAAGGGCACCCGTGGCCTTTGAACGAACCTATTGTTCTTGGGAAATTCAAGCTGTGAGTGGGAGAGAGAAAAAACACAGTACACACATGTAACTGTGCTTTGTAGTAAAAGAAGGAATCATATATGCAAATATACTTTTAAATGGAGGGTAGGGGAAGGCCATATTTAATCCAGCTGAGAAGGATATGACACTGTTCCAGGAGGGAGTCAATGAAATGAGTTTGCTTTAAAAAGAAAAAGAAAAGAAAATCCCAGTAGCCTGAGTCAGCCTGTACAAGTGATTTGGGAGAGGAAGGGGAGATGATGTAACTGGTTCGGCATGTTCCTGTCTTGGCCACTGAGTGTCACGGGGCCCAGGGAGTTTGAAGAGGATGTGCGAGTGTGTGTGTGTAAAGTTAATGGGAGCGGGTGGAGGGGTGTGGAAGAGCAGGCAGTAAAACAGGATTAATAACCCCTTGTCAGACCTTTCCCTGTTACTGTGTGTGTCAGTAATTTTGGTCTGAATGAGGGCTCTCTAGCCAATTAATGTGTATTTGTTTCCCTTGGCAAGACCCGTTAGGAGAAGGGTTGAGATTGGTGAGTTTGAAATTTTTCTTTTGTTTTTGCATTTTGGAAGAGGAGGCGAATATTGTGAGTTTGGGTTTTCAGTGATGCTCCTCCCTCCCCCCCTCTTAAGAGGCAGGAGGCAAGACATGGCCAGCTGGTGCCTTGAAGTGACACAGGTGCAGAGGCTGTGGGGGGTGGGGAGCCAAGAATAATTACAGGTTTCTGAAGCATCAGGCCCTGCCTGACACAAGGGCTCGTCAAGAAAACTGCTCTTTATGGAAAATTAATGGCAAAGCTGAAAAATCGTCAGTGCCATTGTTGTTCTTGGGAAGCCATCAGTCCTCAGAAGGGAGGCCCCCGAGCCGGTGGGCTCTGGTGAGGAGCTGGGATCAGTGAGTGTTCCCCTCCCCACCCCCGAGCAGATGCTGGTTGGCAGTGTCATGGTGGGTTTTTCTGATTTTTTTTTTCTTTCTTAAATCTCACTTTCAATCCAGATCCAGCCCTCTGCTCTTACTATTGGCGTGTGTAGAATTGTTTTCCGTTGATATTTAAGGTCTGAATTTAATTTTGACCGTGGACATGCAATAAATGAAGCAGGGACATCTAATTAAACTAACTTTCCAGAGCCAAAGTAACAAATGGGATTTCCACCAGTGTGTGCCGACCTGCACAGCAGCCTGGCTGGCTGATGCGGGGACAGCCAGCAGGAGCAGATTCTGTGACCGAGTTACACAGGAGCAATATCACTTGACCACTCAGAAGTGGGCGTTTAGTGACAGTCCAGTGGTCAAGTATTCATGAGCGATTCTTCTTAAAGGTAATTAAGCAGACTCTTCTTAGCTGCAAGTGTGGGTAGGGGGCAGACTAATAGATTTCACATGATTATATTATGAAAAGTAAAAACAATAGTGAACCAAGTCTGGTGCCCGGTAGAACTTACCTGTGCCTGGGTCACCTTCTCTCTAGGGGACCCTGTTAATTCTGAAGGTCACAGGTACTATGAAAGAGCAAAGTGCCTTTCTAAGTTGTTGGAGGTGGTGGGGACCCCGTTGCCTTCCTTTAGGAAAGTATAAGACCCAGGCCACAGCTCCTCACTTGGCCCAGCTTACGTGACTTTAAAGCTTACTTTCACGTTTAATTTGGATTGGATTTGTTTTGGGGATTTCTTTTATGCATTGCTAGTAAGGAATCCTTGGAAGATGAAAGGGGTGTTTGAGGCTGCTTAGCATCATGTGCCCAGGGAAAGTAATTTCAAAGACATCTCCCTCTCCCCAGGCCTTTAATCTTGCCTCCTTCCTCTCCTGCCTCCCCAAGGAAAAATATACAAACAAATATTTTCTTTGTATGTTGAAAATAGTTTGGGGAGGAGAAACATAGAAGAGGTTTTGATAGAAATCTCCCAACCTTCATGTGTGCCCAGAATTAAATTAAGTTTTGCAGCATTGCCTCTCAGAATTTACAGATTACTAGAGGGAAATATTTAATTTGGTTTCAGCTCCAGCTAGCAGTTGATGTGAGAAACAGTTGCAAGGAATGCGATCTTACACTGGTTGTAGTTCCGTGGTTATTTTGTGGAGTTCAGCAGTTTTGACAGTAATGTGTAATACTATTGTACCTCTGGGGTGTGCTATTGATGTTTTTTTTTTTTTTTTTTGAGAAGAAGCCTAATAGCTAAAAAATGCAGTAAGAGATTTTCATTATACAGTATACTTTTTTACCCATGTTTTCTAGACAAAATTCATTGTCTCTTAACCTTCTAGCCTAGTATTTCCTGACATTGGAAGTCAAGAAAGTGATCATGTGCTTAAAACTGTCTTAGGAAATATTGTCTAGGTCTTAGGAGATTGTTTCTTATCTCTGGTTCATGTATCCTGTCTGCCATGAGGTAGGGTCTGTGTGATCATCTTCTGCCTCCAATTTACAATGTTGAAACTCAGGAAAGAGGGCAAGATGGCTGCAGTACATGGTAGCTGAGTGTCTCCTGTGAGCTCACGGTGTGTATAATGCGTCTAAATGGTACCAGATCTCTCTGGCCATAATGCCACTGCCTTTCCTGTCTTTTATGGATGACTTAATGTTAAAAGACTAGAAATGGGTCCAAATCATTACACCGTATCAAACTTTGACAGGCAAGTGTCACAAACTTAACATCAGTAACAATCTTTTCAATCCTACAGTTTTTTATGTTGGTTTCAGGAATCAGAGGAATCCATCATTTTTGTTAAAAAGTGTGAAGTGTAGCACATTCAAGAAGTCAGGAAAAAATGAGCATTTTAGAAGATGCCTTGAATAAAGAAAGCAGCCCTCTCTCATCATTGGCTTGTTTTGTGTCACCCTGAATTTCCATTTTGAGATGTGTGTGAAGATTTCAAACACAAAAACGCAACTGGGCTTTGGGCGCCTCCCAGGAGAAAGGCCAGGGATTCTTTTCTCTCTTTCTGTACTTCATACTCTTTGGGGACTGTGGTACCATGGTTAATAGCACGTGACAAAACCACACATAGTAAATGTCAGGAAAAGACTCCCCTGGGACACTAAGTGCAGTTCACCTGCGTTTGCAATTACGTGGTGAACATTCTTTCTGGGAACCAAAGTTCACCCCTTCCTCACCAGGAACATCACCAGCATCATTGTTATTGTCATCAGGTCAAGGTCTGATTACAGAGGAAGCATGACTTTGCAAGTTTCCACAAAATGGCAAGCTTCACTTGCCCATATTTTTGCAGCTAGGCAAGATAGATAAAATTATTGAGAATAAGGAAAGCTGGCTAAAAGGACCACGAATGATGGATAACTGATTAGAGACATAGGTAGTATGAGGTGGACCATGATTTCATTGACTCTATTAGTTTAGAAAAAAAAATTGCAAAATGCAATTTTTTTTTGACTTCCCAACTTAAATATACATGGATCCAAATATTCCAAGTAATTACTTATATTGGAACAATTATTGAGTGGTGGCAAAAATATTGTACTAATGATTTTGTTTCATGTTCAAAGTAAAAGAGACAAGTAAAAACTAGAATTTTTATGTTCTAAACATTTAATTTGAAAAGAGATTACATGGAGGAACCTGGACTAGAGAATCTGAATCAACCAGATATAGTTAAAGTGGTGGGGACAGGAGCGAGTTGATATATGGAAGTGATTCTAATTTTTCCAGAAAATTCTAGCCCTTCCTTGTAACTCCCCTTTACTTTATACCCTTAGATATCTCTGTCATGTGAGATAACAGGTAGAGATTTAGTTTCAAATGATTAATTTTCTGTTTTAGAATCATGTAAAGAATATGATCATTGCTTTTTGGGTAACAATCTTAATACACCAGACGTCCCAGCAATCTGTGTACTCTTAGATTCACTTTGGAGAGAACGTTTAACTGTTCAGGGTTGAGGAGTGGTATATTTCAACACTTGACAGTCAGCATATTTTCATTACTCCATTTTTTTCTAGACTTCCTGAAGGAGATAGACTATATATTGAGCTTTTAATGAAAGCATGATTATTAGGAGGGAAAATGAAAGATCATTTCAGGCATATGGGCATAAGAGAAAGTAGAGATGAAAAAGAGATGAAGGAAATGCTTTAAGGAAAAGTTGTAGGGGAAATAGTAAAAGTGACACTAGATGTTTGCAAAAGCTGGCAGCCCAGTTCCATGTAACTGAATGATGAGATAAGGACAGGTTAAATGAAACTTATTAGTTAACTCTGTCTGGCATCATAGCCATATATGACAAATTATCTTATATTTTTCTTGATCCCATGAAAGTAACTGATTCCTGTTGGTAGCAGCGAGATTTTGGTATACTTAAAATGTGCTGTGAGATTTGAATTATCCTGTCATCTTTCAGCCGGAGGTATGGCAGTAGTAGGTTGATTTTTTTTTTTTAACTAGCTCTGACTTTTAATAATTATGTTTCCACAAGAGGATGAGTATGAAGAGTACTAAAAAAGGTTTCCAGGTGATCATTTTAAAACCAATTTCAAGCAAGATTTATAAGGAAACTAGGAGAGGAGGGAACCATGCATCTCAGCGGAGGTTTCAGAGAGCCTTTGTAACACTCATTTGTAGCTTACACATATATAAGAAAATCATTTTGTATTTGGGAACGTTTCTTCCTCATTGCTAATTGTAATGATTTTTCATGTGGTGTGGGTTGGTGGCCAGAGCCTTAAGCTGTATTGTTAGGACATGCTGAGGCAAGCCTTGTAGTTCCAAGGTGAGGTAGCAGACAGACACAATTTATGTCACTAAACTGACATTTGCTGACTCACACTTGGAGTTTGCTGGCTGGAGCGTCATTGGAATGGAGTACATCTCTGATTCTGATAGACGAACATTTGGACTCTCCATCCAAGTTCACAATCTACCAACAGGTTCTAGTCGGCTGATGGGTATGTCTCCCCTTCTCTTTTCTGAGGTTACTTTGGGCTTAAAGAAGAATTGCAAGATAGTACATAGAGGTCCACACACACATTGTCCAGCTTCCCATAATGCAAATAACCATAGGACAATTATCATTACCATGAAATTATTGCTGATAATTTCACTATACCATTAACTAATCTGTACACTTTATTTGAATTACAGTATTTTTCCGCCCGATGTTCTTTGGTTTGCTGGATCTCTTGTGCTTAGTTATCATATGTCTTTAAGTCTTCTCCAATCTGCTACTTCTTGGTCTTCCTTTGCTCTTCATGACCTTGACACTTTTTTTTTTTTTTTTTGGACAGGCAGAGTTAGACAGTGAGAGAGAGAGAGAGACAGAGAGAAAGGTCTTCCTTTTTCCATTGGTTCACCCCCTAAGTGGCCACTATGGCAGGCACGTTGTGGCCGGCACGCTGCATCGATCTGAAGCCAGGAGCCAGGTGCTTCTCCTGGTCTCCCATGCGGGTGCAGGGCCCAAGCACTTGGGCCATCCTCCACTGCACTCCCAGGCCACAGCAGAGAGCTGGCCTGGAAGAGGAGCAACCAGGACAGAATCTGGCACCCCAACTGGGACTAGAACCTGGGGTGCCTGCTGGTGGAGGATTAGCCTAGTGAGCCGCGGCGCCAGCCAGACCTTGACACTTTCAAAGAATACTAGCCAGGTATTTTGTGGAATGGTCCTCAACTTGGAATTTTTCTGATGTCTTGTCATGATTAAATTGAAGAGATGCATTTTTGACAGGAATGTGTCCTTTTAGCATATAAGGTCGGGGTACATGTTATCAGTATGAGTTGTTATGGGTACTGCTAACTTTTATCACATGGTTAAGGTAGTGTTGGCCAGGTTTCTCCACTGTAGTTATTCATGTTATCTTTGTAATTAGCAAATACATTGTTGGAGGAATACTTTGAGGCAAGACAGATATTTTTTCATTAACTTTAAAAAAATAATAAACTTGAAAAGCATGGAGAGGGAGAGGAGAAGAGGGGAGAGAGAAAAAAGAGAGAGAGAGAGAATGAGAGTCCATCTGCTGACTCACTCTCCAGTTGCCCACAGCATCTGGGACTGAGCCAGACTGAAGCCAGGATCCCAGACTTCAATCTGGGTCTCTATGTGGGTGCAGGGGCCCAAGTACTAGAACTTGAACAAGCACCTGCTGCCTGTAAGGGTATGTGCTAGCAGGAACCTGGAATTGGAAGTAGAGCCCTGTATCAGGATTGCAAGTCTTGACCTCTCTGGAGTGGTCCAAAGTTTCCTATATTTCCATGATCGCAATCTTTACATCTTCAGATCATATGTGTGACTCATGCACTCCTGGGATTTAAACAAGGGCATACTGAATTTTTTAATCTTCCCAGAAGAATGTGCAAATGTGATTAGAATATCTCAGTTCTTCAGAACTCTGAACTTGAAGAAATCTGGGTCTCCTAACAATCACAATGATCTCTTAGTGACTTTCAAATCTTTGAACTGGAAAATATATAAGGGGACAGGGCATACAGAGCTACATCAACAGCCCATGGTGACTGGGGTGGGTGTGAGTTGACCCTTGCATCAGAGGCAGGGAACTTTCTCAGGGGCATCTCATAACCCATGACTGAGCTGATTTTTACCTGGAACATGTCTGTGTCTTTGAGATCTGGTTCTGCCTTTTGGGCAAAACTCAAGAAGCATTACATTTGTGTTCCCAATGAGATGTATAGGTCATTTCTAAGATTACCAGCCTTAGAAGGATGGATCATATTCTGGGCCACAGGATAAGCCTCAATACCTTGAAAAGGATTGAAATTCTTATCAACTATGATATTTGACCTCAAAGAAATCCAATGAGAAATCAACAGCAGAAGGATATCTGGAAAAATCACAAAGTATCTAGCAATATTAAACAATACACTTTTTACTTCTGCCTCCAGTAATGATAGATTCCCCCACTGAAAATAACCATATAACAGTGAACATAATATCAAAGCAACTACCTGCATACCTTAAGTCAGCAGAGGTAGTCAGGTCTGGATGACAATCTCTCAGAGTATGGCGCTGTATAAAATGTTTCCAAGATGAGTGGAGGAGGAAGAATGATCCAAGTAATAGAATAAAGTTGATTTTGTCTTTGACAGATATTATGTACCTGCTGGGTACCAGGTGCTGTTGGTTGGTGGGTGATGGTTTAGAAAAGGAAGGGGGAAGTTTAGAGAGGTTTCAGAAGTAAGATATTATAATTCAGAAATGAATTGACTGGAGCTAAAACTAGAGGTTTCAGTATTGGAAAGAAGTAAATGATAACTTTTAGCAATGATGTGGAAAAAGGAAGAGAAAATTTTTGAGCCGTATATTTCAGAAAAGGGGATAAATGAGGATAGTGCAAATTTTTATACCTCAGAAAGTGGTAGTATTGTTTCCTAATATAAAGTGGTGGGAAGCTACTGAAGCACAGTTTTTACCTGATCAATAAGTAAAAAAAAAAATGCACACATTTCCAGTAGGCTATTCTTGATTAATACCTCCATATAGAATGTAGAATTTATTGCCCACTCATCCCTTATGAATTTTCCAGTACTCTATCATTTGTTATTATGTGGCTTTCTATATTCATGTCACTTTACAAAAAGATTTATTTAACTATTTGAAAGACAGAGTTACAGAGAGACAGAAGGAGAGACAGAGACAGATCTTCCATCCACTGGTTCACTCCCCAAATGGCTGCAACAGACGAGACTAGGCCAGGCCAAAGCCAGGAGCCAGGAGTTTCATTTGGGTCTCCCATGTGGGTGCAGGGGCTCAGAGACTTGGGCCATCTTTTACTGCTTTCCCAGGCACATTAGCAAGCAGCCGGAACAGAAATGGAGCAACCAGTAATAAACCAGCATCCATATGGGATGCCAGTGTAGCAAATGGCCGCTTAATTTGCTACGCCACAATGCCAGCCCCTATTCATGTCATTTTATCTTGAGATTTTTTAGTCTCTTCCTAGTTGGCATGGTCTAGTGTATTGTGTCTTCAACACATTCAAGGCCCAACTTTTAGCCCTGCAGTTGAAAGAACACTTGTAATGTGAGTATTGAATGAAGATTGGGACCATTTGTTAGTTTATATCTTTTTTTTTTTTTTTTTTGACAGAGTGGACAGTGAGAGAGAGGAGACAGAGAGAAATGTATTCCTTTACCTTTGGTTCACCCTCCAATGGCCGCTGCGGCCGGCGCGCTGCAGCCGGCGCACCACAGCCGGAGCACCACGCTGATCCAAAGCCAGGAGCCAGGTGCTTCTCGTGGTCTCCCATGCGGGTGCAGGGCCCAAGGACTTGGGCCATCCTTCACTGCCTTCCCAGGCCACAGCAGAGAGCTGGCCTGGAAGAGGGGCAACTGAGATAGAACCTGGTGTGCCAGCGCCGCAGGCAGAGGATTACCCTATTGAGCCACCCGCTGGCCTGTTAGTTCATATCTTTAAAAATCATCAGTGAGGGCCTGGCAGTGTGGCATAGTAGGTTAAGCCTCTGCCTGCCGGGTAGACATCCCATCTAGGAACAGGTTCAGGTCCTGGCTGCTCCACTTCAAATCTAGCTCCTTGCCAATGCACCTAGGAGGGTAGCAGAGGATGGCTCAAGTGCTTGGGACGCTGTCATTCACGTGGGAGAACTAGAGGAGCTTCCTGGCTCCTGGCTTCAGACCAGCCCAGCCCCGGCCACTGCAGCCATTTAGAGAGTGAACCAGCAGATGAAAGATTTTCATTCTCTCTCTCCACCCCCCTTTCCACCCTCCCTCTCCTTCTCTCTCTGCCTTTTAAATAAATAGATAAATAAATCTTTTAAAAATGTTTAAAAAGTATCAGTGAGACTCTAAGCTGTTTAATTATTTTAAAACCTGATACTTTTATTTAGTAATAGTTTTACAAGTCTAATTAAAAACTAATCTCTTGAAATGTCACCAAAATAAAATCTTTGACAGTTGCAACACAACTAGGTATATCATTAAATATATTCTAAACAGAATAAAGCCTAGAATGAACATTGGATTAAAAGCTCATACAGACAGTAAATTTGGAGCTAGTTACATTTTAAATTTGCAATTGGTTTGTTTTGTTGAAGTCCAGAAGATGAAGACAATTGAACCATTGATGTCAGTTAGCCTTGTTGTTCTATAGAAGAGGCTAGAATGGCAGAATTTTTGTTAGGAGAGCTTTAAAATACAAACTTAAGCGTCTAGTTTTTGCCATAAAGATATTTTTACCATCTTACAGACTTATGAGGACTATCGATAAAGATTTGTTGAAAGTAAACTTTTCGGTTCTCCCTTATTTCTTTACAAGGTGAAAAAAATTTTAAAAATGTATTTGAAAGGCAGAGAGACACAGAGATTTTTCCATCCACTTATCCATTTCCCAAATGCTCCCAACAGCTGGGGCTGGGCCAGGCTGTAGTCAGGAGCTTGCAGTTCAATCCAAGTCTGCCACATGAGTGGCAGGGACCCAACCATTGAAGGTACAAGTTGTGCATTGTTAGGACACTGGAATCACAGTGGGGCTAAGACTCGAACCTGGACACTCCTGTGTTGGATGTGGACATCACAGATGGTGTCTTTAACTGCTGTGCTGAACATCCACCCAAAGATGAAAATTTTGTGTTGAAATGACAGTGGGTCCTATCATGAATAGGTCTCAATAGCTGTTTTCAAGCTTATTTTTATCACATGGTCAGAGATGCTAAATCATTGTAATAGATTCATGCCTCCTGCCATAAAGTATGTAGCAATTACATTTTTAATAGCTTGCTGTGTAAACAAGGTTTTTTTTTCTGCCTCAAAGGTTTTATAGAAAGCACTCTTTAGAGCAATATCCATTCTTGCTCACTAGAGAACTCAGGCCCAAGGTGGCACTACTGTTGGCTGATCACTGCTGAGGTCACCTCCTAGTTTGAGTGGATATGGTTTATTTTCAAGAGTCAGTTAGAAAATTGACTTTTCCTGGCCGGTGCTGCGGCTCACTAGGCTAATCCTCCGCCTGTGGCGCCGGCACCCCAGGTTCCAGTTCTGGTTGGGGCGCCGGATTCTGTCCCGGTTGTTCCTCTTCCAGTCTAGCTCTCTGCTGTGGCCCAGGAGTGCAGAGGAGGATGGCCCATGTCCTTGGGCCCTGCACCCGCATGGGAGACCAGGAGGAAGCACCTGGCTCCTGGCTTCGGATCGGTGCGCTGGCTGCAGCACGCTGGCCGTAGTGGCCACTTGTGGGGTGAACCAACGGAAAAAGGAAGACCTTTCTCTCTATCTCTCTCTCTCTCTCACTGTCTAACTCTGCCTGTCAAAAAAAAAAAAATGACTTTTCCTTTGTGATTCGCTCAAGTCTATTTTGAAAAATGAAACTGGTCTGTTGGAAGTTTGGTATGCAAACCTTGTCCATTTCTGTGTACCACTTTCTCACGTGGGAGCGCCTCAGGAAGCTTGGAGCATCTGACCCAGTGCACTGGGTTGTGGGCAGGAGAGCACCATTTAAGCACCGAATATTCTCTGGGACCTGGAAGGTGTGAGCTAGTCCTTTGGAGGCTCCAGTTCTTCCCCCAGCAGTTTAAATCTCGTGTGACCCTTGCAGACTTTTGCGAAGTATTCACAGATTAAATAACAAGGGGCATATCTGAGAGCAGCCCTGTACGGTTCTCTGTGTACTGTCCGTCTGCCTGGCAACACGTGGCTTCCTGGTGTTCTTGACCTCTGATGGTTGTTTCTCTCCTCCCTGCTTCCTCTCTGCAGACATGCCTTGAGTTGGAACGCTACCTGCAGACGGAGCCCAGGAGGATCTCAGAGACCTTTGGTGAGGACTTGGACTGCTTCCTCCGTGCTTCTCCTCCGCCGTGCATTGAGGAAAGCTTCCGGCGCTTAGACCCCCTGCTGCTCCCTGTGGAAGCGGCCATCTGCGAGAAGAGCTCAGCAGTGGACATTTTGCTCTCTCGGGACAAGTTGCTATCTGAGACCTGCCTCAGCCTCCAGCCAACCAGCTCTTCTCTAGACAGCTACGCAGCCGTCAACCAGGCCCAGCTCAACGCAGTGACCTCATTAACGCCCCCATCCTCCCCTGAGCTCAGCCGCCATCTGGTCAAAACCTCACAGACCCTCTCAGCCGTGGATGGCACGGTGACGTTGAAACTGGTGGCCAAGAAGGCTGCGCTCAGCTCAGTCAAGGTGGGAGGGGTGGCGACAGCAGCAGCAGCCGTGGCGGCAGCTGGGGCAGTTAAGAGTGGACAGAGCGACAGTGAACAAGGAGGGGTAGGGGCTGAAGCATGCCCCGAAAACAAGAAGAGGGTTCACCGCTGTCAGTTTAACGGGTGCCGGAAAGTTTATACAAAAAGCTCCCACTTAAAGGCCCACCAGAGGACTCACACAGGTAGTGGTACAAGTTGGCTGCACGTGGTTTCTTCTTTTTCCTCCTTTTGCCTCGTGGTGGGAAGGGCTCCCTTGCGTCCTGAGAAGTGCCTTTATACTGAGGAGCTGGTGACAGGCAGGCAGGAAGGCCGGGCTGGGGAAGCGGAATGATTCACTTCATACCTTGAGATCTCAAGATGTCCTGAGCACGGGACGTGGGTTTGTCACTTGCTGTCTGTGAACTGCTTTCAGAGGCGATGCCAGCCACAGCACGGAATCTAACAGTGCTGAGCATGACCAGAGGGGGCCCCCGTAGGGTGACTCAAAGCTGTGCATGTCCCTTTCCTGACACAGCTCATTGTTGCATGTGTCTCTAGGGAGTTTTCATCAACCCTGGGATCTGAGGAGGCACATTTGAAAGCATTTACAGGTAAACAAGGTAGCCGGGGTTTCCCCATCCCCTGTTTTCCCAGTATCCCTGAGTTTTCATGAAAGCCACCACCAGCAGGAGGGTTTCGGAGTTCATTAGATGTGATCATTCTATAATTAATTGGCAGCTCCTCTTTTGCATTGTTCTCTGGCGCGTGCTTTATGGAGAGATGGCAGAATTGCTTTTTAATGAGCTTGTTACTGAGAAGTTGCTAAAGCGATTACATTGCTATGTGTGTGGTAAGGGCAGTGAGGGAGGAACGGGGACTGCATATTTCACTCAGGACTTCCCTGGTGATGCCAGGGAATCATGCTGATCTTTTGAGCAGTGCAATAATTTGGAAAACTGGGGTTTAAACAGAAACGAGTGAGACTAGTGTTTTCCTGAAGACTGGGCTTCATGTTCTGCCTTGAGATTGGAGCTTAGGGCTGGTGCCGCTTCTTGGTCTACTGGCATGGTAGTAGCTATTACTGTGATTGGTGGTATTTAAATGAGTCTCTAACAGTGTATTCCCTGTATGGTTTTTGTATACTTCTTACATGCTGCAAGTTGAATAGGGAATATCCCAAAAGGTATAAGTGGCATGCGATGCAAGAGTTTTCTTGGAGACATGGGTGTTAACATATGAGCTAGAAGCCTATGGTGTTCTGGCAGTTCTCAGACTATGCCGCAAAGGAAGTCAGCAGTGGAAAATCAGAACAACTGGGTTCTGGTTCTGACTCTGTCACTAACCAGCTCTGTGACCTAGAGCATGTCCTAATTCCTCACTGAGCCTCATTTTCCACATATGTCAAACAACCTGGCTCTTAAGGCCTGTTTCAGCTCTAATGTTCTGGAGTTCCTAAAATGTCTTCTTCCAGGACAGCCAGACCTTTCCTGAAATAAGAATGTGTAATACAGAGGTTTAGGAATCCCTGCTTTGAGTCTCAGAGTTATGCACGGGGGAGAATGAGAACTGTCAGTTGCCTACTTGGCATGAGGCTCAGGCATGGACCCTCTCATTCTAAACTTAATTTCCCAGGTGGCTCTTGCTGCTTGGCTCATGGTGTAGTCTCCTAACACAATTTGTGAATCCTCCTGATCAAAGGTCAAGTCCCACTTTGTGTTTCCCATCAGATTTTGCATTCAAGTTTTCTACTTCACATACACCAAGAGTAATGCTTCCTGGTTTTGCCAGATTTTCCCTCTCTGATAGTATTCTGAAGCTAGTTTGAATTTATATTCTTGTCTTCCTGAAGTCAGAGAGTAACCACAAAACTTAGCCGTGTCCTCTGGCTTCCAAGCATGATTCCCCGCCACCTGCCCCCAGGAAACCAGAGAAACAAGGAAGAGGCAGGAATAAAATTGAGATCTGCTGCAGCTCTGGCATTTCTGCCTGTGCCCACCTTTCTGGATTGCACTGACAGGCTACATCCTTGCCTAGCATGGAGGCTGGACCTCTCTGGGGAAGCTGGTCTTTTTGGGGGAGCCCAGAGCATTTTTTCTTCTTTCTAAACCTTCTTCTCAACAGAGATATCAGAAGGGCAGCTGCTAGATGAGTACGTTATTTGGTGCTTTGTTTCCTGTGCATTGCCAGTGAGGGTGGGGCTCATTATGTGACCCGGCACCTGAAGCCCCTTGACTTATGTGAGCTGAGGTGGAAATAACTCCTCCCCATAGGGAACTGGATTATGATTAGGAGGGCTGTATTGCAGAGCCATTAAGAACAGGGTGTGCTTGTCAAGTACACCTGGGTTTGGTCTTGACTACTGCTTCCTAGATTTATGACCTGAATAAGTGATTTGCTTTCCGTAAGTCTCAGCTTCCTCAACTGTAAAATAGAGATCTTTGTATTTACCTTATAAGGTTTTTGGAAGATTAAATATGCAAATCCTTGTAAAATACTCGGCAGGTAGTAAGAGCTCATTAAAGACAGTGGCAGAGTTTGACTGTAGTTATTACTGCTGTTGCTGGTATGGATTAGTAACGATTGTTGAGAAAAACTGCTTTATGTAAAGCAGACAGAAGCCAGTTAACCAAAGTTAAATACCATCCAAAAGCAAGGAAGTTTTCTTTTTCATTCCTAATGCTTGACCAGGGCAGTGTGTGTTGGGGTGGGGGATGATGCCGTGGACACCAGTTGTGAAGGGGAGACTGAGTCTGTGACATTGGCCGTAGTGTAAAGTAGCACGGCTTCCCTAAGACAATGCAGGAAGCAGTTGCCTTGCAGCCCACAGAAGCATCTTGCCTGTAAAACCTTCCTCGGAGACAAGCATAAGTGGAAAAGTAGGTGCTGGAAGAAAGGGAAACACACAAGAGGGGAGATCAGATAGGGATGGAGGATGAGGGGAGAGAATGTGCATTCATTTGGATTAAATGGATGAGAATCAGAAGTATTTATTTGGAATTGGTGTGAATGGGGCACATGGGGAACTGAAAACAAGGGTGATAATTTATGTGGTGTAGATGAACTAAGAGCAATGAGAAAAGCATGAAGGATGGCACCAAATTAAATGCAAACATAGCTGGAAATGGACTGGTAAAAGCTTCTGGGCAAAGGTATATGACAATAGGAATTCAGGTTGGAAAGGTTTTGCTGATACAGGAGTGGGGTGGGGAGAGCTGCGGATCAAATGTTGCAAGGAAGTTTTCAGAAACTGGCTCTGTTTGGATTCATGAAAGCTATTTTAACACAGGACTCACTTGAATTCAGTGGAAATATTTTTGTGTTTTCCAGTTGGGGAGGTATTTTGAGAATGAAAAATTTGAAAAAAAAAAAAAAAAAGAAATCCATCCCAGAGAAAGAGGGGGAAATATTGGCGTTTTGTTCTCTGGAGTTTTGTGTGTATATATATATATATACACACACACACACTTTATCCTTTTGTATGGTAATATGTTGCAAAGGAGACACATTTACAAACATACAATAAAATAAAATGTGTGAGTCTCCATCTTCCATGCATAAAGGAAGACAGTACACTGTCCAGAACATGGATTTGCTTGCATTGAGAAACTTTCAAAGTGTTATTCATGTGATCTTAAACAGATAGATTTACTAAGCTGGAAAAGATACGCATTCCTCACCCTGCCCCTGCCTTCTGTGTCTTCTTTTTGAGGATGCTGAATCCTTCAGACTATTTGCCCTAGAGGATGTTAGGCAATGAGGTGATTTTTTTTTTTTTTTTTATTAAGATAGCAGATGTTCAAGTTGGTAGTTAGGGCACAAATGCTGGTTGCCTAAGGAGGTGAAGGTAGGAATAAGATAGTTAGCCTGGAGATGGAAGAAGATAGGCAGGGGTGAGACCAAGAGAATGTTGTGAATCTTCGGATCCTGGTGCAAGAAAGCATATAGAAATGGACATGTGGTTTATTTATTGGGAAGAGCACTTAGCACTACATGAGCATAAGATTGTCCTTTAGCAGCCAAACCATTACAGACCTTTCTCTCCCACTCTGTTTTCTCCCTTTTTTTGGTAGAATATCTTTTTCAGAAATTCAACCATCATGATGATAGTCTTATTCGTCTTCTCTGAGTCAGCTAAATAATCCTTATATTTTGATGCAAGGAGAACCTCCACTTTCAATGTTAAAAAACTCCTTTTATGTTCATTTTCAGTGAAAATCAATCTTTTTAAAGATTTATTTATTTATTTATTTATTTGAAAGGCAGAGTTACAGAGAGGCAGAGGCAGAGATGGAGAGAGGTCTTCTATACACTGGTTCACTCCCCTAATGGCCACAATGGCTGGAGCTGTACTGATCCAAAGCCAGGAGCTTCTTCCAGGTTTCCCATGTGGATGCAGGGACCCAAGGAATTGGGCCATCTTCTACTGCTTTCCCAGGCCATAACAGACAGCTGTATTGGAAGTGGAGCAGCCAGGACTCAAACAGGCACCCATATGGGATGCTGGTACTGCAGGCAGTAGTGTTACCCCCTGCGCCACAGTGCTGGCCCCGAAAACCATTTATTAAAATGTTAGCAGTTTCTATGTAAATGAGAAAGACTTGTTTTACCCATTTCTTCTTGATTACTTCTGAGAAGAAAGAAAAACTTGTAATTGAAATGGTACTTTGTCTTAAGAAAACAGACTTTTCTCTGTTTCTTAGTGTCTAAAAAATTTTATTTGAAAGACAGAGACGGAGAGAGACACACGGAGAGAAATCCAATTGGCTGGTTCACTCTCTAAATGGTCACAATGGCCAGGAGTGGGCTGGGTTGGAGCGGGGAGCTGGGAAGTCATTCCAGGTCCTTCATGTGGGTGGCAGAGACAGAACTACATGGGTCATCACCTGCTGTCTCCCAGGGTGTGTGTTTTCAGGAAGCTGGAAATGGGAGCCAGAGTCAGGACTCCAAACCTAGCATCTTAACTGCTAGGCCAAATGTCTGCCACCCTGAGAAGACTTTCCAATTTGAAAATTCATAGAAAAGCGTATCTGCATTATATTATTAAGAGTGAGTCATGCTGACAAAGTCAGGACAGAGGTCAACAACTAAATCTTTGGTTCTTGGTCACCTGGAGGGAGGTAGGAAGAAGCTGTGTTTTCTCGTGTGCTATTTGGAGGGTGTTCCCCATGGACTGGTGTCGCTACAGCCTACTGCTAAGACTATTCTAGGTTTTGCACTGAAGGGTATACCAGACCACTTTGCAGGTGAATAGTCAAACAAGGATACAGTTTGCTGGGCATTTTACCTCTGCTTTAGTGTAGGGTGTCACTGAATCAAGCAGTAACACAGTCTCTGAGTTTCATCAGGACTTAGGAAAATACTTTTTTTTTTTTAATTTTTAAATTTTTTTGACAGGCAGAGTGGACAGTGAGAGAGAGAGACAGAGAAAAAGGTCTTCCTTTTCCATTGGTTCACCCCGCAATGGCCCCTGTGGCTGGCGCGCTTCGGCTGGCGCACCACGCTGATCCGAAGGCAGGAGCCAGGTGCTTCTCCTTGTCTCCCATGCGGGTGCAGGGCCCAAGGACCTGGGCCATCCTCCTCTGCACTCCCGGGCCACAGCAGAGAGCTAGACTGGAAGAGGAGCAACCGGTACAGAATCTGGTGCCCCGACTGGGACTAGAACCTGGAGTACTGGCGCCACAGGCAGAGGATTAGCCTACTGAGCCGCGTCGCCGGCAAAGAAATAGTTGGTTTTTAAATGAAAAGATAGCTAAAAATATTACAAACAAAAGAAAAAGTACAGTATTTAGGAAACAAACAAAAGTGTCTTGTGTTATACACATGTATAGTTCTTTAAAGTTTGAAATATTATTTACTTTACTTGTTCCCCAACTTATAAAGCAATTACTATTTGCCAGGCATTGTTTTAAGTCTTTAAAAAATTCTAACCCATTTAGTCTTCAGATTAACCCAATGATATAATTACTTTTTTATTTTTTGTTTTATATTTTGATTTTATAGTTTTATAAATTTATATTTTAATTTTACAGATGAGGAAAATAAGAACCCAGAGAAGTTAAGTAATTTTCTTAGCATCGCAAAGTTTACAGGCTTTGCCAGTCTCAAAGGGACAATTATCATATGTTCTCCCTGATCTGTGACCATTAACTGAGCACCTAAAGGGAAACCTGTAGAAGTGAAACTGACACTATGAGAAGTGATGACTTGATCAGCCCTTGTTCTGACTGTCGAGAAACAGCTTACTATTTTATTCTTTTTAGTATTTTTTTTCTACTTAATACCATTGGTTGAACTCTTTACTTTTAACACAGAATTATTCTTAGGTGGTTAAATCCAATTGAAAATTGATCCCTGTTAAAAATAAGAGTGGGAATAAGAGAGGGAGGAGATGTACAGTTCAGCACATGTTCCCTTGGACTTACCCCAAGGGTAAAGGTAAACATTTGCCGTGGGACTCCAAATCCCATTAAGTTGATAGGTACCAATGCCATCTTACTAGTTAAAACAATCAGTTTAAATTCATAATTGATCAAAAAGATAGGAATAAGTGTCAAAGGGATCATAGAAATAAGACCAAGTGTCTACTAACAACAATAGATAGAATTAAAAAGGAGAGAACAATCCAACATGGGAAGCAGGCCACACAGCAGACTCATAGAATGACAAATGTCCTAAACAGCACTCTGGCCTCAGAATCAGCCCTTTAGGCATTTGGATCTTGCTGAAAAGCCCATGAGAGCATTTCAGGCCAAGACTCTGTGGCAAAAAATGGCCTACATGAAAGATCTCTGTGAGTGAGATCCTGGTGGAAAGAAGGGGCCATCAAAGAAGGTATATATCTCTGAAGGGAGGAGAGAACTTCCACTTTGATTACGGCCTTGTCTAAATAATATCAGAGTTTGTGAACTCAAGAGGCTTCCATAGCCTTGGCAGCTCATGACAAGAGCCTCGGGTGATCACTGACGTCATAAATAAGAATGTACATTGTTAAATCAACAACAGGAGTCACTGTGCACTTACTCCCCATGTAGGATCTCTAACCTTAATGTGTTGTACTATGAGAATTAACGGTAAAACTAGTCTTCAAACCATACTTTATACTTTGTGTGTCAGTGTGGGTACAAACTGTTGAAATCTTTACTTAGTGTAGAGCTGGTCTTCTGTATATAACAATAATTTAAAATGAATCTTAATGAAGAATGGGCTGGGAGAGGGAGTGGTTATGGGGGGAAGAACTGCTATAATTCAAAAATTGTACTTATGAAATTTATATTTATTAAATAAAAGCTTTCTATAAAAATTTTAAAAAAAGTTTACAGGCTTTGAACCAAAGAGTATCAGTTCAATCTAAGCTCTTAACATCCAACAATAGAAAAAGAGTCAGATTTTTTTTTTCTTTCCTAACCCATTGTTGAGAAGAAATGAAAAACATGTAGTTTATATGCAAATGGACAATGCAAACCACTTTAAATGACTTCTAAATAGATAAGAGTTAGGAAGATTCTTAAACATATTGCTACTTCAGGTGACTAAGAACTAGTACAAGGAAATAGCAAAGGAAGTGTCTTCCATTCCCAGGCCTATTATAGTTACAGCTGTAGCTAACATCATTATATTCCTCACTATAACCATTTTTAATGGTAATAAATAAATCTTTAGGATTAAAGAGAGCTTTTCTTTTTTTTTTAACTTTTATTTAATGAATATAAATTTCCAAAGTACAGCTTATGGATTACAATGGCTTCCCCCACCCATAACTTCCCTCCCACCCGCAACCCTTCCCTTTCCCTCTCCCTCCCCCCTTCCATTCACATCAAGATTCATTTTCAATTCTCTTTATATACAGAAGATCAGTTTAGCATATATTAAGTAAAGATTTCAACAGTTTGCACCCACATAGAAACACAAAGTGAAAAATACTGTTTGAGTACTAGTTATAGCATTAAATCACAATGTAACAGTCCTGGTTTACTCATTAAAATAACAAATGTTAACACTCTATCCCTGTGAAATCAGAAAGGCAAAGAAAAGCATTATCACATATAGAGGAAACTGAGGACCAAACATGTAATAACTTGGTTCAGGATATGCAGCCCTCCACTGTCACAACTAAAATTTGACCCATGTCTCCCATCCCTTAACTTGCACCCTATTTAGTAGATCATCTTGCTTCTTATTTCTGTATGCCCTTCAGTCAGCCCACAAGTGGGTACTAAGTGCTCGAAGGTCTTAGGCACTGCGCTGGAGTGACACCATGGCAGATCATCCTGAGACAGTGCCAAATGTTGAGTGAGCGTTTAACCAGAGTAGTGGCTTGCATCAGCTCTCAGAGGCAGCGTGAATGATTTGGAAATAAAAACTTGTTTTTCTCTTTCTAGACAGGATACTTATTGCTGCCGTTCATCTTTTTAAATGATACCAATGTGATAATACACTAATTTATATAAATAGAAACCCTAATTCAAGGTCAGACGTATCATCGGGATAAAATTAAATACCTCAGTGTGGAACAGTAGGGGGTCTATCGCCCACTTTCTACTTCCTAAGTGCCATAGATAAGAATTCTTTGAATTTATACAATAGCAACAGAAATAGGGCAATTTTAAGACATAAAGGGCCTTTAATATGCTGAGACACATGGCTGCTAATGAAGTTTGTAAGGGTGTTGAGGCAGAGACTCATTCAACCATGATTATGGAATGGAAACCAGAATAAGGGTTAAATGTTGAGTTCACAAGGTGGAGAGAATTTAATGGGAGGATTTGATAGTTTGGATTTAACATATTCACAGGCTTAAGAGGAGTTTGCAAGGAAGGGGTGTGAAATGAGGTGGTGGAAAATAATTGATGGGAGAATTTAGGAATCAAGAAAATCTTAGAACTTTGTCACATGATAATTTAGCAATGCAACAACTCTCAACACTGATGAAGATAACTTTATGTAAATAAATATAGGTTAGAATGGCTTAACCTCAGCAGATACACAGCAAACATATTCATTTTTATCATTGTTAAATGGTGATAAATATAGCCTTTGTGGGATGCCTATTCCAGATGTCCTTTTAGTGGCTAATTGGTAGTCACACAGTAAGCAAGTTGTTAGAATAATGACAGAGAAAGAAAAAATATGAAATTAATGAGTATTTATCATAAACAATATTTTTGAACATTCACTGTACCAGACATTGTTCCTTTTCCAGGTCTGAGGACCTTGTTGATGCAAAAGTTTCAAATATGGTTCCACAGAGTCATTCTATTTGCAGCATCATCTCAAAAGAGAATAGATTAAGGTGAAAAGAGGCTGAGAAGGAAAGGGAAGAAAAAAGAGGAATCTCATCTCAGAAAAGGCAGTGGAAGTAACAGAATTTTGTAAATTCTAAGTTTCAAAAGACAGGCCAAGCTCTCTTTGATACAAAAGAGGGAAAGAGATTCATGAGAAGTCTGTTTAAGGGAAGAATGGCATTGGGAAGGTCAAGTGTGAACTTGTAAAAACTGTCCCCTTTAATAGATAATATACAGAAGCTGTCTTTATTATAATAAGAATGTTAATAACCGTTATGATCTTAATTAACCTGTATATATGATGTTAGGAGCTTTGTAAGGAATGAGGCTAACTTGACAAGAGTAATTGGTGGTACACTAATTGTCATACCTCCTGAAGTAGAAATAATAATGGAGTGATTTAATTAGGAAAAAAAAAAAGGAATTTAGAGCTTAAGAAAGTCATGTGTAATAATAATAATAATAATAACTTTAAAAAGAAACACTGGGAATGATCCCTTTTTAAAACAGATAAAACATTTGTAAAATAATGTGTCATTCTTTGAAAATGATCTTGTTTAATTCTGCTAGAAATTATAGTTGAAACTTTGATAATGAATGATCAGGAAACAAACTTTTTATACTGTAGGCATAGGTGGATTGTGTGGTGTTACATAAAGTTCTACTAGGCTACTCATGTACCCAATGGAGAATGCTTGTTTTTCCCAAGTAGGCAATTTATTTTGTAACCACACTAATGGAGGCAAACTGGATGGGTTGAGTGAGTCTGCTTCCTAAAACCTCAATTCTTTTCTTCTGCCTTCTCCACCTAAGTATGTAATGCCTGGTACCTTCCTGTACTCTGGCACTTCCAGTCTTCTTTTACCCTCCTTGACTTCAGAAAGGATGTGGTAGTAATACACTGTTGATTGATTTATTACCCATCTGTCAACCAGTGTAAGCAACTTTATATTATTTTTTTGAAACTTCAGCTATGGCAGACTGCTAATAGAATTTCAGGACTTTGAAAGCTAGCATGCTGGGAGAATATTGGAAGCTGGAGCAACCTTCCACACTTTATATCATTGCCACACTGTTCTCCCTCCTTTGCTGCTGGATTTTCTGCATTTTTCTACAAATAGCCTCTTTCCAACCATTTATGAAAGTATGTATTAGCATGACAGCTATTAAGCTGTATGTTGGTAGAGAAAGGCTATTCAAAGTAATACAATGTTGGTGACACTTTAATGTGTTGATTATTTGGCCAACCTATGACTGAGTTACTCTGCATTCCTGCAGAGTAGGAATTCATTCACCAGTGGTATTACCTAACCAGGAATGTCTGCAGTGAGAATAAGCTTACAATAGACTGTCCCATATTTCTGTTCACATTACCTTTTCCCTCACCATCTATGGTTACAGACACAGGATTAGACCCCAGGAGTTGTTACAGATGGAAAATAAGTGTCTCCCATTGCTAGTTTCCTATGGAACCTGTGGCTTGCTTTGTTCTAATCCCACCCCCTTGGCAGTTCCCCTTCTTTTTTGGAACCAGCATCTTTTCCTTTCTTCCCCTTCAAAAGTTATCCTCATTCAAGTAAGACTCCTTTTATTTTGTTTGCAGTGTTAAATGGATTTATAATGTAAAACTCATATTACCAACCCTTTCTCTGGTATCAGAAAAACATATACTTAAGCTTCTTTTGTTGTTTGTGCCTTCAGAGTGTATCCCCTTTCTTTACCGTAATCAACACTGAAGTCTATAGGATTCAGTAAAGTGGTATGTACTGTTTTCAAGCAAACATACTTTTTTGTTAAGTCTTAGATTCATTGAGGTAGGATTGTTTTACCCATTTCACTAGCTGAGCTCAAGATGATAAAAGCTGCCCGTCCTTTTGCTGCAGCCAGGAAGGTAGCAGCCATCCTCAGTTGAGAAAGTCCTTTTCCTCTGCAGCAGTGTTACCCACTGAGGTGTGTTACTGTGTCTAACATCTTCCTCTGGACCCCTTACTCTTTTTGTATCAGAGGTATTTTGTAAGGACTATAAATTTTTCAATATTGAAGCCAATGTTCAGTGAGAGAGATTCTGGGAGTCAAATGGATGCCCTAAAAATGTGGAATTACATCATGTGTGTCCTAATGAATAGGACTCAAGAAAAAGGCTGATTGGAATATACTGTAGATTATAAGAGCATTAAGATGAAATAAGAAGTATTTTAGAATGACCCTGCAGTAGGCATGTTTTCTGTCTTCATGTTGTGTGCTCACATTGTGCAGTTTAATGTCATCTCAATGGAATTCATTACCTGGCTATGAACTTATGGCATGATGTTTTGAATCCTTTTACTATGAGATACATATCCTTCACCTGTATTCAGCTTCTATTGTTGAGTGGAAATAATGATTCCTCCTATTGAATTCTCAATTGGTCATGAGCCTGTTGAAGCTAGTATTGGTATTTTTAAAGGTGCAACAAAAGATACATTTCCCATCTCTGATATAGGTAATAAGATGGTTTATGTTCCTAGTGTTCAGGAGAGAATGTCAGAAAATCAATAGGAATAAATTCAGTATACAGAGAATTCAACCTACTTGAAAATGTAGTGTATGGCAAAATGATAGTATGTCCTATTAAGCGTTTTTTGTTTTACTCACATGTAAATATGAGAATGTAGAAAAGGTATCATACACTACTTGTAAATTTAGGCAAAGAATGCTTTGCTGGTTATTTTTCCTTCATTCTTTGTTGTTGTTTAGTGTCTCAAGGCTTATAGCTAAACTGAATTTGAAACTAAATACTGTCATTACAGAAGATTTTTTTCCTGAGTTCTTCCAATTTCTCTGGGGACAAAATAATGGTCGCTTGAAGCAGTGGAGAAACAGTAATTAGGGCAAATAGTAATACTGTGTGTGATTGAGGAAAATGTGAAGAAGGGAGGGAGAACATGCAACAGACAGACTTGTACAGCTTGTTACTAGGAAACCACATCAGCATTAAATACAGTGTGCTAATTGGCTATCCTGTTTCTGCCTGGGTACCAGCCTGGGCCTGCTACACAGCTGTTTCTGCTCTTTCTTGTTGCTAGGTAACTGCATCATTCCCCCCCCCCCCCCCTTTGTATTCTGGAGGGTAATTGGCTACTTCTGCTCCTGGTGTTGCTGCTGGGTACCAGTCTGGGCCTGCTGCTCTGCTGTTTTCCAGAGGGATTTAATGGGGGGAGGGGACGGAAAGGGAGAGGAAGATATGCTGGCAATTAATGGAGCATAAGTGCAAATTCTACACAATGTCTGGCACCTGCGTCCCCTCATCCTGCTTTCTCAACTAAATCCTTTAGCTATGAAAACACATTAGAATCTTGAAGTCTTTCTGTTCTTCAAATACCTTTTGAATATAGTTTAAAAGAAACAAGACATTTGAAGACTTAGCACCTAAATGAGGGATTTGGTCTTCTCAAAAGCTGGCAACATATTACACATGTATGTTTGATATGGACACTAACAGAATTTGCACAAACATTAAAATTGCTAGCTTAATAACAAAGCAATATCTTTAATGCCTTAAAGATAGAGTCACTTTATCTCCTAAGTGGACCAAATTCTTTTGTAGTGACTCTTCTTGATAGCATACAGAGTATAAAGAAATAAAATAGACTAAAAGTATTATGGGATTTCCCTGTTTTATGCATTTAGGGCACATAAAGGAAGGTTTCTAGTCCCTTCTGACTTTCCTTGGTGGTTTTAATTCCCCTGATGTGCACAGTGTATGTCTCCATGATTTGGGGTGACACATTGAATTTACACAGAAATAAACACGTGTTGCATACCTTAGCTTCTTTTCTGATGGCAAAAGAACAAATGGCATGTGAAATAAATATGGAAACAATTTTTGATTTAAAAAGAAAGTAAAAATTATAATTAATCTCTATAGTTGTCATTTCCTGTGTTAAGAAGACGTGTCCTTTTCATCTTTATGAAATTCTTGGGGCGCCGGATTCTGTCCCGGTTGCCCCTCTTCCAGGCCAGCTCTCTGCTATGGCCCAGGAGGGCAGTGGAGGATGGCCCAGGTGCTTGGGCCCTGCACCCCATGGGAGACCAGGAGAAGCACCTGGCTCCTTCCTTCGGATCAGCACGGTGCACTGGCCGCAGCAACCATTTTGGGGGTGAACCAACGGCAAAGGAAGACCTTTCTCTCTGTCTCTCTCTCTCACTGTCCACTCTGCCTGTCAAAAAAAAAAAAAAAAAAAAAAAAAAAAAGGAAAAAGAAATTCTCACTGGAAGTGTGAGGAGGAAGATGCTTCATAAGTGAGGTCGTGCTCCAAGGAACTTGCACTTTCAGTAGTTTAGAAAGTGCGTGTATATTGGGACCCCCTGAAGAGGCAACCTCCTCATCCCCCTGGGAAAGAGCTGTTTTATTGAGGAAGCTCAAAGCCTGTTGTGTGACTGTGCACAGAGATAGTTAGCAAAGACAGCTTTTATT
This sequence comes from Oryctolagus cuniculus, assembly GCF_964237555.1. Lineage (NCBI taxonomy): Eukaryota > Metazoa > Chordata > Mammalia > Lagomorpha > Leporidae > Oryctolagus > Oryctolagus cuniculus. The sequence goes on from NC_091434.1 coordinate 32,766,061, forward strand.
TGACACTAATGGCTGATGCTGTTTCCCATACTAATGCGATCTGCTATCCCCTATCAAAATTGAGGCAGGAGGAAGTCTATTCTGAATGACAAGCCCTTCTACTATAAGATCAGATCAAACTCTGTATAATTATTTCTGCTTAAAGTATCCTTAAAATAGATGGAAGGCCTTAAGCTAGGCTAGGATGATGGAGAGAATGTAGCCATATTCCATAGACCTTATGGAACCCAGTTAGCCATTAGCAACATATTTTTTAAAGATTTTATTCATTTATTTGAGAGGTGGAGTTACAGGCAGAGAGAGGGAGAGACAGAAAGAAAGGTTTTCTATTGCTGGTTCACTCCCCTAGAATTGGCGCGCATATGGGATGTCAGTGCTGCAGATGGAGGCTTAGCCCACTATGATACAGCACTGGCCCCAGGTGTTAGTAGCTTTTAACTGTGAAAGAAAACCCTATACCAGAAGATAATTCCAGATCAGGTATAGTATTATTTCTGCTATCTTTATCTGAAGGGCCAGTTGTTAGCCACTCAAAAGTATTTGTCCAGTAAAGGATTTAGCCATCTAATTAGTGAGGAGCCATTGGAAGTAAGAAAATTCTCATCACTTGACAGATTTTATATTCTGACTTTGGGAGGTGGGTGATCTTGACTGTGCAAGTGTTTAGTCTTTGTTAATGACACATTGTCAGAACAACAAAGTTTTGAGTGCATTGTGGATCATCCCTATTTGACTTGGGGTTAAAAAATTCACAGAAGTCCTGGGTGTTTGTCTTGCTTTCCTTACATACTGATTGAACTGAGTGACCTGTCCTCACTATGGCACTGGGAAACCCAAAGCAGGGGTCTTTGAAGGCTCATGTGGTCGTGGTTAGTCCCAGTAATAAATGTTTCTATTCTTCATATTCTTCTGGAATGGAAAATCATTAAAATATTTATTTATTTAAAAGTTGGGAGTAGATATCTTTCATCTGCTGTTTCACTTTCTAAATGCCCACCAAAGCTAGGCTGGGCCTGGCCAAAAGTCAAGAGCCAAGAACTCCACAGGATTCTCCCACCTGTGAGGCAGGGACAAGTACTTGAGCCATCATCTGCCTCTTCTCAGGGTTTACATTGGCAGAAAATTGAATCAGAAGCAGTAGCTGGGTCTCCAACCAGGCATTCCAAGATGGTGTGAGACATCTCAAGTAGTAGCCTAAATTGCTCTGCAACAATGCCTGCCCTGAGCAGATATTTTTCTTTGGAAGTCTTCATTATTAAAGCCATGGGGGAGTGCAGGCACAATGCTTTAGGAGAAGAGGAGAGGAGATAATCCATATAGCTGCTTCAACTTTTGGATTCTCCCAGGTCCCCCAAAATCTGCTTTGCTAATACTCATGGCTATACACAGCTACTTTGTTTTATATCAGGTAAGTCAGATGATAAACCTGGGAAAGAGGAATTGGGTGGTGGCTAGATCCCCAGTGGGGCTGTTGCTAGCCCTTAGCATGTCTCTGTGCTAATCAAGAATGGTGCCCCTTCCATGGTGTGCACACAGCTCTATGCCTGAGAGACAAAGTTGGACTGCTCAGGGGCATGACTCACTCAGCTGGGCCTTCTTATATCCTTAAGGAACTTCTGAGGCCACTGAAGGTATAGCAGGAACATGAAAGTCATATGACAAAGTCATGTGACAATTCTTGGTGGTGGGGGCATGGAGATTGGGATCTCCGCTTAATGACTGAAGAGGCCCTTACCCATGAGAGCAGATCTTTTCATTGAGTCCTTCTTTTGAAATGTGAGAGGATTAGTTGCCTAATGCCCTGGTTCTCCACCAAGGGAAATTTTTGTGAGCACTGTGACGACATCTGGAGACATTTTCTGTCATCATGTCAAAAGGAAGGAGTGTGTTCTTGGCATTTGGCAAGTAGAGACCAGGAATCTTGCTAAATACTCTACAACACCCAAGACAGGCCTGCAATAAAGAATCTTCTAGGGGCTTGGCTTGTGTTTTGATACAGTAGGCTAAGTCATTGCCTGTGATGCTGGCATCCCACATGAGGGCCAGTTTGTGTCCCAGTTGCTCCATTTCCAATCCACCTCCCTGCTAATAGGTTGTGAAAACAGTAGAAGATGGCCCTGGTGTTTGGGCCCCTGCTAGTCACATGGGAGACCTGGATGAAGCTCCCGGCTTTGGCCTGGCCCAGTGCTGGGCATCGTAGGTATTTGGAGAGTGAACCAGGAGATGGAAGATCTCTCTCTTTCTCCCCCTGCCTCTTCCCTCCATCCCTCACTCTTTTTTGCCCTCTCTCTGTAACTTTGACTTTCAAAATAAATAAATAAGTCTTTAAAAAAAGAGTCATTTGGCTTCAAGTATCGACAGTGCTGAGGGGATAGATCCTGGCCTGATTCTGGCCCGAGTCAGCCTTGGTCTCTTCTCTTTCGCTGGCTGTGACCTACTTGCAAAGTATTACCTTTTCCTTTAAAGACTGCTGACCAGGTCTTGCCTTCTTTTTTGTGATCTTTAAGAATATTAACTAAATCAAAATATGGTGTCATTTATTACTTCTGTGAGGACTTAGAAGATGGTCTGTATTCCCCTTATGATGTATAAAGGAAATCCCCTCCCCCACCCTCACCCCGGATGCTTAGCTTTCTAGATTTAACACCAGTAGTTGTGGCTCTTCATGACACCCGTCCCCTAGCCCTGAAGGCTCCCAACCTGTAATGATTCGAGCTTTTGCTGAGGCAGGGGTTTGAATCACATGAGCTGCCAGGCTGGTGGGGGGAAGGGTGCTGGGGGTGGTTGGGGGGAGGAGAGGTGATTTGCCAGGAAATGAGTCTGGCTGATAGTGTGCTAAGGATCTGCATGGCCACGTGGCCTCATCATTTCTCTACCTGTTCTTTCTTATCACAGCCTAGACAATTTACAATGTTTCCTTGTTATGAAAAGGAAGATTAAGTGTTAGTGCAGAAATGAGACTTGCTGTATTTTCAGTCAGAAAATATAACTTTTGTTGGAAAAACTCCATATTGTCTTTGTGCTTGCTATTTCAAAGTATTTCCTATTATTTCCTATTATTCACTTTTCTGGTTAGCACCTGCACTGGAAGCATTTTGAGTTCTTAGGGAGAAAGGTGCTATTTCAGGTAAAAAGATTTAAATGGCATTATCTAATGGACACATACTTTCTGCCTGCATTTTGTCAGGAAATATGAATTATGCATTGGCCCTTTCAGCTACATTCACATGCATATAAAATAACATTGTCAGACATGTCATCCCCAGATACAATGGACAATATGCTATTATAATTGTATGGCATTGTCCTTGCTGTTTGCAGATAATACTGCTGACATTATTCCTCTCATACATGTGAATGTGGCTGTAGGGAGTACGAGACATCTGTGACTTTCACACAGATTAGCTTATCCCTTGCCACTTGGAGAGATTGTCATTAGTGGGCTGGCCTCGTGGGGTCATGGGTAGTGCCATGTTTTGGATCACAATTGTTAACGGACATTAGTTTTAGACTCAGTAGAGCATTAGTAATGTTTATCTTGGTGACCTGAAGGTGCAATGGTTGTTTAGTCAGCTCCCCAGAGCAGATGTGCTAAAGAAGGGATAGACAGAGATCCTCCTACTCTGGGTGGTTTGAGGATTGAAAAGGCAATTGGGGACCAAGCCTGGGAATGGCTACCGTCACATTATTGCATCACCAAAGAAGCAATGATATTATCACTTGTATTGGTCTTTATGGTTCACCAAGTGCTTTCACACATACCATTTCACTTAACCCTCCTTTACCTGTAGGGTAAATATTCCTGTCACATTGATTTTATAGGTGAGGAAACAGGCTCAGAGAATGCGTTTTCAAAGCTTTTACTGCTGAACTGTAAAAGAGCCTGTCCCATTCCATTTCTCATTTAGAGATAATTATTTCTTTTGCAGGCTTAACACATGATACAAATGAATTTCGTTGTGTTTATGGCCAAGAAATTAAATGGCTTAATATTTGCCATGCTATTTAACTCACACAAATGCTGTGTGATTTATCTTACTTATTCTTGATGACTACAAAGTCAGAATAGCTAAGAAAATTAAGTGTTTGTATTGTCTATACCTATATTTTATCTGTTTTATTGAGTTTAAGAATCTTTGGTTCTAATTCTTTTTGCCTATTTTAAGAAAGCAAAATGTTTTTGAAGACGTAAACAAATGAAAGATATTGATTGTTGAAATTATATCTGAGTAGTAGTGCATTTGCATATTTTAGGAAATTTGTGGCAAGAAATAATAGACAGTTCTGCCTAAACTGGTTCCTTAGGGACAAAGCTGAAGAAAGCTGTGGATGGGTGGACCTTGGTGTGGAAATAGTATGTTCTTTCTTAGCTATATGAGAGCTTTGCAGGGTGAGTTTGACCAAATTATTTCTGTGTCTTTATTTTTCTTGGTATGATAAATGTGGAGTTCAGGTCAATTCTGTTGATACTTTTTTTTTTTACCTACTTTTTGGAGGATATTTAGATATGAGTTCAATGTCTTAAGAAGGAAATCTCTTGGTAGATAGAGGAATTATAAGTTCATTAATGGGCTGCACATCCAAACGCAGGTTCTGATGCTGCAGGCACATGTAGATCTCCTCTCTGTATTCAGAAAAGCACACAGTGAAGAAGAGTTGCTTTCTAATATTCTGCCCAAAGGATCTGTGGGGTTCTCTGAGCCACGGGCTCTTGCATTGTCTTCCAGAGATCTGAAGAAAGAACAGCGTTAACACAGGAAAATGGATCCTGGAAAGTGGAAGGAACAGCAGACATTACCCCTGGAGGGTCTACTCCTTTGAGGAGTGTTTATCTATAGATGTTTCTTTGTGAGATCCATCTATTTTCTATTTACTCCCCAAAGGAAATATTCTTAATCAGGGGTTCTAATTGGCAGGACCCTCTTTCCCATTTGATAGCCTTTGCTTGCTTAGAATTAGCTGTGAAACATTGGAACGCTTCTAACCCACCAATGTACCTGCTGCCCCCATCCCCTCCCACCAGTCATATATTTTTAAAGTTTGTTTACTTTGATTTATTTGAAAGGCAGGGAGGAGAGAAAGAGGGAAGAGAGTAGAAGAGAGGAGAAGAGAGGAGAAGAGAAGAGAGGAGAGGAGAGGAGAGGAGAAGGAAGGGGAGGGAAGGGGAGGGGAGGGGAGGAGAGGAGAGGAGAGCAGAGGAGAGAGAGAGATATTTTCTATCCTGTGGTTCACTCTCAGGTATCCACAGTGACAGCCAGGGTGGACAAGGTTGAAGCTAGGAGCCGAGAACTCCATCCAGATCTCCAGCATGGGTGGCAGTGACTCAAGCACCTGAGCCATCAGCTGCTGCCTTCCCAGGATGCACATTAGCAGGAAGCTGACTTGGAAATGGAGGCAAGACCTGAACCCAAGGCACTCTACTGTGGGATGCAGGCACACCAAGCAGTGGCTTAACTCACTGTGCCACAGTGCCCACCATGCCCCCTCCCCTGCACCCTCAAGCCCAACAACCAGACCTTTTAGATTTTCTGTGGTTTTTCTTGGTGTGCATCTTCTACAAAAAGAATGCCTAATGAGCAAAGCCAGGGACAGGGGCTGGAGAGGAGGCTTTCCAGCCCAGGGAAACTTTTCCTGTCTGTTTCCTAGTACTATCATTGTGTGAGCTGAAAGGGCTGTAGGCACAGTTTATGGGATCAGTTACCACCAGCCCACTGCTAAACATTTTTAAAAATCTGTGGTGAGGAGAAAACAGCAATAATTAAAATTAAGTGAACAGCTTTTGCTCTATTAAGGCATTAAGTCTTTGTGTAAACACATTCACACTGTGCAAACCTAGGTCTTTTCAGTTGGGTGATTTAGATGGCGAGGCCACTGGGTCAAGGGCCCGTGTTGGCATGGTTCGGAAGGTCACCTGCTCCTTTGCGCCTGTATTCGGCTGCAGACGGCTTCGAGTGCAGTGGTTCCTTGGCTGCTTGCTGCAGCACAAAGAGAAGCCGGCTGGCATTTGGCAGAGAGCGCTCCGTGACAAGGGGGGGAGGAGAAAACTGCGCACACAGCGAGCCTGCCGCATAGGAGCCAGTGGGGAGTACTTGGGAACCTCCAGGGCCCAGGCAATGAGGCTGCTTGAATGTGGAGAAAACAGCAGTTATAAAATATAAATGTGTTTATTATTACACTGGGCCTATGCTATATAATTTTACACACACTCATATTTGTGATTTATGGCCCCAGCTCCATATGGAAGAGAAGCCTGCTAATTTACTCAAATTGATAGGGCGGCCTCTGAAGATGATCAGATGGAAGGAGCACGAGCTGCCCCCAAAACGATTAAAAAACAAAAACAAAACCAAAAAAACAACGAAGAAGAAGTTGGGGGAGGGTGGGGGCGGCTGCTATGTAAGCGGCTTCCTTTGTTCATTTATTTTGATAAGCAGAGCTTTGCTTTAATTATTCATGATAATGCTTGCCCTGGAAAGAGCAGGCCCCTGATGGCACAGCTGCCGCCGGCTGGTGTGAGTTCTCTGTGCTCTTAACACTGGAAAGGCCCGCTTGGCTTTCCACGGGATTTGTCCTGCTTTCTGCTGTGCGAGGTGAGAAGCAGCTAGGTTCCATTTACACCCAGTGCCTCGGCTTTAGGGGGTGGAGCGGGCACTCACGGGCTGAAATGGAGGAGAAATCTTCAGTGATAACAGCCGTTCTGGCACATTCCCCATCTGTGGGGCACCCGTTGAATCCTTGTAAGGTAGGTGGTGATGTTCCCATCTTCAGGATGAGAAAATGGAAGCCTAGGAGGGCTCGGGGATGCCTGTTCACAAGTGTGAGTCGCACTCCGGAGCTGGCTGCCTTGCAGTGTTGTGTTCGGCTTTCCTAGGGAGGAAGCCAGGAAGAGGGTGCTGCTGGAAAGACCCTGCCCCCACCTTGCCACCCCAGCCCAGACCATTTGCTGTGCTTTCAGCTCATTTCCTGGTCTTTGCTTCCCGAAGTGCTTCTTGGCAGAATGTTGAGGCCCTTGCTCTGGGAGCACTTGAGAAGGAGAGCATTTTGGAACAGCATGTGCTGGATCCCAGGTTCTCAGAGCATCTGTGATTGCCACATCTTATAGCCGAGCTTCACACAGACAAGCTACTAGATTTGACCACATTTTCCATAGAAGTGAAAATACTAGAGGATGGATACATCCGCTCTGCTTACCGTAGCACCCTCAAGATATCCTTGGTGCGCATACTTCCAACCAGCTTCCATCTCTTTGGGGCACTGCTTCCTGAATGTTTTGTACTTGGCCACTTCCCTCCATCTCTACTGCTATGAGTGTGTCATCCAAGGTCCAGCCATCATCTTCTCTCTCCTGGGAGTTGGTAGGGCCTCCACGCTGGTCTGCTCATTGTCCTCTTCGGCCCATTCTCCATTTGGTAGCCAGGGTGATGCTCATAATTTTTTTTAAATTTTATTTATTTATTTCGAAGTGGGGCATGGTGGGGAGAAACAGAGACAGAGGCAGAAACAGATATCTTCCATTTGTTGGTTCACTCTCCAAATACAACAACCAGAGCTAGTGAGGCCAAAGCCAGGAGTATGGAACTCCATCCAGGTCTCCTGTATGGGTGTCAGGAACCCGAGTGCTTGGGCTAACATCTGCTGCCTCCCAGGTGCAGGAATGCTGGATTGGGAATGCAGAGCAGCTGGGCTGGCACCAGGTACTCTGATATGGGATAGCAGCATCCCAAGAGCCCCACCAGAGTGATATTTTTAAAGCTCAATTCTTATAAAACGTGCTTCTGCTTAAAACCTCACAATGGTTGACTTTATGTTCAAATTCTTTTTTTTAAGATTTTATTTATTTATTTATTTGACAGGTAGAGTTATAGACAGTGAGAGAGAGAGACGGAGAGAAAGGTCTTCCTTCCATTGGTTCACTCCCCAAATGGCCGCTACGGCCAGAGCTACACCGATCAGAAGCCAGGAGCCAGGTGCTTCCTCCTGGTCTCCCATATGGGTGCAGGGGTCCAAGCACTTGGGCCATCCTCCACTGCCTTCCCAGGCCACAGCAGAGAGCTGGACTGGAAGAGGAGCACCTGGGACTAGAACTCAGCGCCCATATGAGATGCCGGCGCTGCAGTTGGATTAACCTAGTGAGCCACCACGCCAGCGCCTATGTTCAAATTCTTAAACATGATCTAGAAAAATACTTTCCAATAGAAATATAATGTGAGCCACATATATAATTTAGAATTTTCTAGCAACCATAATTTAAAATTAATTATGCTAATTAATTTTGATACTGTATTTTAGCTAGTTAAATATATCTGAAATATTATCATGTTAACATAAAATCAACTATTGATGAGTGACTTTACATTCTTTTGCTTCTTTTTTTCATCTTGTAGTTGTTGAAATCCAATGTGTGTTTTACACTTGGGACACATCTCCATTCAGATTGCTCAATTTCCAGTGCTCAGGGACTACCTGTGCAAGTGGCTACCACACTGGCCCATGCAGCTGTGTAAGTCCTTGTGTGGTCTGACCTGTGACTGTTCTATAGTCACATTGTATCCTTCTGTCCTTGTAGGGCACACACTCCTATCCCCTTCTTTGTCCTGCTCCTGGACTAGTGGGGAAGAATATGGCATAGATGTAAACAATTCCCATTCCAGTGATGGAGTTGGAGAAGAAGCCCTATACTGACCCATCATGATTCTACCCTTCTACAGGTCTCACTGGCAGCACAAGGTGTGTGGCAGGAATGAACGCCTTGGTTTGCTGTCAGCCTCAAGGGTTTCCATTTTTAGTTTATCTAGAGCTGTGTTAGGCAGCATAGATGTTTCTTAAGGAAGTGAAGGGAATGAAATGAAAAACACTGGACAAGTTATAGAGGTTGTTTTCCTCTGTGAAAACTGGAGGGCCCACCCACACTAAGGTTCTCCAGCGAGTGACCTCTCTGTGAGCTAAGGATGATGCCACAGGCCCTGGGGGAAGCTGAGCAAGTTGTAGATCACGCTGTGGCCTCTAGTCTAAACAGGTTCCATTCCTTTGCTTACTTATTTATTTTTTAATTTTAAAATTTTATATAAGGGGAACTAGCATCATGTATTTCATATATACAGTTTTAAGAACATAATGATACTTCCCAGTCTAACCCACCTTCCTCACTTGCTCCCATTCTCCATCCCTCCTCCTTCCTTTCTTATTTTTCTTTTAATTTTTGCAATGACATACTTTCAATTTACTTTATAATCATGAGTTTAACCCTCCACTAAATAAAGAAGTCAACAAACAGTAAATAGAAAAACCACTGTTTCTCAAGAGTATAGACATGGGCTATAAACAATAATCAAATCTTAAAATGCCAATTTTGCTTGTATATATTACATTATTTCCTGTTGAAACACTTGTTTTATCTGAAAAATGCTTACAGAAATAATGTGAGCATTTGTTCTATTTTAATTGTTGGCACTTAAATAAGTGGCAGAGTTGACTACTTCGAGGGTGAGACCACCTGGGTTTGAGTCTTGTCTGGATGAATTTACAAGCTGATGAACGTAAGGGATGGCATACTTTCTCCGATCCTCAGTTTCCTCATCTAGGATAGACACTTGTGTCTCATGGAACTATTGAGAATACTGAAGGATAGAATACACATGAAGCACCGGCCTCTCCAGAGTGGATGCTCAATAAATTATAGCCAACATCCTTTTCCCCGTGTTTGTAAAACACTACCCACACTGAAGACAGGTAGAACTGGACGACAGGTGTTGGCCCAGGATGATCAGTTCAGGTTTCTTCTCTCCAAAGATAGATTTATTGTTTAGCTTGTTTATGGATAATGTTTTGTGCTTCTCCCACATTTTGTTTTCTGTAAATGTACCCGTGAGAGGAAGGACAGTATATATGTTGCATCAGGTTTGTTTACCTGTATAGCCAGTAGAAAAGCCCAGTGTTTCAGTGGATGAGATTTGCAATGCAGTCAGATATGCACCAAATTTTAGTGGAACAGGGTGCTTTGGGTTGTTTTTCAACATGTGGTATTGAGTTTGTGCTGTTTGATCCAAACACTTTGGCTTTCTGATGAATAACACATTGCAAGTCAGGGAGATAAGGCTTGGAGTCTTATCTCTGATGAATAAATGAAACAGCAGCCTCAGGAGGTGGTCTGCTTTTAATACCTTAGCACTGTCTCAGCCAGAAACGGATGATTGCAGGCCCTTTATTTACCTAGGAAGGTATACCCCGATACTGGATGCTGGTATGAGTCAAGTTATACGAAGAGGGATTTTTCATGGGGAATATTTTAATAAATACTTTTCCTGTAGAGTGCTTTGACTTACTGTCTGTTTCTACCCTTCCCAATATCCCTCTGAAGCCAATACCAAAGAAGGATTGGACACATTTTCCAGAGGATGAAAGTGAGAATCCAAGAGAATGTAACCACTATGAACATGGGGTAAATAGTTATAGTAGGAATCTAGGCTCTCTGATTGTGAGTTGTGTGTGTGTGTGTGTGTGTGTTTACCACACTGTACCCATATATGTGAGATACCATTTCCAGGAACCTCAGCAACCTTGCTGAAACAAAATGAGATTGATGTGTGAAATAATATCTGTCTTGCAGTTATTGACCATTTGGAAATATGTAATTGTCTTTTGTTCATTTCTGTTCCCCTTGCAATTAATTAGGCCATAAATGAAGCTTTGTGACAGAGACTACTAGCTAATGAAGCTTAAAGATATAAGTTTTTTCCTTTCTTTTTTTAAAATAAAATCCAGGCTCATGGGCAGCTCTGCTCTGAGAGGCTGTCAGAAGCCCAAACTCCTTCTGTTCTATTGGCTCCCATCCCCTGACCCTCTCTGACCCCACTGCCTAGGGTCTCTATTCCTAAGGAATTGCCCAGGTCCTCTCAATTCCACGTGGCCATCACCAGGCCTGCTTTCCAGGAACCTGGTTTTCTTGGATTGCTTTTGAAAATGGGGAGGGGAAGAGTTGTCCCAGTCTTTGAAACTACAGTTCAAAATTGCACTTGTCACTTCTGCTCACATCTCATCAGTTAGAACTTAGTCATATATTGACAAGCAACTGCAAAAGAGCTGGAAAATGTAGTCTTTATTCTGCTGGCCATGAACTCAAATACATTTATGAGTACCCTTACTACAGAGAAAAGGCAGAACAAATACAGGGGACAACTGGAAGTTGCAGCTCTGCTTTGGGTTTTAAGAATAGTTTTGTTCTAGCTTGTGATGCACACATTTTAACTTCAAACACTTTGAAAGTGTGCTGAAATTCTAAAGGCATGACATGGCGAAGGAGAGATCCTAATACATTCTATTTTGCTATTTTGTGATAACGTTGCAAAATCAAAGTAACTGCATGAAAACTAGATTCCTGTGGGATAGCAGAAGTTCTGAATGGGATCTTAATTTACATTTTTGTTTCATGAGACTGTTACTTTATTGGAATAATATGAAGAGACTGGGAAATGAATAACTTGAGAGAGCAAGCCCCTCCAGAGTGTAAAGTCACATTGTATTGACATTTGCCTCCCAGGATGCCTTTATTCTTCATTAGAACAATAAAGACAAAGTATTTTGTAGCTGTGGGCTTAGCACAGACAAAATTAAGCCTGTCTGAGGTTAGAGGTATGTAGGCTGACAGACTTCTGGAGGTGTTTCTACATATGTAGGTGTCAATATGTCTGTGCTGAATTGTTTGTAGATTGGTAGGCAAGGGGAGAGGTTTTGTGTGTGTGTGTGTGTGTGTTAGAGTGGTTTCTGTGGCAACTTCAATCATTTTTTCTTGCTAATTATTTCTATTAGGGAGCAGTAGAAAGAGGATGAAGGAAGAAGGAAGGAACATCCAACTTGATCAGTCACTTCTGAGAGGATATGCTTTTTGGAATAATAGGGCCATGTGTTGTGCCCAGCTTTGAGAGTACAAATAGGCACAGGTTTGGGTGCAGCCTCAGGGCAACCAGTTTCTTCATAGGGTAGTTTGTCGTCAATGCGCTTGAGGATATGACTGCTGCCACCTGTTTAATTGATTGTTGAGATTCTTCCTTGTACATTTATCCTTTGCCTCTATGATGGTAAGTTGTTATCTCTTGTATCTGAACTTTGGCATGTGCTTGTCCTTCTCCCTGAAATGCTCACTGCCTTTGTTCGTGGCATCCTCCAAGTTTCAAGGCAGCTCATATCTTCTGGAATTCCTCCTCCGTGTGTTGTATGCACTGGTTTATCAAACATATTGGGCCCTGTGCTCTCACCTGAGAAGTTCTCTAATGTAGAAGCCTTTTTCTTTTTAGCTTTAATAACTAGCCATGTGAACATTAGAGCCAATTTGGAATTCAACTTATTATACTATAGGGACTGTATTTTTACTGTCAGTGAAGTAAGCCAGAAGTCTTAGTAATTTGACTTTGTGGAGGCACTGGCTTTATAGTGCTGTGGGTTAAGCTGCTGCTTGTGATGCTGGCATCCCATATCAGTATGCTGGTTCAGCACTTGGCTTCTCTACTTCTGGTCCAGCCCTCTGCTAGTGTGCCTGGGAAGGCAGTGGATGATAACCCAAGTCCTTGGGCTTCTGCAACCCATATAGGACAGCAGGATAGAGAGTTCCTGGCTTCTGGCTTCAGCCTCATTCAGCCCTGGCTGTTGCAGCCATTTGAGAAATGAGGCAATGGATGGAAGATCTCTCTCTTTCGTGGGGAGCAACTGGGAGCAACTCGGACTAGACTAAGTTACTGGAATTAAGACTTATTCTATGCATCTGCTCTCCCACAATATGGCGCTGGGAGAGGAGGAAACAGCTTCTACCCAGCTGCCTCTCACCAACTTGACAAGCTGCAGGACCTGCTCCTGATTGGAGGAGAGCAGCGTACTCGGCGTGTGGGTAGCAGAGTTGGGATTGGAGGAAGAGGACTATAAAGGAGGAGAGAGACAACATGCACCAGGAACATCTATCTGAAGGAACATCTGAAGGAACACCTGAGCAGCCCCCGACAGAGCCGGCCGGCGGTGTGCCGCTCCCCCGCGGAAGTGGGGAAAGTGGCAGGGGGAACCGCCCTTCCACGGAGGTGGAAGGGACGGTAGCCAACCCGGGAAGAACCAGCAGCAAACCCGGGGAGGGCCGAGCAGACGAAAGAACAGCGCAGGATCCTGTGTCGTTCCTCCATGAAGAGGGGGAGCGACATAATGGTGCCCTGACTCGGATAGGAAGCCTAGGCAGGGTTTAGTGTCATTCCTCCATGAAGAGGGGGAGCGACATCTCTCTTCTCTGTCTCTCCCCTTCTCTCTGTCACTGTTTCTTTTTTAAAAATTAATTTTATTTATTGAAAAGTTATGCTTACACAGAGAGCAGGATAGATGCAGAGATAAAGAGAGATCTTCCATGAGCTGGTTCACTCCCCAAATGGACACAACAGCTGGGACTGGGCCAGGCCAAAGCTGGAAGCCTAGAACTCCATCTGGGTCTCCCATATTCCCATATGAGTGTCAGAGGCTCAAGCACTTGGTCCATTTTCCACTGCTTTCCCAGGTGTGTTGGCAGGGAGCTAGATCAGAGTGGAACAGCTGGACTGAACTGGGACTCATATGGTATACCAGCATTGCAGGTGGCAGTTTAAACTAGTGCTCCGTAATGCCAGACCTGTGCCTTTCAAATAAATAAATACATCTTAAAAGACAAACATTCGACTTTGCCTGCTCAGTGTGGACAGAGAGGTGTAGTTTGGAGATAATGCATATTAGGGCTTATGAGTATAGAAAGCAAGGTGGTAACAAAGACTTCTGTACTATTGAGTTTTGATTGCTCACTGGCATTTTAATGAACAAACCTCATATTGAGTGCACTCAGTGCGCCTGAGCCCGTGCTGGACTTTGTGGACGATAAACAAAGGGAAATTTGAAGCCTTTAGGCTAGTGTCCGCCTGCACGTTGGAGACCTAATCAGTGTTTATTGAATTGGAGATGGAGGATGAGCCAGTGTTAAAAGCACTTTCCAGCTAATGTGGATGGAGGAAGGCAAGACAAGGGATCAAGACATCAAATGATGAAAATCTACAGGTAAGAGTAACTAAGCGGCCAAAGACTGAAAGCTTAGACCGGCTGTAGTTTTCTGAGGAGGCGAAATACTTGGAGATGTGGTGTCAGTCATCCCCAAAATGGGAAAGGCTGGGGAGGGCTTTTAGGGCTGTGGGAGAGTAGAGGGTTTATGTCAGGCCCACTGGATGAGAAGGGCAGAAAGGCAGGTGACACAGGTCCATGACCATGTTTCCTAAATATGTAAGCAGTCGTATGTGAACAGTGCCTGTCCTAGGTTGCCATTTTCAAAATAAGAAGCTTCGATGTTCTTTTTGGATTATTTTCCTTAGAATTTGTACTTGAGGAAGGCACATATTTGGGTTGCTTTATCTAATGAGGAGATTCAGTCTCTGAATAAAATATTTGATGACATTGGAAGAGAATTATGTAGACATATTGATGTTTTAAAACCTTCTCTAATTCGATATTTGCCTCAAAAAATCTCTAGGCAACTGGATCTATGTCTATTCAACTTCAGTGGTAGCCATCTAGGGGAAGGCCCTTTTCTCCATTATCTGTACATGAATTATTCTACTTGGGCTTCCTGAAGATACGGCTACATCTTTTGTTTTTGAATTTTAGGGCAATTTACCCTATGATCTGTTGATATGTGTAGACCAATTCTCCACCATCTGCATTTATATAATTAGGGAATAACAATTAATGTTATCATTAGCTTAATCAGAACAAATTCAAGATGCTGAAGCTAATCGTTTTGTAGCTCCCCAAAGCAGATCTTGGGTGGTTTTTGGATTATCCTCTCCTATGGTTTTTTTTATACCATTGGCCATGTAGTTTTAAATGTTCATATATCAGGAAGTTAACATTTGATCCTGACAGTAAATGACTCTGTTTTCGGTTTTCCAATTTTTAGTTAGCAAAAAGAAAAAAAAATCAATATATCCAGGACAACAAATTAGGCGTTGTCAGCTAATATGTTATGTGCCCACTGATGGGTGACCATGGGTCCCTGCTCTGAGGAAGCTTGCTTTGGTCTTCCTTCCTCTCCCTAGCTGTACTCACCCTCCATGCTTCTCCGTTTTCCATGGTTCCTAGGCATCCAGTCCTCCCATATTGTCCCCAGCCCTCTGAAGACCTCCTCAGTAGAGGGGTCATATAGGGTCAGCAGCTCTCAAAGCTGTGTGCCCCACAGTTATCCTTTTTCTTCAGCCACCCTCCCTGCAAGAATAGGTTCCTTAGTTTGGAATTCTATACGTAAGTTGCCAACGTCTGAAATCAGTTCGATCTTTAGGGGCAGTTTCCTGATGTCTGTTGTTTACTATGAAAGAATGTACTCCTGCTTTAGTGGTATCGTCCCTTGTGGAGCAGCTTGGTCACGCCTTTGGCATTAGTCGTAGTGGGAAATGTTATTTATAGTGACAGTAATTTTCTTCTCTTTTTCTTAACATGATTCAAAAATTAATAGTTTGATCATTGTTCTAATAAAAAGAGGCTGTTTCTTTATATGTGCTCTGCAAGATGGCTATTGTTACATCTGAATGCAAAAACCAAAGGTGAGTTTAAAATGTGTATTTTTTAACAATAAAATTTCTACCTACATATATCATATTGAATTTTAGGGAACTTAACTTACACATAATAATTTGAGGGAACTTAACTTACACTGCTAAATGGAGGATATGTCCTACAAGTTAATTTCAAATAAATTTACATGGTATAGTTATTATCTTGGAAAGAAAAGATGAATGTTTTATTAACTTTTCTCCTCAAATTTAGTAAAAATCTAGCTTTGAATTTTATTTTAACTATAATTTATTTTAGTAATCACTAAAATATATTTACATTTCCAAGCTGACATGAAATTTCTTTGGATTTATATCTAACAAAAGCTGATGAAATAATTTTTAAAATTAATGTTGAACAATAGAAAGAATAAAAATAAGACAAAAGTGTAGGAAAACATTAACTCTGTTGCTAAAAAGACATGTAGTTTCTTCAAGTGGTCGTTCTTACCTGTTTCAAAACTTGAGAAAATGTAGTATAGGTAAGAATGTTGTTGAGGTGTAAATTCTAAAGTGAGTCCACAATCTTTTGAGAATTACTGTAATATCTATCTTAAGAGGTGTGAGGTTTTGCTTGCTTTGGTTGAATAGGGATGGTGTTAGTTATACTTCTCTCAGTCTACTAGAAAGTAGAACACTCTACACCTTTTTAAAGAGAAACTTGAATTTGAGGATCTAAACTTTATTAAAGATTTATTTCTTTATTTAAAGATGGAGTTACAGAGAGAGGGAGAGGCAGACACACAGAGAGATCTTCCATTTGATGGTCCAAGGCTGGACCAGGCCAAAGCCAGGAGTCGGGAGCCTCGTCCAGGTCTCCCACATTGGGGGTAGGAGCCCAAATACTCTGGCTATCTTCCTCTGCTCTTCCCAGGCCATAAACAGAGAGCTGGATCAGAAGTGGAGCAGCCAGGACTCGAACCAGTGCCCACATGGGATGCTGGCTTCACAGGTGGCAGTTTTACATGCTATACTCCAATGCCAGCCCTGACTTTGAGAATTTGTGGCAGTTTTACATGCTATACTCCAATGCCAGCCCTGACTTTGAGAATTTTATGTTATGCCTTGGTTTATGGGAAACATGAAACAATACTAAACACCATATATTGGAATGCCGCATTGCAAGAAATCTACAGTTTTCAACAGCTAAACTTCTTTAAGTATCTTGGCTGATTGCTAATTTTCACAACCAACCCAGTCTTCTTTCAGCATTTCAGATTCACCAAGAATCTAACACTTTGCATCCAAAGGAACACTTCAGAGAAATGTAACAATTGTTGAGGATGGAACATGGCTCTGCAGGATTTGCTTGGTCCTGTGTGTTTCCCTGGCCATGCTTCACGAGGCAGATGGGCTCATGAAGGGAGTCAGAGCATTGCTTGGGATCCAGTTCAAGTGTCATAGAGAAGCCCTTGTGTCCTCCCCATCTCCTACTCCCCCAGGGGACAGATGTCTCCATTCCCTTAGTTCCCCCTGGCTTCTTGTATCCTGCAAGCTCCATTGTAATACCATTGCCCTTATAATTACAATTTACATTCATTTGGGAATTTTTCACTGGAAAATCACTTCTGTGGTCCATGTCTTTTGAATCCTTATAGCTACGATGAAAGTGGGATGGGCTTTTAAAAATTTTGTTCCTTCTTCACATAGTTAAAATTGTAAGTCTTAAAGGAATTGATCGGCTCTCCAAGACCACATTGCTATTATGTGGAGAGCCAGAACCAGAATAACCCATGTTTTGAGACAAGTCTATTTTTTCCCATTAGAGCAGTTGTTCTTTATGCATGGTGTCTGGAACAACAGCATCTGCATCATCTGGGAATCTGCGAGAGGTGCATATTCTTTGACACCCCCCTCCCCCCCCCCCAGTGAATGAGACCTGTTAAATCAGAAACTCTCAGGGTGAGGTCCTGTCTTTTATCAAGCCATTCGGGGGAGTCCAAAACAAGCTGAAGTTTGAGCACCAACATACTAGAGGATTGCTATGGCAAGAGAGATGACCACGAGGGAAGAGAACTATTTCAAGATAGAAATTGCTTTGTGTTTCCTATGGCACTTTTATAGGTGATGGAAGAATATTGTCTGAGCTTCTAATATGGATTAAGTCTGTGGTACCCTCTGTGGAGAACAAGTCAAAGCTGTCTGCTGCCTTCATGAAATTCACATCCCAGCTAGAGAGAGAGGGATTCCAAATGTATTATTAAGTTTGGAGATGGAGTGTGGAATCAGAGAAGGTTTATTTGATTTGCTTGCCATTTGTGATTTTTATATTTGTTTGTATATTAGAGAGAGAATGTGTGCTGCCATCCACTGGTTCATTCCCCAAATGCCCACAATGGCCTTGGCTGGGACAGTTGAAAGCTGGAAACCAAGGATGTGATCCAGGTTTCTGAGAGGCAGGAACCCAATTATTTGAGCTGCCTCCTGTGTCTGCATTAGCAGGAAGGTGGGATCAGGAGCCAGAGCCAGGACCCACACCCAGGATCTCTGATTTGGGACACAGATGTCTACTGACCAGGCCACATGCATGGCTCTTCACTATGTTTTAAGAAGCTGCTATTCTCAGTACTTTCGTATTTGCTGTTCTTTAACCCTGCTAGACTTCTTCACTCTGCACCTAGTTAAATTCATCTCTTTCATATCTTGCCTTACATGTTAATTCCTCAGATTGCTGAACCCATGCATAGAGATTCTAAAAGCAGATTCTGACATGAAAGATCTGAGATGTGAACTTGGAATCTGAATTTTTAGCAAATGGGTGAGGCGATCCTGAAACAGCCACAGGGAAGGGAACCCTCAGAACAGAGGAGGGCTGTGGTTGCATTTGGTGGAGTCGTGGTTTCCAGACAGTCACGATGATAGTGATGGGAATAAAGAGAAAGGTGGAGATGAGAGACTCCATAAAGGTAGAGCAACTGGACTTGGCTACCACATCGTTCCCCCACTGGCTTTCCTGCAGCTCAGGGTCACTCTGAGATTCTGAGTCTAGGAAAGTGCTTTTTCCATAAAAGGAAATGTGGAAATGGAAACACTAGATGCAAGTCCATGGACTGAGCCTGGAGGAAAATATGGGAAGGAGGAGCCCCAAGGCTTGAATTGGTGGTGGAGTTTCTATGTAGAAAACATAATTTAAACCAGTGCTGTCCAAAGTAAAAATATATACAAGCCACATCTGTAAAATATAATTTAAAATTTGCTAATAACCTAATTTTTAAAAAGTAAGAAGCAGATAACATTACTTTTAATGATATATTTTACAGAAGCTAATACATCAAAATTTGAGCATTTCAATGTAAAATAAATATGGAAAAATTAATGAGATATATCCCACATTTTTTATGTTCTCTTTGAAATCCAATGTATATTAAATACATACAGCATATTTCAACCCATATGCTAAATTTCCAGTAGTGAGAGTTAAATGAAGTCCAACCAAACAAGAGTATAAAATATCTTTTGGAGCAGGTATTTAGCCTAGTGGTTAAGATAACTGAATTGCATATCAGAGTACCTGGCTCTAGCCCCTGATTCCAGCTTCCTGTTAATACAAACCCTGGGAGGCAGTGATGATGGCTCAAGTAATTGGATCCCTGTTACCCACATGGGAGATCTGTACTGAATTCCTGGCTCTTGGCTTCAGCTCTAGCTGGGGACCACTGTGGGCATCTGGGGAGTGAACCAGGGATGAACAGTCCTCTCTGTTCATCTGTTTCTTTTAAAAATAAATTAATTACTGGCCGGCGCCGCGGCTCACTAGGCTAATCCTCCGCCTAGCGGCGCCGGCACACCGGGTTCTAGTCCCGGTCGGGGCGCCGGATTCTGTCCCGGTTGCCCCTCTTCCAGGCCAGCCCTCTGCTGTGGCCAGGGAGTGCAGTGGAGGATGGCCCAGGTGCTTGGGCCCTGCACCCCATGGGAGACTAGGAAAAGCACCTGGCTCCTGGCTCCTGCCATCGGATCAGCGTGGTGCGCCGGCCGCAGCGCGCCGGCCGCGGCAGCCATTGGAGGGTGAACCAACGGCAAAGGAAGACCTTTCTCTCTGTCTCTCTCTCTCACTGTCCACTCTGCCTGTCAAAAAAAAAAAAAAAAATTAATTACTTTAAAAATATTTAATAAGTATAAAATATTTTATACTTCTTTAGATTTTAAATTTTAATTAATCACAGGTAATTAAAAAGTTCAGTTCTTTTTACTTGAGCAAAGTATTACTTGAGCAACATTTCAAGTGCTCATGGCCACATGTGACCAGTGGCTACTGTACTGGATGATGAAGTTGTCAACAGCCCCACCCCTTTTCACTTGCTGGAATAGGAGCTGTACCTCACTGAGGATATGCTGTAAGTTTAGATTACAGACCTTTGAGCAGCTATTTTTAGGTGGTGATTTGGGCTATGAAAAGTTAACCTAGTCTAGGATGGTCATTGTTTTATCATTGTTTCAAGAGTAAAAGAAGGAAGGCAGGAAGAAAGGCAGGAACAGTGTAAATGTTTGTATGCCCTGTGAAGGATCGGGTACTTTGTATAAATTCAGCAACTCAAGTCCCAGCAGCTAGTGGGCCTTTGGATGTGCAAGTCCTGAATGAATGAAAAATTGACATGAAACATAAATCAGCGAGTCCATGTTTTATTTTATGTAGTAGCTCTTATAAATGCTCTTGAAATTTGGAAAATAAAACCTTGTCTTATTTTCTATTTAGCTAAGCCAAAATCCTTGAATTAAAAAATATATATTTACGGTTCAACTGGAATCTAAGAGAAGGTCAGGCACTTTTCCAAAGCAGAGCCCATAACTTTCTATTTTTCAGTGGTAGTAGTCCCTACACCTTGAGTAGGCACTGCCACAATATGGAGTAATGCTTTTTGGTTCCTCTGCTCCTAGTGTTGGGAAACTCAGTGACATTTTCTCTCCACAATATCTTTATTCCCCAGGTACTGCTGAGTGTGGTGAGAAAGCAACTGATGGGTCTTCACTGATTTCCTCTGGATGTGCTGGGCAGCAGCATAAACCCATTTCAAAGTATTCTTCCTCCTTTCCAGGTTGTGTTTCCATTTCCTGGGCTGGAAGGATTCCAAGTTCTTGATCCAGATCTTGATGGGACTAGGACTTTAACACACCCAAATGGCTAGTAACCATGTTTTTTAAAATAAAATAAACAGGTACAATTACTTTCGACAGAAACCTGGACATGTCAAAGCCCTAATTGTTTTAGGACTTGAGTTAAGAATGTGAAATTTTGCAGATCAGAAATCGGATGCAGAGAATTTGTAGTAGCCATGTGTGTTTTCAAGGCACTTTGAAACTTTGAATCCAAGATTCTGCTGCATGTTCATATTTTATATGGCAATCTGTGTTTTAGAGGCACATGTATAGCACAGCACATTCCATATACAGGTTATGCTCTCTCAAATACATACTCAGAGAAAACCTTTACAAATGATTTCCATAAAGTGAGGCACTTTACTTCCCAAAGGGGATGTTGCTGAGGAGGCTGAGGCATGAGGTGCGAGATGAGAGCTACAGGAAGAGTTGTGGAGTCTTCCTTCTTCAGAGCCTGGCAGGTAGGGATGAAGTGGAGATGGTCTTTGATGGCAGAAGAATCCCCAGTTCATTGTAGAAGGACACACTGTAGTCCCCGTCGAAGAGGAGTATCAGGTGTAAACAATCAGACATTTCTGCTCATAAGCCGGCTCCCTAGAGGGAAGGCGCAGGACTGGAAATCGCTGGGCTGTGCCATTCCTCTCCCGGTACTCAGGTCTTTGTGGCAGACGTCAAGGTGCTCTTTTCAGTTCTCTCAATGTGTTCAATAAGCCTGGGGCAGGTACTGTGTTGGAGCTGCTGGTATCAAGGCGAGCCAAACAAGGGCCTGCACGCAGCGTATGCTCTCGTGCGGGAAGCAGACCGTAATAAATGTCAACAACCTGCAATCGAAGTCCACAGTGATTAAGTGCTATGGAGAAAGTGACAGCTTCTGCTTTTCTACAGAAGACAGTAAAAGTATCTGAGAGGAGTCACGTCATCAGAGAGCTAAAGGAAGTGAGAAAGCAAGAGTGTTCCAGGCAGAGGGAGGAGTAGCAAGTACAAAGGGCCTGAGGTAGATGTGTTCGAGGTAGGGCAGCAAGGTGTTGAATCAAGGAGCAGAATGAAAAGGTGGTGGAAGTCAGATCACGTAGCCTCTCTTCTCCAGGAATTTAAGGGCTTTGGACTTGCATCCTGAGAATGACGGGAGTCATCAGAACAATTGCATTTCAGTTTCACCTTAACCTTTTGACTGTGGTGTGCATTTTTGACATCTGATGAAGCCTGAAGAACCCTTTGCAGAATAATGATAGTAATTGCATAAAATAAAATCCAGGGGATGTCAAAGGAAATAGGAATATGGAAATAGATAGATTAAAGGAGACTGTGAGGGACATCCAGGCTGTGATTTGCACTTTCAAAGCTGCAGGGAAAGTAGACCACAGGGGCCAAGAATGGAGGCACTGGGACCAGGGAGACAGGGCTGGGAGCAAAGCCATTCTCATTTATCCCGCAGGGCCGTGGCTTCCGAGATACAATTGTATAACACAGCCTTTTTGAGTGCCGGAAAAAATGTGTGGCTTCTATTTATATGTAACTTATAGTTTTTTTGAGTGCGAGAACAAAAAATGTATAGCTTCTGCTTATATTTAATTTGCCCTCTTTTTCCATTGGTCTGTTGAATGCATTTTTATAATATTCTAGGACCTTACAATATTTATGTAATTTGTGAACAGATCTATACATTTTGGAGGTATACGCTAAAAAAATATTTATGATAGTGTTTGTTGATCAACCCAAGCTGATGATCATGAGGTAAGGAGACTTATTCTGCACTGGCTCAGGCAACATTCCATCTGAAATCCATTTTGTGGAGAGCATGAGTTGTTGCCACGATTCAACCTCGCTAAATGTCAGTCATGTTTCTCAAGCACCCTCACCTCTCTCAAAGAGCCCTCATCTGGCTATAAATCTATTTACACCTGATTACATGTACTGTCACCTCTGAGGCGGTGGCGTGTATTCCCCTGGGGAAACAAGTTTCCCGGTGTTATTGCCAGACTGGAAAAGTGGTTCTTGATATTTGCCCTAAAATGTAGGAGGCTCTGAAGAGCACGTTCCACTTGGAGCACCATGAGGTGCGCGGGCACAGCCAAGCGGCCTCATCTGCCTTTAGGGCGTGCTTGGCCGCGGTCACACACCCCTTCTGGACTTGACTCCCATTGTTTCAATTTTTCTCTTTCTTCTGCCTGTCTCGACTTGGTCTCTCTTGAACATTTTCGTTCACTCTCGAGGTGCAGTGAGCTGAATGGTGTGCATTATTCCAGGTGTGATTTGGCATAGTGTTATACAGAGGTCTGGCATTTTCTGTTTTATCCCCATGAGTATGGGGAGTGGAGAAAGGAGAAGCAGGGAGGGTGAACGAGTAGAGTGAAGGAGACAGATGATTTTGCGGGAAACCTAGTTACTGAACTTCTCTCTCCATCCCTCCATCTTTTTTTAATAAAGAAAAAACTTTTTTTTTTTTGCTTTTATAAAGAAAGAAACCCATGCCTCTTATAAAACAAGCAGAAGTCTTCATGTAAGCTCCTAGGAGGAAAGCTTGTGGCTAGCAGTGGCCCCGCCCCCAGATCACACCATGGGTGTTGTCTTGCAGAGACACTCTTGCTGTGCTGAAAATACAAGGAGAACTTTACTGCCTTGTCCTGCCAGGGAGGGTGGTTTATGGACATGGGTACGGAGCCTGGAAATGAGGCCAGCTAACCCCACTCTTCTTGTGCCCTAAATATCAAATTCTCTTTATGTTTTTTCCTGCTCCTCCAATTTCTGACCTCTGCCTGTTTCACACACTGCTCCTTCATTTAGCTGAATTCTTTCTTGATTTTTTTTCGATGTCTTATTAGTGGATATTTATAGAATCGGCAACTGGAAGGTAAACTATCAGATACTGCAAAATAGCTTGATGAATCCCTATAAATACAGCTTTGCTGAGATATCAGGGCACATACAGGCATGTCTGTGGCATTATTCTGTCGAGCACCTGGCCCCAGGCAGGAGACAGTGTGAGATGATCAGGTTCAGAGACATGTCAAGCTCACTGCAGTTTCTTTCTAGTGCACACAGCCACTAGAAGCACCCTGAAACTGCTTCCGGATGGGGCAGTTGGTGTGTGCTGAGAATTAACTAAGCGTCAACATCATTTCCTGGGAAATAACTAAGTCTGTGATATTATTTATCAAAATGGAACAAAACCAGCCAAAAGAATTCAGCAGAGGGAAAAGCAACTGGTTTGAAATGAAGAAAGATGTCCAAAGACACCTGCTTCCATCTCCGTTATTTTCTGTGTCCTTCCTGTGTCCTTCAGAAAGGGGTTGCCTATGATGGATGGATCTGTTCGATTGTGAAATTGATTTTTGGGAACTGGATGTCTCAGCTTGTTGCTGTAGACCCTGGGGTTTCCTGGGTGCTATGTTGCCTATGGGGTGTGTTTGGTTCCCCTAAGGTGCCAGGAATGTGCAGTTTGACTTACACTGGAAGGCCTCTGAGGTTGGAGGATATTTGGAATTTCTTCAGTCTTAGGGACCTCATTCTCTTTTTGTTTGTGTCAAATTTCCCCTTGAAATAACAGGGCTTTGTGGGCGATCAATAGCATTGAGGAAATGATGTGGAGAAGTCCCTCCAGGAGGGCTCCGGGGTCTGTAACTTCCCCTTCAGTCTCCCACTCACTGAGAACAAACGGCAAGAACATTCAACACACTGAGAAAATATTTAAGCTTTAAAATGCTGCCTTGGGTGTTGTGGTGCAATGGGTTAAGCCACTGCTTGGGACACTTGTATCCCATATCGGAGTACCTGGGAGTCTTGCCTCTGCTTTCTATCCAGTTTCTTGAATGAGCACCCTGGTAGGCAGCAGATAATGTCTCAGGTACTTGAGTGCCTGCCACCCATGGGGGAGACACAGATGAAGTTCCTGGCTCCTGGCTTAAACATGGCCCAGTCCTGGCTGTTGTGGGTATTTGGGGAATGAACCAGCAGATAGAAGTTCTATGTCTCTTTTATTCTCATTCTCTCTCTCTCTCTCTCTCTCTCTCTCTCTCTCTCTCTCCCTCCCTCCCTCCCTCCCACCCCCCATCTTTCTTGATCTGTGGTTGTTCACAAACAAAATTTTAAAATGTTCTCAGTTTTCCAGTATTAAGGCTATCTAGAGTGGCTGCATGGCTGTCTGAGCCATGAGCTCTGAAAATTTTATTGACAGCTGGTTAGCCCTGTCTCTCCAGCAGCCTTCACAGCTACATGGGCTAAAAAGGGAGCTGAGATTAATCAAACACCAGCTATGTGCCAGATTCAAAGATTGTATCTTATGTATGCTGATTTATTTAAACCTCACATTAAACACGGATTTGTTAATAAGCTCACCCCATTTAGCAGATAAAGACACTGAGGCCAAGTGTCTGCAATGATCTTGGCAAGGTCCCAAGAGTGCTGACTCCAGAGTTTATGTGAAACCCCCTCCCCCCCCTGCTCAGCTATCTTCTCTTTAGCAGGTGCATCTTTTCTAAACTTTTGGTTTTAAGGAGCCAGAAGGTGAACTTTTATCACAGCTCAGTGATTCATATTTTTCCCCTAGTTTCCAAAAATGAATGGGTTTCCTCCTGTGCTTCCAGCCCTCCTTCATGTCCTCTTGGTTCCCTTTAAAGAAAGACCTATGTGTCTCGTTCCTCTTCAATATGTGTCTTACAGAGCAGAGGCTCACTAGGGCACCGATTTAATGAAATAAAAATTTCAAGCATGTTTGGTTTGATTCTAGGTGATACAAATAAAGAATCGAGAAAGCTTTGTAGTCAGGTTTGAAGGGACGGGGAAAGGTGAAAGGAATAAAGTAGGTCAAGTATAATAACTGGATCATGTCTTCTTAAGGGCTGCCTGATGAAGACTCAGCTGTTAAAAATGGAGAAATAATGGGACAGCCATAGTACTTGGCACTTATGTATCCTGAAATTGTGACTTTGGTGGTTTATAGTATTTCACCTATTATGTGAATCATATATGTGCCAGCTGCCATTCAAGTTAATATATAATAACAGCTGAGGGTACTTGAAAACCCTCATGCTAAATTGAATGAAAAGTCTATTTTAGTGCAAAAAATTGAAATTTATACATACAAAGGGTCTTCAAAAAGTTCCTGGAAAATGCATATTATGAAAAAACTATATGTGGATTTCAAAAAATTTTTAAAGATTTATTTTTTATTTGAGAAAGAGAGAGAGAGAGAGAGAGAGAATTAGAATGAATTATCTTCCATCCACTGTTTCACTCCCCAGGTGGCTTCAACAACTAGGTCTGGGCCAGGACAAAATCAGGGGCCAGGAACTCCATCTGGGTCTCCAACACAGGTGGTAGGAAACCAAGTACTTGGGCTGTTATTTACTACTTTTCCAGGTGCATTAGCAGGGCGCTGGATCAAAAGCAGAACAGCTGGAACTCGAACCAGGCACTCCAATATGGGATTCAGTGTCGCAAGTGGTGTTTTAACCTGCTGCACAACACTGACCCTCAAATTGTTTTGAATCAAAATACTTAATCTGTTTTTTCGTTGAACCAAAGTCAGCCTTTCTTTTAATTAATTCTTTCTGTGAACTTTTTGAAGCACCCTAGTATATATGCTGACTTATCCTTTCCAAGGTACACAGTCTCATTATCTCTTTAAAAACCAGAAACTCAGATAGACTTAGTAACTACTGAAGAACTGGAAAGTGCGATGGGGAAGGTTGACTTCTGGCTGTTAACCACTGTGCTTCCCTGCCTCTTAGTGCTTCCTGATTTCATGGGGTTTTACAGATTCTTTCTCTGCTGAATTAGAACCAGTCCACCATACAGTTGGGAGGGTAAACATTTGTCATGTTTGGTAACAGACGTGATGAGTTGTGTTTTTCTTTTAAAGGGGATCTAAGGCAAAGTCCAGTGCTTTCTTTTACATATTCCTCCTGTAGGAAAAGGTCGCTGGAGCACAAGGGCTCCGATTTCATCTCATAAGCAGCTTCCCCGTGGCTAAAACCTTGCTCTACAAATTGGCTTTTAAAATATTTTGTGATAATGTATATTGCTCTCTAATAGGAGTGTTCTGGAGTCATTAACTTATGGGCTTCCTAAGTAGGACCTTTAGGACAGTATTTTCCATAAATGCCAGCAATTGTCTAGAGGCTTCTGTTTTACTCTCGTGCTGTAGTCCTTTCTCCTGACTGTGCGTCCGCTCCCATTTACAGTGGTTCTGGGAGACCTGGGCTCTTTGCCTTGTCAGTCAGCCACCTGGCTACTGTTTGTGGTGGGAGGCAAGGGGAGACAGGAGACTAAAAAGCTTGAAATGGTAAATTACTGTAGGTTCTGAAGAAAAATAGAATTAGAAGCATTTGTGGTTCAGATGAAAATAGCACATTTCCTTTCTGCTTGGACTGTGGGGGTCAGAGTGCTCCAGGGAGTAGAAAATAAATAAAAATTGATCCCTCGCCAGTCGAAGGAAGTGCTCTGACTCTGGGAACTGATGTGACAACTTCAGATTTGAGGATCTTGTGAAACCATTTTTGAAGGTTAAAAAAAAAAAAGGCTCCAAACACCAGGAGATGTTTAAAAAAAAATGACAGGCTGTGTTAGGAAACCTAATCTTTCAAGAATGATTTAAACAGCCCTTTCCAAGACTGACCACCGGGCACAGCAGAACCAGCTCAGACGCAAGGCGTTTTGTTGCTGACCGGGGCCCTTCCTTCTCTCCTTGCAGGTGAGAAGCCTTACAAGTGCTCGTGGGAAGGATGCGAGTGGCGTTTTGCACGAAGCGACGAGCTCACAAGGCACTACAGGAAACACACAGGTGCAAAGCCCTTTAAATGCAACCACTGCGACAGGTAAAGAGACTTGCATGCTGCTGGGCTGGGGAGGGGAGATGTGAGCTAGGGGGTGGGGGGTGGGCTCTGTGTGTGCTCTTAGATTCATCACCAGCCTGTCTCATGGGTAAATGACTTCTACATCTCTGTTAGAGAACCAAGGAGATGCAGTGCCCTCCTCCATGTAAACCAGAGGTGGATACAGCATTTACTATGCAATAGCTTTGGGTCAGGAACTGTGTTAGTCACTGCGTATCCACAAGACTAACCCTCAGGGAGATGATGCGACAGATAATTTTAGTATAATAGGAAAAGTAATCGCATAGAAAATGGTCACCTGTAGCTGCTTCTCCTGATCTTTTTATTAACATCAGTACCACTTTTCCTCCTCCTTCATAGTAAGAAAAAATAGAAAGCTTGCTCGTGGGGAGGAAGATTAGTTATAAGGCTGTTCACTGAACCATTATTGGAAGTGAATTTTTCTAAAGACAGATCCCATTCTCTGGGGGCCTACACCATTATTTCCCCCCTTGAAAACAGGTACAAGGGTCCAAAAGATGGCAAGGTTTTCAGAACTTATCTTATAATTCAATTTCAAACCTTCAGCATTTGATAGTAGAAGAAAGAGCACGTAGCAACAGATACTACCCAAGTAATAGTATCTGACAGCCCTGGCATTATCAACCAATAAACCCCAAAATGGAGACTCTGCAGGCCAAGGTGAAGGCAGGATTAGGTTTAGACATAATCAAATAATGGGCTTGCATCTGAGCGTGTTATCCTTCTAATCCTATTTCTGTGTTTAAAAGGAAGCTTAAGAAAATTAACCATCTTTTTAATGCAATACTAAAGGTCTCGGTTATGATGAGAAAAATGCTTCTAATACGATAAAAGCTCCTGAAAGCCTCAGGGTTCCCTGGCTTGGGCAGCAGCTCGCAGGATGGCAGGAGGGGGTGTGCAGGAAGTCAGCAGAGGCCTGGCTCTCCTTGGGAGGAAATGTGATCGCTTGCACATCCTGCCTCCCTCAGACTCTGTGCCCGCACCTCCTGCTCACCAGGCCTTCCTCCATGGCAATGCGTGTTTGGAGCACGGTCTCGTGGATGGCCAAGTTGGCTTGGTGCTCCTGTAAGATGCTTATACAGGAACAGTTATGTTTTTCCTTCCTTTCTTTTTTTCTTTCTTCCTGAAGAGGCTATTTTCCTCTTATCTGCATTCTGTCAGAACTAAATAAAGAGCCCATGCCTCCTGGAGCCCGAGATAACCTCCCACCCCAGGGCTGAGGAAGTACCCGTCCCACAGCTATTCACCCCCCATTGCCTTGGAGCTCTCTCTACCCAGGAACACAATTTGTGGTTCATTTCCATCCCATTCCATAGAAGTCCTCCTGAATTTACATGAATCAGCAGCTGTTCCTCTGCACAGCGTGCTCAGTCAGATTTCCCTTTTTTACATCTTCCTTCAACTCCCATCTCAAATGTGCGTGGTTCGCTCCTCTCTAGCCCTGGCTCACAAAGAAGCTGTGCAGATGGTGACTGCCCACAGTCCTCTGGGGGAGCATTCCATTCTCTCCACGGGACAAAGGTGATTTCTTTGTGTGCTATCCAAGTAGGATGGTAGTAGGTCCACACACAAATCCACCATGTCTGAAGGGTATTGAGGAAGTTGCTCAGAGGATGAGCATTTTTTCCATAATCTTGGAAGTGGATAAAGGGTCTTATGAGGCCATTGTCAGAGTTAGTATTCTTCTCTCCAAATCAATGGACTCGAGGCACTTAGGACTTCCTAACAGTTGAAGTATTAGGGTTCCATCAAGCTCGTTGGATGATTTATATGGAAAAAAATTCCAAACCTATTGGATATTTCAGCAAAAGAGATGATAGAGATGGGTAATTTGGTTAATCTTTTGCTTTATTTTCTTCATCAAAATATACTGTGGTTTCTGGAAGTAGAAATTTACTAAACAGATGATATAAATCATGTGATGTGGTATTTAGGGGGGATTGTGAGTAGATAAAAGTCTGTGGCATAGAAAAAAAGTATATTTTCAACAATGTCAGAAATGAGGGTTGGACTCTCATTAGTGTCTCATGACAAACAGCACCTTGCATTTCCATTGCAGTGATTGTGCTAAGAATAGACAGGTCTGGGAGGCGGCTTGGGAGTTGGTGGGGCCCCAAAGCAGAGGAAAGGGAAGCATAGACTGACTCTGGACTTGGCATTCCTTAGCAGACACTTACCTTCAGAAGCAGGGCATCGTAGCCGTAGTTTTGAACAGGACACTGTATCCTGTTGGTGCCACAGTATGTGTAAGTGCACCACCTCTTGCCATTTAAAATTGGAGCAGTCAGGTTATCCTATTTGGAAGCTACTTAGAGTTTAGGCATCCTTTTTCATTAATGTGTACTGAGTTGAACTTATGCGTTTATTTTACATATAGGGTAGTTTAAAAATACACAAGTTTTTCCTTTTTTGGGGCCATCATTTGAAATTGTTAAATGTCACCAAAAAAAGGTCTATATTTCTGCCTTTGTCTGGCAAAATCAGAACCAGCGTCAGTGGTTTCATATTCCTATGTGTCTGTCATTGGCTGGTGCTGAATAGCAATCACTACCATTTGCAGTGGTCACGGGATATTCCCATCACTCCCTGTAGTCTCCCCAGCATGAAGACAAAGCATTGGTCGCCAGGTATTATCATGCTTGCTGTTTCCTCTTTGAAAGAGAATAATATTTCTTTGTGTGCTTGCCTTATCTGATGTGGAAAGAGAGAGTCCACGGGTGTTATATATTTCTCACACTTGAACAACTATACTTCTTTTTTTCTTTTGCCTGGCCCTTATGGACACTGGATTTTTGAGACCTCTGGCTCCAGATTAGCATTAGGGCAGAAAGCAGTGAAGTGGCTCTGCCATTCCTCACCATCAGACTGAACAGTGTAGCCCATCTGGAAGGATGAGGCATTTCTCAGTCCACAGAGCATGAGGCTGCTGATGGTGGTACACTGGGCTCTGTTTCCATTTGGTGACGTGCAGGCCATCGTCCCACAGACTCAGCACGATGATTGTCCGAGAAGACTGCCACAGGAGCAGCACATCTAAGATCATGGGCAGTTCAGTTGGGCCATTTCCATCTTTGTTTCATCCCACTTACAAGTGCTAAGAAGTACTGACCAATATCTTAGCCCTTGGATCTTCCAGAGGGTTGCTATTGGCTTAATAACCATGTGACTATAGTAACTTTTCTATAAGCAAGAGAAAAGGTGATAGGGTTTGGCTATTTCTCCAAAATACACAAATTTCAATCACTAAGAACATTCTAGGGCTAGTGTTGTAGTGTAGTGGGTAAAGCTGCTGCCTATGATGGTGGTATTCCATATAGGTGCCAGTTTGTTTCCTGGCGGCTCCACTTCTGATAGAGCTCCCTGCTAATGCACCTGGAAAAGCAACAGAAGATGGCTCAAGTGTTTGGGTCGCTAGTACTCACATGTGAGACCCAGATGAAGCTCCTGGCTTTGGCCTGGCCCATGTCTGACCATTGCGGCCTTCTGGGGGAATGAACCAGCAGATGGAAGATGTCTCTCTCTCTGGCTTTCCCTCTGTCTGTAACTCTGACTTTCAAAACAAGTAAATACATCCTTAAAAGAAAAAGAATCTTTTTATTTAAGACCATCTGGCTGCCGTGGAGTTATAATTACCCTATGCAGGTGTATTACCCTTAAAATTATTTGATTCTGCATTTCTAAATGCTGAGTTTATCTATTACCTTTTAATGTTTGTATGTAGGCTCCAGCAAGTAGAAATTAATAAATATAATCATAGCTAAGATTTATTTTTATTTATATTTATTTATGGCATATTGAATTTAAATAAAAACCTCAGGGGTGAGGGACCTGATTTAATCCTAAACATCATATATTTCCTAGAATTTGTACAAATAATCATATGCAATTGATGGATTTCATACCATGCTGAAGATTTTTCCATGATTTTTTTTTTTATTGAAAGAACCTGAAGGATAAAAGTGGATACGTGTCCTTATAGTGATAGGAAGCAGCAATTAATAAAGGCAGAATGAAGACTGAATGACTACAGGGGTTCAAAACGTGTAGAAAATGAAATTAAATGATAAATTTGTTTTTGTGCAATAGGTTTTGAAATCCATGCATTTTTAAAAAAAATATGTAGGGCCGGCACTATGGCACAGTGGGTTAACAGCCTGGCCTGAAGCGCCGGCATCCCACATGAGCACCGGTTCTAGTCCTGGCTGCTCCTCTTCCTATCCAGTTCTCTGCTGTGGCCTGGGAAAGCAGTAGAAGATGGCCCAAGTCCTTGGGCCCCTGCACCCACGTGGGAGACCTGGAAGAAGCTCCTGGCTCCTGGCTTTTGATTGGCCCAGCTCAAGCCGTTGTGGCCAACTGGGGAGTGAACTAGCAGATAGAAGACCTCTCTCTCTCTGCCTCTCCTCTCTCTGTGTAACTCTGACTTGCAAATAAATAAATAAATCTTAAAAAAAAACATGAAAAATATGTAACACATATTTCCCATGAACTTTTTTGAAGACCCCGTATACATGACTGAATGATTCTTTCATTTAAATTTCAACACCAGTAATACAGTTTGTGGCTGGCGCTGTGGTACAGTGGGTTAAAGCTCTGGCCTGCAGAGCCCTGTTTTGAGTCCCAGCTGCTCCACTTCTGATCTAGCTCCCTGCTAACGTGGGAAAATAGTGGAGGATGGTCCAAGTGCTTGGGCTCCTGTACCCACGTGGGAGACTTGGAAGAATTTCCTGGCTCCTAGCTTCAGCCTGGCCCAACCTCAGTCCTTGCAGCCATTTGGGGAGTGAACCAGCAGGTGGAAGACCTCTCTCTACCTCTGTCTCTCCCTCTCTCTGCAACTCTGCCTTTCAAGTAAATAAAATAAATCTTTAAAAAAATGCTATTTTTCTGAAAGTTCTCATGAGGTAGAAAAGGAAAGGGATTTTGTCTACTGCCAGAATCTCTCATCACTTTTCATCATCTCAAATCCCTTTGTTCCTCTTTTGGATGGGTGGGATTCTTTTTAAAAAAAAAAATAATCAATTGATTGATTACTTTATGAAAACGTGATTGATTGATCTGTCTGTTGGTTTGCTCCACAAAATGCCTGCAGACTGGTGCTGAAGCCAGGAGCAGGCAATGCAATTCGGGTCTCTCATGTGAGTGGCAGGGATTGAGGTACTTGAGACATTACCTGTTGCCTCCCAGCATATGCACCAGAAGGAAGCTGAAAATGAGAAGACACCTCAACTCAGATGTCCCCAGCAGTCTTTTTTTTTTCTGTTGTTCTGTTTTGTTATTCATTTATTTATTTATTTGAGGAAGAGAGGAAGAGAGATCTTCCATCCACTGGTTCACTTCCAAAATGGCTACAATGGCGGAGGCTGTGCCAGCCAGAAGCTAGGAACCTGGAACTCTGATCACATTTCTCACATGGACAGGAGTGGCTCAAGCACTTGTGTCATTTCCACTGCTTTCCCAGGCTCAACAGCAGGGAGCTGGATTGGAAGTAGAGCAGTCAGGACTCAGAGCTGTCACCCACGTGGGATGCTGGGTCCTACAAGAGCAGTTTAACCCACTGTGCTACAACACTGCTCCTGCCCCTCCCCCTCCAACTCCCTCCCCCCCCCCCCCCCCCCCCCCGGCCAGGCAGTCTTAACTGCTGTTCTGAGCATCTGCTCTGTCCCCTAGTGGGATTCTTAGTGCTAGCTTTGTTGATTTCTCATAGATCCTAACTACTCAGGCCTGTCCACCTTAACCTAAGGATTAATTCTAGTTGCTTCTATGACCAATTGCCATGCATTTTTAGCAGCATACTTATTTGCTTCATAAACTTAGTTTCTTATAATTATGTTGGCTGGTGGTCCAGCATAGGTCTCACCAGGCTGAAGTCATGGTACTGTCATGACTGCATTCTTCTCTAGAGGCTATGGAAGCAGGAACAGAGTCTATTTCCTTACATCTTCCAACTTCTAGAGACTGCCTGCAATCATTGGAAATCCTGCCCTGAATTGGTTCAGGATGCAATTCCTCCATCAACAAAATGGCCCAGTCCTTGTAATGCCATCATTTTCCTGGTTCTCTCTTTACATTATTTCTTCCATTTTTAATGACCCTTGTAATGGACCTTGGCCATCCAGTATAATCTCCCTATTGTAAGGTGAACTGATTAGTAAATTAATTCTGTCTACAACCTTAGTTCCCTTTGGCCATGCAACAATACCATCACAGGTCTACACCTGGGGGTTGGGCATTATTCTGCCTGTGACACTCTAAATTGGTTGCTCTGTTCTCCTTCCTTCTCAGTCCACAAAGCAGAAGAGGCTAAGTGTATGGGCTGTGGAGTCAAACTCTCTGGGTTCAGATCCTGGCTTTGCTACTTTCTGATGATATCGCAGTTGGGATAAGAATGGTACCTCTTTTTATAGAGTTCTTGTAAGGATGTCAGTTTTAAAAGAAGCACCTGCAAAGAGAACTTCCCAACTTGGATCGTCTTTCTCTAGGACATTGGAATGAAGGAAGAAGGGACACAAGGAACAAAGAAGGAAGGAAGACAAGAGGGAGGGAGGAAAGAGGGCAGTGAGCTGTGCCCCAGGACAGGACAGAGTTGTGCGTGTGAAATGCTAAATTCCCTACAGAGTACATTGCTTTTTCTGTATACCAGAGACATCAAGTACTGGCTTTTAAAGAAAACTAATCATTGTTTTATAGCAAATCAAATCCTATTTAGAGGTATCTCTAAGGGATTTTCCAAAGAGCTTGTTTATCCGAAATCAGGGCTTGAAATAAGTGGGTGTAACTAGAATTGTGATTATACAGGATGTTACTGAATTTGATTGTTTTCTGCTATACTTTCCCCATTCTTAGGTGTTTTTCATTGAACATTTGTCCTGTTTCACTTCCTTGGAGTTTTATCCTGTCCGTTTACCTATTTCAGGAATAGACACAAACAGAGGGCATAGAGAATGTTGGGTTTAGGGAAAGGGTGGATTTTTGTTTGTTTTAAGAATGAACAAACACAGGGAAATCCTGCTCTGAACAGGAAACCCTGATAACCTGAAAGGGTTAGCTTTCTAATATCCTACAAGAGTTTTGGATTGTGGGCTGTTGCAGCCTTTGAGGGAAGCTTCAAAACTTAACCATTGGTAAGAAAGTGGCCTTTATAGAATCTGGGCATGATGCATGTCCAAAGACTTTCACACTTTTGTCTTCTTAGGTAATTAGAATGATGATCCTAATAGTTGACATACATTGAGATTTTGCTGTATTCCAGGCAACATTCTTTTTTATTACCAAGTTTTTAAAATTTTTCAGTTCTAAAATTTAACATTTTAAACATTTTACCACATTCCCTTCGAGTGTAGAAGTTATATAATACACATATGTACTAATTTTTCTTGAAAGCAGAGCTATTAGTATCACAAGGTGAGTGATCCTTGAGGATCACAGTGGAGGGAAGAAGGATGTATTATGTACATGGTATTATTCAATGAAGCAATGTTTATAACCATATACCCAATGATTTGAAATCCAAACAGTTGTTATGCTCCATATATATTGACTTTCACAAATAAGGGAAAACATTCTGGGTCTGGCTTATTTCGCTTAGCATGATGATCTCCAGTTCCATCCATTTTGTTGTAAATGTCAGGATTTCATCTTTTTTATGGCTGAGTAATATTCCAACATGTAAATATATGCCATATTTTCTTTATCCAGTCATCACTTTATGGATATATAGGTTGATTCTGTGTCTTTGCTATTGTAATTGAGCTGCTATAAACATTGGAATGCAGGTGTCTCTTTCATGGGCTGATTTCATTTCTATTGGATGTATTCCCAGGAGTGGGGTAGCTTTTCTAAGTACTTTATGGGATCATCTGGTTTAATCCCCACAATCACCCTATGAAAATGGTACTATAATGTTTCACACTTAATGAGGAGGATTTAATGCAGAGAGGTTAATATGCTCAGAGTCACTTACTATTAGAAGAACTGGGGTTTGAACCCTAGCAGTCTAACCCCTGAGTTAACTTTTATCACCCAGTTTCTCAATACATATGTATTACCTCTCTTTAAGACAGGGTGAATAATTTCCCAAGGGTGATGGAAGTTGAGATCTTTCCTTGAACCTCTCTAATTTCCTTGTTGCTGTTTGTATTTTCTAGGTGTTTTTCCAGGTCTGACCATCTTGCCCTCCATATGAAGAGACATATCTAAAAACCCTAAAGGCCAGAATTGCCATGGCATCGGCCAATGTCTGAAGGAATGCTGTGAGGCAGGGGGCTGGACTTCAGGAGGGGACCCATTGCCTCTCAGAAGAAAGTTCTCACTTATAAACCTCTGTGTACACACACACACACACACACATCCATACACACTCACACAGACCCACACACATACACACTGTCAAGCACTCAACTATATTGAAATATATACGTCTATTCTTTATGCCTTGCCCTAGCCAGATGGTAGAAGACAAAAAAGAAGGAAACCAGGTGAACTCAGCAAGGCAGACTGGCTGCTTACTTCAGCACTATTGGAATTATTTCCCGCTGTTGCCAATGGAAATCAAAGAAAATGGATGTGACGTCTCTGCAGGTGGACGGCAGTACGAGGGGCTTATTTAACTTGCTTCTCAGTGCAACTTGATAGGAGAACACACCGTCTTAAAGTTGCATATGTGTAGCACTAATGTTTCTTTTTAAATAGTTGGGGGAAAATGACCTAGAAAACCAAATTGCAGTTTGGTAGCCAAAATTAACTCTTGGTTTATTTGTCCTTTGTGTGTGAAAAGTCCTACTATTCCGTGCGTCAGACTTCCTCACAGAACTGTTGATTGGTTTTGGTTCTTCTTAGTACCACTGAGATCTTTCCAGTCGATACCAACGGCCTTAGGGCGGCAGACTCTGGAATTACACCTTACACCTTTCTGGCCTGCATTTCTCTAGACTGCACTCTCAAGGGAGGAGTTTTCTTTTCTTACTTTTTGACTTTTGCACACCATATGCACTAGGGATTCTGGAAACTTCTAGCATGACTGCAAAGTGGCCAAGAGAATAAAGTCCTTGATGATAAATCACAGTATATCCCTTGAGCCTCACCTTATTGCCAGTGCTAGATTTTTTCTTTTTAATCTCTCTGTTTTTGCTAACGAAAACTTGAAAAAGCTTATTTGGAAGCTTAAATGTTTTACCTTTTCTCCATGGACTAAACCTCTCCAGAACTCTCTCTCGGCACGTGGATGTCCAGCTCTCGAAGCAGCCAATCAGATGGGACATCACAGTTCTCTCATCCTCCTTGAGGCATGGTGACCTCAGCTCACAGTGAGCGCCCACTGTGCTGTGTGTCACTGCTACCCTATAACCAGTTACAGCATAGATGTCGCTAGTCTCAAAGGGCAGCTGCGTATTTAATCTAACTCTGGGTTATGACCTGACACAAAGCCAAAAATATCACTCTTTCCAAGAATGGGGAAAACTGAGGATGCCTCCCAAATCTAGTGGCTTCACAAAACATCATCCTAGCTTCCTCTCTCATACCCACTGAGCTCATATTCCCCCACTTGTCAAAACACACAGTTCAAAATGCCATTGTGGGAACGAAGGGTTGACCTTTAAGGAAAAGGTTGAGGAGTTTCTCTCATGTTCTGTCTAAAAGGAGAGACGTGTTTCTAATTTCTTTTTGGCTAGGCCCACCATGACTTGTGACCTAGAACACCGGGGTCATCAGAGGCCTCGCATTCACTCTGCAAGCTGACTCCATGGGGGTTCACATTCCTCACTTGTCATCCCCCACACACATCAAGTGGTCTCTCTCTACCCGCATTCTTAGCTAGCTGGCACTGGCCTCAACTCCAAAGACTGCCTTTAGGACCATTATATGGCCTATGCAAGCAAGCGGGGTGGTTATTAGGACAGATTGTATATTTTGTATCTTCTGGGACCATCCCTTCAAGACAAGTCTAAAAATCAAAAATGGCGTTTGGT
This sequence comes from Oryctolagus cuniculus, assembly GCF_964237555.1. Taxonomy (NCBI): domain Eukaryota; kingdom Metazoa; phylum Chordata; class Mammalia; order Lagomorpha; family Leporidae; genus Oryctolagus; species Oryctolagus cuniculus. The sequence continues at coordinate 32,803,561 of NC_091434.1, forward strand.
CCGCTCGTGGCTGCTGCTCCTTCTCACCAGCTGGCTCCCTTCCTGCCCTCCTCTGACTGTTTGACTCATTGACTGTTAAAATGTCACCCCATACATATTTGGGATGCAAAACTGAAGTCTTTAAAAGGAAACCATAATATAAGAAACACAAACACATATATGACAACAACCTTCAAGATCCTTGGCATTTGCGTTTTCAGCTTTCTACAACCTTTGTTTTCACTGAAATGTTGAAACAACTCATCTGAGGGTAATGGAACCTCCTTATCACAATGCTGTAGCTGCCAGTTGGACACTTGGGGCATTTCGAGGTCTGGCCCTTAGAATTTTCTTGCTCTTTTTCCTTTTTTTTTTCAATTTAGACCAAAAAAAATTTAAAAATTTTAAAAAATTTAAAAAAAGAAAAAACATCCTAAACACATATTCACACACAAAAATCTGTCCATTTGCCGGAGGCAATTATGTATATGTTAGTTGGAGGGTATTAAAAAATCAGTTTTATTCCAAAGATTAAAAAAAATAGAAATGACTTAGAAACAAGTTCTGGAGCACTGCTTGCTGACAATCTTGTAGTTCTCTACTGCATTTGAGTGCATTTTGTGGCCAGTCCATCAGGGCATACCATGGGATTCTATTTGAATGTGTGGTGCATCCTTTCTGGATGAAGGATGTGTGAGGAACCTTGAACCTCAGCTGTATTAAACTGTAGCGCCTCCAGTCAGTGCACTAGATGAAACTTTAGACACCCCGAATTTTGTTGGTTCCTTTCTTTTCCTTTCCATAGCAGCCTCCAGCAGGAATGCACGCACACACCAGTGATGGCATTGAGCCATGGCTGCCACGATTTACAAATGTTCTCTCCCAAGCTGGAGCTGCTCTTGCCTCTCAAATGCTATTATTATTATTATTATTATTATTAAGGATTTATAATACTTAATTTAATTTTTGAACTGACCAATGCAAGGCTCTATTAAAAAGAAAGTTTTTTTTTTAAAAAAAAAGAATGCAGAAGAGTAATCATTGCTTGTTTGCTCCCTTGTTGTCATCTGTGGTCTCTGTTGGACGTGGCAGAACAAAGGCCCTCTGATCCTCATCAGTGTCTGAAATGTTTGGTAATTTTTCTCTCTTTTGTATCAGTGAGGTCCTTTGTAATCTGCTCCTGACTTTTCTCAGAGCAGGGTGCACTGAAACACGATGATGGTGCTTGCTTGCTTCAGCGTTATCTGTTGACCGTGAGAATTGGCCTCAGAACCTGGTGGGTGCTAAGTGTACGGCTTTGAAACTGTTCTCTAGCCCAGACTGACACCTGTTGTGGTAACCAGTCCTAACTGTGGGGGTAGGGGTAGCCCCGACTGTTTTGGAACTAGATTTATGAGAAATGTTCATCATCTCTGAAATGGCAGAGACCTCCAGAGTCAACAGCCTGAAGACAGCTCTCTCCCCCACAGGACTGGTTATTTAAAACAGTGCTTTAGAGGACATTTGAAACACATTAAATCCATTTCTCATTTAAATTGTTACCTCCTAGCATTCCAGGGGATCCCAAACTTGCAAGGAAGAACCTGGCATCGTGTTTCTGTGGTTGTCCTCTCAAGCACGCTTTTTCCAGGGTTCAGAGTGTGATGTGTAGAAAAGTGTTTCTAAGCCGCTGACCATTTTCTTTATTTCAAATTTTGCTTCTTTCTCCTACCACGTGGCTGTAAGTCAGAGATGTGGATGCCTGAAATTAAGTTGCTGCTCCTAGCTACTGGCCTCCTGCCCCACTCAAGGGTGATTGGCCCCAGCTTAATGCCTGGTGGTGATGAGTATCACGTCTAGAAAAAGAGAAGTTCTGATTCTATGACAAAGCTGCATTTTGTAAAAATCTTGGAGACCCCTGAATGAACTCCATGCCAGCCATGTCCTCCTCTCCACGCGCTTTCCCTTGCAAAACCCTTCAAATGCCTCCTTTTCTCAATGCCATCGCCTCCCCACCTGCACCTCTTGTGCCCTTTTACATCTTTGATAGCCTGATTATAACAGGGTAAAAAAAGACAGCCAACCTCATGCATGTTAGCAGAACTGATTCCTAGTTTTAAAAAAATCTTCTTTGAAGCCAGAGGAGATTTTTAAAGGACTTTAGTTTGGGATAAACTTTGAGCTTATCCACCTCTATTTGCATCAAAGGGTAAATAAAATGGGGTTTTGGGGGTGGGCATGTCCAGGGCACTCAGACTACTCTGCCTAATGGTCTTCACTCCTGCATGCTGTGGCAAAGCCAAAAGAAAGAAACTCAGATTGCAAGAACAACCAAACCTGATGATTACTTTTGATTATTCCAATGATTTCCTCTATGGAAGTCACTTCATAACATGTAAAATATAGTGGTAAGTGCATGAATTGTTTTTAGGAAAGGGAAGAAGATAGGGTAAGTCAGAGAGATGCCACATATTTTACTAGAAAAATAAAATTTGTTGCTTGTTTCTTTCTTAAAAAAACAAACAAAAAACCACAAAAGGCCAGCATTTCTGGCCGCAGCTTTGCACCCGGAACGTTGCCAAGCGAAAGTTCCCTAAGTAGAACCTGGTTTAAATGACTCCTGGAAGCTTTCCCTTGCATTTTCCGGAAGTGACCATCTGCCAAGCACAGGAGTGAGGGCAGAAGGGACAGACTTGGATTCTGGGTGCCGGGATAAAACTCGGCGAACATGGTGATAGCTCGATTTGAACACTAAGGGCCTGGCCTGAGTCGACATCAATGCCTCTTTGATGGCCTATTTTCCTCAATGAGGATCTTTGGAACGACAGAAATGTGTCAGAAGAAGCAACACCTGCCTGTAAACCTGTGCTGTCCCATGACTAACCGCCTGAGGCCTCAGGGCTTTCTCTGGCGTTTAACACTCTCCTAAATTTCTGTTGGTTCCTAAAAGATCCTGGAAAAGGGGGGAAAAATCAAGCTGCAATTAACTTCCTTATGTGCATCCTTCCGATATAGTACTGTATTCTTCAGGTGTTTTGCATTTGCGTATACGTTCTCGGGAAACAGGTATCAAAAATGGAGAGAGATCCTAGGCCGTCGCCCCACAAATACCCCGAACAAGATACTTTTTTCCAACAGGGCTCCCCTCAGTGATCACGAGGGAAGGGTGATGCGTTCTTTGTTGGGGACTGTTTATACACTTTTTTTCAACTGTGAGCTTTGGAATCGTAAATTGCTTTGACTCCAGCTTCCGTCTACTGCCATAAAATGGACCCCACGTCAGACGAATGAGGGTGGTGTGCGTGCACGCACCTAGACACGTGCGCATCTGTACCTATTGTACCTTCGCGGAAGGAAAACAGGCTACTGACGTTTTAAGAGGAGTAGCCACCAGTGCCTAATATCTTTTGGGGGGGATGGATGCTTATAATTGCCAGTCTATGGAAACCACACTGGGAGTTCCACATGGAGGGGAGGGACTGTGGGTGGGGAGAGGGAACATGTGAATCCTAGGCCTATGGACTGGAGGCAGAGTGATCTCTGCAAATCTGGGTCCTGCAGGCTTTTGGGCTCATTGGCTGGTTCTCAACCTTTTTGTTTTTTTCTCCCCAGCATGCATTTCCTAGCTAAACCCAGCCTTGGTTTAATTTCCTTACCTTTCACTTCTGCTTCATTCCAGGGAGGAAAAATACACCTGTTAATGGCCAAGATCTCCTTGCTAACACAGAGGCAAAAATAAATGTTTAATGTTTTGAAGCCTCCCCTTACCTTTCCTGCCACTCCCCCACCCCAGCCCCTTTCCACACTCCCCCTCCACTTCCTACTCTCACCATACACTTTCCCGGCCACCACACATTTTTGTTCACATTTCTATTATCCTCTTAACAGTTGCTTGAAGAAATTTATTTTTGCACTATACATTTTCTTTTTGCCAGATGTGTCTAACAAGTGTGTTTGGAGAGACCTGCTCCCAGCCCCCATCCCTCACCCTGTCTCCCCGGTCACATTCTCTCAGGCCTTCTCTGGTATTTATAATATATCACAGAAGTACCCAGTCTTATAGCCCTCGGTTATGCCTTTTTTTGACATTTTATTTTTTTTAAGCTTTTTATATATATATATAAATATATTACTTTGTCAAGTTTTTTTGCTGTACAAAAGTCTTAAGATTTAAAACTATTATTTGTATTATATGATGGTGGTATGTTAATGTTACAAAATTATTAATGAAGAAAAAATTTATTTTTGTTACTGGTCTGTTTCATAATTCTTTTTTAAATTGGTATATTGTAAGATATCTATGCAAAAAATGTTATGTGACGCATTTTTATTTAAGAATGTAATATGTGTAATAAACAGTAGAATGTGTTTGGCCTTGGAATGCCTTACTGTATTTCTCCTGAGCTTATTTTACTGGGGGAAAAACATCCTCAAAAAAGACACAAATGGATCCTTCTGTACCTTATAAAAGTTTTCTTTTTCTGAGAAAGGGAAGGCAAATGTTGTAGTAGATAATTTTTGTTTGGGAGGTGATTGTGTGTGTGTGTGCATGCATGTGTGTTTGTGTGTATGTGTATTTTGTGATTTCAATGGAGTATCTCTGAGCCCTAATAAGAAGGGACGTTGAAGATGGTTTATTTCCTCAAGGGGAGAAAAGAAGCAAATGGCTGGTGGTTATGAAAAGCAATATTTTAGTATAAGGTGGATTATGGGATGTTATTTGTTTAGGGGGTTGGGAGAAGCTTATTGAAAGCAGTTTATTTGGTGAGAGAAGGAGGCGGTTTGTTCTGTGATGCTGTGAATTAGAGACTATTTGGAAGGGATTATTGGAAGCAGTTTGTGCAGGGAAGGAGAAGGCGAAAGGTTGGAGGGAATGACTTAGGTGAGGGGTGGGAGAGGAGATTTCCAGTAGACACTTGGTAACCAAGTGGGCAAAAAATCAGAGGCCAAGAGATTCTGGTGGTTGTGCTGAGTACAAAACGGTAGATGCAAATAACAGCAACCTCAGACGCCAGGAAAA